>NC_086448.1:468689461-469052794 GCF_028390025.1 Pseudophryne corroboree
CCACTTGGGAAGATACACCGCAGGACCTGTGGAAGAGAACAGTTTGAGCTTCCAGGTATGGGTGATAGTGTCACCCTGGGGCTGAAAAAAGAGGTACATCAGTCCACACAACACAAGCGGGGAACAGTGGGTCCAAATGCAACCCTCCTGCACTTGCATCACTACACATCCAAACATTCCCCGCTCCAGCATTGCTGTTTCAGGGAATGTTTGGATGTGCAGTCTTGCAAATGCCGGAGGGCTGCACTTTGGACATGCCAGGGTGATTTTGGACAAGGGAGTTTTGCTGGTCAATTGCATCTCACCTGAGGGGGTTGTCTGCTACATGGCGGAGGGTCAGGTCCACATCACCAGTAGGGTCACCCATGGAACATCAGGTGAAATGTCGTGTCTCCTCACATCCACGCCACTTGGGAAGATACACCGCAGGACCGGTGGAAGAGAACAGTTTAAGCTTCCAGGTATGGGTGATAGTGTCACCCTGGGGCTGAAAAAAGAGGTACATACAACAGTCCACACAACACAAGCGGGTTACAGCGGCCCAAATGCAACCCTCCGGCACTTGCATCACTACACATCCAAACATTCCCTGACCAGCATTGGTGTATCAGGAGGGAATGTTTGGATGTGCAGTCTTGCAAATGCCGGAGTGCTGCACTTTGGACATGCCGGGGTGATTTTGGACAAAGGGAGTTCTGGGCAATCCATCTCACCTGAGGGGGTTGTCTGCTACATGGCGGAGGGTCAGGTCCACATCACCATTAGGTCGCCCATGGTAGAGTTGGATTAAAGGGTCAAATATTTGCGGTAACCAAACAGGATAAAACAGGGGGGAACAAACTGTATAAACACGGCCTGGGGATACACATCAACAGGATGTAAAACTCTGTAATAGATAAATGAAGAGGTTTTTTTTAAAAAAAACCAATGTCAGTTTACACGATAATACAAATGTTGTCAGTATACTCACAGGTAACTGCAAAAAAATTTTGTATCACTGTCCGCCGGGAATCCTCTCCTTCGTCCATACCCACCGGTAGAGCAGAAGACCGGTTCCCGCGTAGGAAAGCACTACGACGAAGAGTCACCGGCAAACGGTTTGCGACACATATGTTGTGTAAAATACAACATGCATTTACCATGCCGCAAACCTTCGACGGTGAGTACAAAAGAGCACCGCCGGAAGTGTCTAAACATCGAAACCGGCTTTTAAGTACACCGAAGGCACGCTCAATTATTCCCCTCGATGCAATGTGTGTCTCTTGGTAACGTTTTTCTGCTCTACCAACAGGATTAGACAATGGGGTCAACAGCCACGGTTTGTTTGGATAACCCGCATCGCCTATAGAAAATATAAAAAAAATGTTAGGTACTTGTAAAAAATAATAAAAAAAAATATAATAAAATAATAAAAAAATGAAAATACATACCTAACAGCCAGCCACCAGGCATGTTTCCTGTTTCGAACTTGTCAAACAGCGATGACTGGCTTAGGATGAAGGAGTCGTGAGATGATCCAGGAAATCCCACAAAAATATTCAAAAATCTCATATTTACATCACAGACCGCCTGCACGTTCAGGGAATGGAACTGTTTTCGGTTCCGAAAACATTCCTCTGAATTACGTGGCGGTCTGATCTGCACGTGGGTACAGTCAATCGCGCCCAGCACATTGGGAAATTTGTATTTGTTGTAAAAGCCTAATTTGATCTCACGACATTCGCTGTCCGTCTCTGGAAATGTGATGTACTGGATCGTCAATTTGCGGAAAGCCCTAATGACTTGGGTTATACAGCGCGACAGAGTCGACTGAGAAAAACCGCATGTTTGAGACAGTGTAGGCTGGAATGTGCCTGACGCCAAAAAATGTAACGTCCCCAGCAGTTTCTGAAAACCGCTGATTGCACGATTTGACCGTGCCCGAGGTTCCAAGTCGGCCTCCAACAGAGCGTACAGCGAATATATGTCGCGAGTCGATAAGCGATAATTTTGTATCACCTCGAACTCGCTGAGATCCTCCAGTTCACGCCTAGTGCGATACTGGCGTGGACGTGGAAATGAAACCCGCAATACTGGCTCACCCAATGCAGACATTTGCTGACCTGGATCCTGATGTTCATCTGCACTTTCTTCCTCCATCAAGCTTGCAGCCAGCATGAACAACACAATCTGGTCAGAAAAAGGCTCCATCATTGTAGTCAGTACAAAAATAGGAATGTGTTTTAAAACGCAGGGATTTTCCTAAAAAAACGATTCCACAAGAGAGCTGACTGTAATGGCTCCTTCTCCCTGTAGTCTCAAACCCAGGAGTGAGGAGATAGGAGGGGCTTTGCAGAAGTGTATCCTGGGTAAAACTGTGGAATCATGGGTAAATTTCCCTCAGGAGATTGAAGAAAAAAATATTCCTTTAAAAAATCAATTAAATAATACTTGTGAGTCAAAAAAAGACAAACCAAGTAGATAATCCTTTCAAATATAAATAGATATGCTACTAGCAATCCTCAAATATCCCAAAAAATGATGTTCTAAAAATTTTTTTTGAGAACCCGCCAGTCAACTGAGGCGGACTAAAATAGGCGAATTTGCGGTCGAAAAGTACTGCAGGCGAATTTCCAAACTTGAATTGAATATGCTTGAGGCGAATTGCAGCATCTGTACCATTGCAGAAAAGTCGAATGCGGAAAAAGTCGAATTGACAAAAGTCGAATTTTGAAGGTCCGTTTTTTTGCGATAAAGTACTGCACTGCATAGGCGAATTGATTTTTTGAGGCGAAAACGTTCCGGAATTCGACTTTTTCTGAAATTCGCCCGCTATTGCATATACCCCATAATAGAATCCAAACCTGCAGAATCCGAAACTGGGAGGATGACGTTCGGCCTCGATGTGGGATCCGAGTTTGGCAGGAACACCTGAGCTGCAGCTCAGATGAACTTGGATTCCCTGTCTTTGGCGTGGACCGAATGAAATAGGATTTGAGTTACTGTGTGAGTTCAAACTTGTACTTTCTCACACATAGGGAAGGTGCAAGCTTAACGGTGTTAGTTATCAGTAGAGATGAGTGGGTGCGGTTCCCTGAGAACCGACACCTACCGGACTTCACTACCTAAGCCCGGATTGGAACACGGCTCGGGTTTTCCCGCCTGACTCGTAAACCAGTACGATGCAAAACGTCATCACCCCGCTGTCAGATTCTCGCTGGGTTTGGATGCCATATAAGGAGCCACACGTCGCCGCCATTTTCACTCCGGCATTGGAAGGTGTAGCGAGAGGACGTGTCTCCATCCTCAGTGTCCCGTATCAGTACAGTGGCAGTGTCTTGTTCTGCATCAGTCCAGTCACAGTGGTGGTGTCCTCTGCTGCCATATGTCCAGTGCTGCTGTATAAGTCCAGTCCAGTGGTGCTGTGTTGTGCTACATCTGTTCAGTGATGGTGCATTGTGCTGCATCAGTCCAGTCACAGTGGTGGTGTCCTCTGCTGCCATATGTCCAGTGCTGCTGTATAAGTACAGTCCATTGCAGTGGTGCTGTGGTGTCCTGCATCAGTACAGTGGTAGTGTCTTGTGCTGCATCAGTACACTCACAGCGGTTGTGTCCTCTGCTGCCATATGTCCAGTGCTGCTGTAAAAGTCCAGTCCATTGCAGTGGTGCTGTGTTGTCCTGCATCAGTGCAGTGGGGGTGACCCTGTGCTGCTGTATATGTCCAGTGGTACTGCCGTATATGTCCAGTGATACTGCCGTTTACGTCCAGTGGTACTGCCATATAAATCCAGCGATACTGCCGTATATGTCCAGTGGTACTGCCATATAATTCCAGTGATACTGCTGTATAGGTCTATTGGTACTGCCGTATAAATCCAGTGGTACTGGTGTATAAATCCAGTCCAGTGATACTGCTGTTTATGTCCAGTGATACTGCAGTATATGTCCGGTGGAACTGCCGTATAAATCCAGCGATACTGCTGTATATGTCCAGTGGTACTGCCATATAAATCCAGTGATACTACCGTATACGTCCAGTGGTACTGCCTATAAATACAGTGGTACTGCCATAAAACTCCAGTCCAGTGATACTGCCATATATGTCCAGTGGTACTGTTATATAAGTCCAGTGATACTGACATATATGTCCAGTGGTACAGCCGTTTAAATCCAGTGGTACTCGCGTATAAATCCAGTCCAGTGATAATGCCATATATGTCCAGCGGTACTGCCTTATAAATCCAGCAATACAGCCGTATATGTCCAGTGGTACTGCCATATAATTCCAGTGATACTGCTGTATATGTCCAGTATTACTGCCATATAAATCCAGTGGTATTGGCGTTTAAATACAGTCCAGTGATACTGCCGTTTATGTCCAGTGGTACTGTCGTATAAATCCAGTAATAATGCTGATTATGTCCAGTGGTACTACTTTATAAATCCAGTGGAACTGGCATATTAATCCTGTCCAGTGATACTGCTGTATATATCCAGTGGTACAGCTGAATAAATTCAGCAATACTGCTGTATATGTCTAGTGGTACTGCCATATAATTCCAATCCAGTGATACTGCCACATATGTCCAGCGGTACTGCCGTATAAATCCAGCAATACTGCCGTATATATGTCCAGTAGTACTGCCATATAAATCCAATGATTCTGCCTTATATTTTCAGTGGTACTGCTGTATAAGTCCAGTGGTACTGGTGTTTAAATCCAGTCCAGTGATACTGCCGTATATGTCCAGTGGTACTGCCGTATAAATCCTGTGACAATGCCGTATATGTCCGGTGGTACTGCCATATAAATCCAGTGGTACTGGCATATAAATCCAGGCCAGTGATACTGCCGTATATATGTCCAGTGGTACTGCTGTATAAATCCAGTGGTACTGGTGTTTAAATCCAGTCCAGTGATATTGCTGTATATGTCCATTGGTACTGCTGTATAAATCCAGTGATAATGCCATATATGTCCAGTGGTACTGCCATATAAATCCAGTGGTACTGGCGTATAAATCCAGTCCAGTGATACTGCCATATATGTCCAGTGGTACTGCAATATAAATCCAGTGATACTGCCGTATATGTCCGGTGGTACTGCTGTATAAATCCAGTGGTACTGGCGTATAATTCCAGTACAGTGATACTGCCGTATATGTCCAGTGATACTGCCATATATGTCCAGTGGTACTGCCATATATGTACAGTGGTACTGCCATATAAATCCAGTCCAGTGATACTGCCGTATTTGTCCAGTGGTACTGCCGTATAAATCCAGTGATACTGCCGTATATGTCCAGTGGTACTGCCATATAATTCCAGTACTACTGCTGTATATGTCCAGTGGTACTGCCGTATAAATCCAGTGATACTGCCGTATATGTCCAGTGGTACTGCCATATAATTCCAGTGATACTGCCGTATATATTCCTGTGGTACTGCCATATAATTCCATTGGTACTGCCGTATAATTTCAGTGATACTGCCGTATAAATCCAGTCCAGTGGTTTTGCCGTTTAAGTCCAGGGGTACTGCCATATAAGTCCAGTGCGGTGGTGCTGTCTTGTGCTGTATCAATCTAGTGGTGGTGTCTTGTGTTGCCATAAGTCCAGTGGTGGTGTCCTGTGCTGTATATTAGTTACTTCAAATAAAAGGGTTATCTACATTACTTATATTTCATATCCAAATCATTTTTACAGGGTTTGCCCTGTGTGATGTGGGGGTTCGCTCGCTTGTGCTGCATATTATTATAACAGCTCCAACTCAAAGATTTATTATTGTCCAAAATTAATTTACAGGCTTTGCCATGTGTGTGTGTGTGGTTTAGGGGTACGCTCTCCTGTGCCACCAATATTGTGTGTGTATTACATCTGGGCAAATTTCACAATGTCCCATGTTGTTTGTGCCACACACTTGTGTCGCTTAGCTTAGTCATACAGCTACCTCATTGCACCTCTTTTTCTCTTTGCATGATGTGCTGTTTGGGGCCTAGTTCTTTTAGTGCCATCCTGTCTGACACTGCAGTGCCACTCCTAGATGGGCCAGGTGTTTGTGCCGCACACTTGTGTCGCTTAGCTTAGTCAAACTGTACAGCTACCTCATTGCACCTCTTTTACTTCTTTGCATGATGTGCTGTTTGGGGCCTAATTTTTTTAAGTGCCATCCTGTCTGCAACTGCAGTGCCACTTCTAGATGGGCCAGGTGTTTGTGTCGCACACTTGTGTCGCTTAGCTTAGTCATACAGCTACCTCATGGCACCTCTTTTACTTCTTTGCATGATGTGCTGTTTAAGGCCTATTTTTTAAATATGGCATCCTGTCTGACATTGCAATGCCACTCCTAGATGGGCCTGGTGTTTGTACTGCACACTTGTGTCGCTTAGCTTAGTCATACAGCCACCTTGGTGCAACCTTAGGCCTAAAAACAATATTATGATGTGTGAGGTGTTCATAATAGACTGGAAATGAATGTTATTGAGGTTAATAATACCATAGGATCAAATTACCCCCAAATTCTGTGATTTTAGCTGTTTTTATGTTTTTTTCAAAAATCATCCAGATCCAAAACCTAAGCAGGAAAGGGTGGTTTTGGCAAAACCAATCCAGTTCCAAAACACGAGCATGGAACCAGAACCAAGACCCAAACACAAAACACGAAAAGTGCACGCCGCACATCTATAGTTTTAAGTCACAAATGTACCTTACATGTGACTTCTCATGAGATTTCACACAAGGAAGCATGCACATTTTTAACCAGAATGCGAGTTTCATTATATGATTTGCACAGTTTGAAAAAAAGTCTCCCATTGGCAAACAAAAGACCCCTGATTTATGCATCATACACCCTATATAAACCCTGATCCACCATTTTGTCCTCTGTTAGGTAGTAAGGCATTTTGGGAAGGAGAGGAGGTGTATTTGGTCTGAGAGCATGAGAGTTTTTTTTTTAGTAATTTCTGTGCTGCAGCATGGCTTCTAAGAGAGGTAGCAGACAGTAGAGAGTGGTGGAGGAGGAGAAGGAGGTTGTTGTCCAACAGGCTGACAGTGAGGCTGAGTACAGTACAGAGGAGCTGGAGGAGTTGGAAAGGTAGGAGCAGGGGAGAAAGGAACAGTAGGTGGATGAAGCAGCAGCTCCTGCACTTGGCAAGACCAAAACTGTCAGGGATGTGAAGTTCTCATTTTTTGAGAACTATGCTCTTGTTTCTGCCATTGTGGGTGTTTTTTCATGGCTCCTTGGTCACCAGACACACAAGATGCCAGCCTCCTCTAAAACAAGCTATGTGGCAGTCTGTGCTAGAGACTGTTAATGCGGTTGGGACATGCTCACTCTACTTCAAAAAATGTCAAAAAGATAAACAATGAGAGGGTCGGCAAGGCCAAACTTGCCGAGGAGTACCATGAGAGTTGCAGGACTGGGCGTGGCCGAGAACATCCAATACACTACAGCAGCTACAAGGAAGAACTGAAACAAGTTTTTGCCTCAGAAGCCCTTCCTGGCATCCATATAACTGATACAGATAATCCTGCATCCAAAGGACATCCTGGTAAATAAAAAATAAATGTTCCTCTTGTAACTGTACCTGCCTACATCAGTGTCAAGTGTTCCTCTGTTAATCACCATAGGGACAAAATAATATGTTACACACACAAACAGTATATGGACAGCAGGAGTGTGCATATGCACGCAACCGCCAGCTCCCATTCATAAGCCAGCATAGCGTACGCAATGCTATGCCGGGAGTTGTATAACAGCCACAATGTAAAGGTGCACATTCTGTACATGTACCTTTGGCACATCACTTTTTCCATTTATATTCCCTCAGCTCCTGAATCATGCACTCCATTGAAAAGGCAGTAAACACATATGGCAACGCAAGAGGCTGGAAAGTACCAGAAAAAAACATGCCGCATTACACACATTTACATGGTTCAGCAGGCCTCTGTAACCTAAGTGTAATGTCACATTACATTCATTTCATTAGCATTGTGACATATTAAGGCATGCAACCATTAAGTAATGCAATTATGCCTCAACTATATCAGTGATTATTTTGTAGTCTCATACGTAAAACACAGATATGTATAGTAAAGTAGCACACTCCACCATAACAACAAGTCCCAAGCCACCAGCCCCCAAACGGCCTCATCAGTCACTCTCCCAAGGCATACTGTTCATATGCGGGAAGGACCTAAAGGGGCAGGGAAAGGCAGAGGCACTTCCGCCTCACGTGTAATTCGTTTTTTTTTTGTTCATTTTCTATATCTTGTTCTTTATTTTCTAGTTTATAAACTGTCAAAAATATTATCTGTCTTTATCAAATAACTTAGTTTTTTTAGTGTAATTGCTTTGTAATTTTTAGGAATGTTTTTTTTTAATTGTAGACATACAGTAGGTACACTATTTAGGAGGTCAATTAATGTTAATGGGTTTGGGTATTGGGATTTTAACACTGATATGTAGGTTCAATATTTCTATGGCTTACATTTTTTAAATGGGTTTTTATACTTACAGTAAATATATATTTAGATATGTTTACTTATTGAAATTGGCTTTTACCAGTGTATTTCTTTTTTTTCCCAAAGTGTCACATACAACTCACATCTCTGAACCAGGTCTATTCTTTTGAGAGTTTTTTGGTAATGTTTTATGTGTGAGTTTAAAACTCGCCTCCTATTATGTTGGGCAAGTTGTATGTACAAATTTGAAAAACATCTGGATGCAAGTTTGGACTATGCAAATTGTGAGAGTCCAAGAAACAAGCGAGTTTGCATGTTCTTGGACCTTATTCAGAGCCGGCCTTAGCTATAGGCAGGCTAGGCATTTGCCTAGGGCATTCAAGCATGTCTAGGGGCACCCAAGCATGTCCCTGCAGTATCTCATGCTGAGAGGGACAGTCCGCAAACTAACTGTTACTTTCCAAATGTATTCAATCAGTACTTGTATACACTGCTGTTTACATTTGTCAAAAAAAATGCACACTGTGCCTTAAACTTCCTCTGACATGCTTGAATGCCCCTGACTTGTGGGACCTCAGACAGACAGCAGAAGCCCAGTAAATGCAATTCCTGGACCTGTGACATTTTTACTGACTATATAAGGTTATTACTGGATGGCTTCTTATGATAACACATGTGTATTTTGGAAGACTGCTTCACAGAAACCTGACATCACCTATACTGCTTGTGCACATGGGGGAGGGGGACCCTGCCATCCTGTGTGTGTCCCTTATCCCTGTGCAAATGCCAGGTGTCTGCAGGGACATAACATGGGCAGTGTTCTCCCCACACTTTATTTCCTAGTCAGTCCATACCGTAAAATTCCCCTGCCATCTAGCACTGTAACGTGGTCAGTAAGTTGCGTTGTGCTATTTCTAAACATCAGTGCAGCGTGACTTTCGGACACATCAGACTGGAGGGCAGATCATTTCGCTCCCACAGTATAAAGTAAAGTGCATGCAGTTAACGGGAGTAACAGACACCAGCAAACACACTGAATAGTAAAGAGAATGGACAGTTTCTACATGTTTGATACTGATCTTTTTGTATAACCAGCAAGTGTGGCAGTATATGTGTATTGGGCATTACTAATGTGGGGCATATGTGTAAGGTGCATTACTGTGTGTCATTATGTGTATTATGGGCATTACTAATGTGGGGCATATGTGTAAGGTTCCTTTACTGTGTGGAATTATATGTATTATGGTCATTACTGTGTGGCTTTGTGCAGAGTTGAACTGGCCCACAGGGTAACCACCCGGTGGGCCCCACTACCTGAGTATTGCAGGTACAGATGCAGAACTAGCGGCGGAGCTAGGGGGCACCAGACAAAATTTTGCCTAGGGCATCAAATTGGCTAGGGCCGGCTCTGACCTTATTACATTGGTTGAGTTTAGCGCTAAACTCGCACATTTTGAAAACTCAAACCCTATTACATTTGGCCCATAATAGAGGTTGTGGTAAAAGTCAAAATGTATCTTTAAAGCTATGGTGGAATGGGTAGCAAAGTGCTTAAATACAGGTACTGTACATTCACCTTTTTATCAAAATGTTCAAATGCATTTATCAGTGACTCTAATGTTCAGTTTCAAAATTTTGGTTCAGAAATCACTATTTGCAGTTTATTGATCACATTTGAGGTTCACAATTTGCATTTGAGATTTGGTATTTTTTGCTGTTCATGTTAAAACTAGTGTTTTTTTTTTATTATTTTTAGACACAAATAAAAATATTATATTGAAATAATAACATAATTTTAGCTAGAGATGTGCTGCAAACACTTTTCGTGTTTTGTGTTTTGGTTTTGGATCTGGATCCCCGCTCGTGTTTTGGATCTGGATTGGTTTTGCCAAAACCACCCTTTCGGGTTTTGGTTTTGGTTTTGGATCTGGATAATTTTTGAAAAAACATAACAACAGCTAAAAATCACAGAATTTGCAGGTAATTTTGATCCTACGGTATTATTAACCTCAATAACAATAATTTACACTCGTTTCCAGTCTATTCTGAACACCTCACACTTCACAATATAGTTTTTAGGCCAAAAACTTGCACCAAGGTCATTTGATGACTAAGCTAAGCAAACCAAGTGGGCGGCACAACCACCTGGCCCATCTAGGAGTGGCACTGCAGTGTCAGACAGGATGGCACTTCTAAAAACTAGGCCCCAAACAGCACATCATGCAAAGAAGAAAAAAAGGTACAATGAGGTAGCTGGATGACTAAGCTAAGTGACACAAGTGGGTGGCACAAACACCTGGCCCATCTAGGAGTGTCATTGCAGTTGCAGACAGGATGGCACTTTTAAAAGCTAGGCCCCAAACAGTACATAATGCAAAGAAAAAAAATAGGTGCAATGAGGTAGCTGGATGACTAAGCGAAGCGACACAAGTGTGCGGAACAAACACCTGGCCCATCTAGGAGAGGCATGTAGTGGCTGAATGTTGAAAATGGCCCGCAATCTTTCGGGCCACTGACAGCATCTCCTGCATGCCCCTATCATTTAAAAAAAAATTCTGCACCACAAAATTAATTGTATGTGCAAAACATGGGACGTGCTGGAATTTGCCCAGATGTAATGCACGCACAATATTGGTGGAGTTGTCCGATATGACAAATCCCCAGGAGATTGTAAGTGGGGTAAGCCATTGTGTGATGAGGGTGGTATTCATGTGACCGCCGGTCAGCTGACCGACAGTCACATGACCTCCTCCACCAGCCCGACGGGTCACTGTCCCGATGGTCGGCATGCCAACCAACAGGGACTATTTCCACTCGTGGGTGTCCACGACACCCATAGAGTGGGAACAGAACCCGTGGCGACCGCAGCGTGGCGAGCGCAGCGAGCCCGCAAGGGGCTTGCTGCACTCGCCCCTCCCCGCCGGGATCCCGGCATCGGTATGCTGCCGGGATCCCGGCGTCGGTAAGCTGACCGGCGGTCAGGAGACCGCCGGTCAGCCGTACTACACCCGTGTGATAATGTCCCTCCGTTTCCATAAGAGGTTGGTTGTCTGTGTTGTGCCTCTTAAGGAAACCAGTGATACACAGCATAGCCTGCCTAGGAACGAGCTGGCGTTTGTGAGATGCTGATACTGGTGCCGCTGCTGTTGTTGCTGTGGGAGGTAATACATTTACCCAGTGGGCTGTCACAGTCATGTAGTCCTTAGTTTGCCCTGTTACACTTGTCCACATGTCAGTGGTTAAGTGGACACTGAGTATAACGGCATTTTTCAGGATACTGAGGTCACTTTTCTTAATGTCCACGTACAGTCCGGGAATTGCTTTCCTAGTGATGTTGAATCTAGATGGGATTAGGTACCGGGGGCACACTACCACCATCAATAGTTGATATCCCATTGCACTAATGGTGGATACTGGATGCACGTCTAACACCAACATAGCTGTCAAGGCCTCAGTTATCCACTTTGCAACAGGATAGCTGCTGTAATATTTCATCTTCCTCACAAAGGACTGTTGAACAGTCAATTGCTTAGTTGAAGTAGTACAAGTGGTCTTCCAACTTCCCCTCAACAGCAGCAGCAGCAGTAGGAGGAAGTGGTTCTTGAGCGTTTCCTATTTTATCCTCCAAATTGTTGTTCTCCATTATTTTTCTGGAGTTATATAACGAAATGCAGCACAGGAGAGCATAACCCTACACCACATAGGGCAAACCCAGTAAAAATTGGATTAAATATTATTAACCCATTTCTTTGGAGTAAATAATATACAGCACATGACAGTACCACTGTACTTATACAGTAGCACAGTACCCCATGACTTATACGGCGGTACTGCTGGATTTTTATGGCAGTACCCCTGGACATATATGGCAGCAGCACTGGACTTATGGCAGCACAGAACACCATCACTGGAATTATGGCAGCAAAGGACACCACCACTGGACTGATGCAGCACAAGACAGCACCACTGGACTGGACTTATACAGCACCACTGGACTTATACGGCAGTACCCCTGGACTTATACGGTAGTACCCCTGGACTTATAGCAGTACATCTGGACTTATACGGCAGTACCAATGGACTTGTATGGCAGTACCCCAGGACTTATATGGCAGTACCCCTAGACTTATACTGCATTACCACTGGACTTATACAGCAGTATTGCTCAACTTATATGGCAGTACTTCCCTGGACTTATATGGCAGTTCCACTGGATTTATACGGCAGAAATGCTGGATTTATACTTCAGTAATGCTGGACTTCTATGGCAGTAATGCTGGACTTATATGGCAGTACCCCTGGACTTATACGGCAGTACCCCTGCACATATACGGCAGTACCACTGGACTTATACGGCAGTACCCCTCGACTTATACGGTAGTACCCCTGGACTTATACCAGGGTACCACTGAACTTATACGGAAGTACCCCTTGACAAATACCACAATACCGCTGGACTTATATGGCAGTACTGCTGGCCATATATGGCAGTAGCACTGGAGTTAAATGGAAGTACCACTGGACTGGACTTATACGGCTGTACTACTGGACTTACTGTATATGGCAGTACCACTGGACTGGCCTTATACTGCAGTACCACCGAACTTACACGGCAGTACCATTGTCTTATATGGCAGTACTACTGGACTGGATTTTACGGCAGTACCACTGGACTTATATGGCAGTACTCCTGGACTGGACTTATACGGCAGTACCACTGAACTTATATGGCAGTACCGCTGGTATTATATGGCAGTACCACTGGACTTATACGGCAGTACCACTGGATTTATACGGCAGTACCCCAGGACTTATTTGGTAGTACAGCTGAAATTATACAGCAGTACCCCATGATTTATATAGCAGTACCACTGGACTTATACAGCAGTACCCCTTGACTTATACGGCAGTACCCCTGGACTTATACGGCAGTACCATTGGACTGTACTTATATGGCAATAAACTGGACTTATATGGCAGTACTCCTGGACTTATACGGCAGTACCACTGGTCTTATATGGCAGTACTAATGGACTGGACTAATACGGCAGTACCACTGGACCTATTTGGCAGTACCCCTTGACTTAAATGGCAGGACCACTGGACTTATACGTCAGTACCACTGGACTTATATGGCAGTTCCCCTGGACTTATACGGCAGTACCACTGAAATTATATGTTAGTATCCCTGGATTTATATGGCAGTACCACTGGACTTATACAGCAGTACCCCTTGAATATACGGCAGTACCCCTGGACTTAAACGGCAGTACTGCTGGACTTATACGTCATTAGCACTGGACTTATATGGCAATACCACTGGTCTGGACTTATACTGCAGTACCTCTGGACTTACAAGGCAGTACCACTGGTCTTATATGGCAGTACTACTGGACTGGACTTATACGGCAGTACCACTGGACTTATATGGTAGTACCCCAGGACTTATACAGCAGTACCACTGGTCTTATAAGGCAGCATTACTGGTGTGACTTATACGGCAGTACCACTGAAATTATATGACAATACCCCTGGACTTATATGGCAGTACCACTGGACTTATATGTCAGTACCACTGGAATGGACTTATATGGCAGTACCACTGGACTTATGTGGCAGGATCACAGGACTGGACTTATACAGTAGTACCACTGAACTTATATGGCAGTACCCCTGGACTTACATAGCAGTACCACTGGACTGGACATATATGGCAGTACTACTGGACTTATACAGCAGTACCACTGTACTGGACTTATGCAGCAGTAACAATGGACTTATATGGCAGTACCCCTGGACTTATATGGCAGTACCACTAGACTTATACGGCAGTACCACTGGACCTATACGGCAGTACCACTGGACTGGACTTATATGGCAGTACCACTGGACTTATATGGCAGTACCCCTGGACTTATACGGCAGTGCCACTGGATGTATATGGCAGTACCACTGGACTTGACTTATTCGGCAGCACCACCAGACTTATATGGCGGTACCCCTGGAATTATACAGCAGTACCCCTGGACATATACGTCAGTACCACTGGATTTATATGGCCTTACCCCTGTACTTTTACAGCAGTACCCCATGACTTATATGGCAGTACCACTGGACTTAAATGGCAGTACCACTGGACTGGACTTATATGGCAGTACACTGGACTTATTCAGCAGTACCACTGGACTGGACTTATACGGCAGTACCATTGGACTTATATGTAAGTACCACTGGACTGGACTTATATGGAAGTACCACTAGACTTGTACAGTAGTACCAAAGGACTGGACTTATACAACAGTACCACTGGACTTGTATGGAAGTACCACTGTACTGGAGTTTTACGACAGTACCACTGGACTTATACGGCAGTTCCCCTGGACTTATATGGCAGTACAAAAAAGAGGATAGAGAAGATTGTCTCTTGGTTGGCGCACAAAGAAAAGAAGAAATGAAGAAATTGAACAGCTAAGGTCATCAACATATAAGTGAGACAGGTAACAAGTATAGTGGGCATACCCAAACTCACACTGGAAATTGCGTAGACTGGTCCATAAAGGTATCTTTGTGTGAGTCCTAGCTGTTCTTTGTCCCAATCTGCGATTCTGCTCCTCTCAATAAATGGGGGATATGCGTGCAGGGAGAAATCGGGTATCAGGAATGCAGTGAAAAAGTTTCAGAAAAAGGATTTTATTGATAAAATCTCAAGTTATACCATCCAATTTAATCACTAGTGGTCCTGGCCGTCACACAAACACATTTCGACAGATGTATTTTTCAACAGATGACCTTGAAAAAGACATCTGTCAAAACGTGTTGGTGTGAAGGCAAGGACCACTAGTGAGTCGTTTGATGAGCGTGGAAGTGATATTCTGGTACGTGTATACCATATGCTGCATAAATTCACACGAGCTCATATGTTAAACTCCACATACTTAGAGGGTTATAGCGCGAGTGTTTTACAAAGAGACGTAGGACTGTGAGTACTTTATACCGTCCAACTGGTAAGACCGTCCAACATCCCCCAGTTGGACGATCTTACCATCATCTGGACCAGAGGAGTGATACCTGCCGGAGTGAGGACTTTAAGATCTGGGAGCAAATGCAGGGCAAGTCCGGACTTCCCTGCATAAATTATCACCTGCAGCTCCCCTACTCCTCGGTAGGACTCCTTCCTTATTATCACATAATGCCTGGTGTGATATTTTATCAGTTTTATGGTATTTAGGTTATTAAAGTGTGCATTTGTTTACATATTTGACTACAAAATCCTATGTCAGCAATTGGGTAGTGCCACATTCAATACTCAACCTACGTATTTCTATATTGTAGCAACTTGTCGGACCTTTATTTATACAGTCGCACTGGGAATAGTGAGACTGCCACGAGTGGTCCAGGTCATTTAAACACCAACATCACAATAAATGTCACACAGTGAATATAATTTTTAATAGATACAGTATCTTTTATTAGTAAACATTTGACCATATATATTTCACATCATTTAAATCAATTGACATTAAAAGTTATATTTTAGATTGTTCAATTTCTTCATTTCTTCTTTTCTTTGTGCGCCAACCAAGAGACAATCTTCTCTATCCTCTTTATTGTCCTCAATCTTATTGTCTATGGCAGCACCCCAACATATGATTGTGAATCAAAATTAGTATTAATGGGGCACGTATCATATCCAAAAGAACGTTTATTGACCTTTGACTTGTGCAGAAGTTTTTCCCCTCCCCCTTGTACCTTACTGATTACTTATGCGGCAGTACCACTGGACTTATATGGCATTACTTCTGGACTTATACGGCAGTACCTCTGGACATATATGGCAGTACCACTGGACTTATACAGCATTACCCATGGACTGATATGGCAGTATCCTGGGACTTATACGGCAGTACCACTGGACTGGACTTATACACCAATACTACTGGATTTATATGGCACTACCCCTTGACTTATACGGAAGTACCACCGGACTTATACCCCTGGACTTATACGACAATACCCCTGGACTTATACGGCAGTACCCCTGGACTTATACGGCAGTACCCCTGGACTTAAACGGCAGTACCACTGGACTTATACGGCAGTACCACTGGACTTATACAGCATTACAAAAGACAAGGATAACAGAGAACTGCTGCACCTCTGAGAGCTGCAGTGGGGATGTCCAAAGGTGGTCACTCAACAACTTAGTTACATGCAAAGCAGAAAAATATGGACATCACTTCCACGCTCATCAAATGACTCACTAGTAGTCCTGGCCTTCACAACAACACGTTTTGACAGATGTCTTTTTCAAGGTCATCTGTCGAAAAATACATCTGTCGAAATGTGTTTGTGTGACGGCCAGGACCACTAGTGATTAAATTGGATGGTATAACTTGAGGTTTTAGCAATATAATCCTTTTTGTGAAACTTTTTCCCTGCATTCCTGATACCCGATTTCTCCCTGCACGCATATCCCCCATTTATTGAGAGGAGCGGAATCACAGATTGGGACAAAGAACAGCTAGGACTCCCACAAAGATACCTTTACGGACCAGTCTCCGCACTTTCCAGTGAGAGTTTGGGTACGCCCACTATACTTGTTACCTGTCTCATTTATATGTTGGTGACCCTAGCTGGCAAAATCAGGACTAAGGATAGTGAACCATAAGTGGAAGTAAAGATACCTTTATCCATGTTCACCCCCTCTGCATGGATGTGAGTATGGTACGCACCTCTATATAAAGAAAATAAGTTGAGTAGGAGTTTAATCTCTAAGAGTCCATATCCATGAGATGAACTTACTACATTATCAGTTGTTCCTTTGTTCTTTTTTCCTTCCTAAAGGAAAAGAATCGATCAAGTCTTTCATTTATAGAAGTAAGGAAGAAGAAAGGAGCACAGAACTAAATATACCTTTATGTGAAGAAAACACCACGTCATTACGTGAGTACGGTAAGCACCCTAGCTATTCCACATCTTGTGTTATTCCTATCAGAAAAAAGGACCTAAGAAAAGGATCAGATACATCAGAATTTATTCCAAAACTGTGGACTGTAGTCTTCTCCTATCTTATACCATTTTACTTCTTGAATATTTACTCAGTCATTTGATGAGCGCAGAAGTGATGTCCATATTTTTCTGTTATACAGCATTACCCCTGGACTGAAATGACAGTACCCCTGGACTTATACGGCAGTAGCCCTGGACTTATACGGCAGTACCACTGGATTTATATGGCAGTACCACTGGACTGGACTTATTCGGCAGCACCACCAGACTTATATGGCGGTACCCCTGGAATTATACAGCAGTACCCCTGGACATATACGTCAGTACCACTGGATTTATATGGCCTTACCCCTGTACTTTTACAGCAGTACCCCTGGAGTTAAACGGCAGTACCACAGGACTTATTCGGCAGTATCACTGGATTTATACAGCAGTACTCCTGGACTTAATATGCATTACCATTGGACTTATATGGCAGTACCACTGGAATTATATGGTAATACCACTGCACTTATGCGGCAGTACCCCTGGACTTATACGGCAGTACCACTGGACTGGACTTATGTGACAGTACCACTGTACTTATATGACAGTACTTCTGGACTTATACAGCAATACCACTGGACTTATGGCAGCACAGGACACCACCACTAGCTGATGCAGCAAAACACAGCACCACTGGACTGGACTTATACAGCAGCACCACTGGGCTTATGGAAGCACAGAACACCACCACCGGACTTATGGCAGCACAGGACACCACCACTGGGCTGATGGAGCACAAGACAGCAAAACTGCACTGGACTGGACTTATACAGCAGCACTGGACTTATGGCAGCACAGGACACCATCACTGTGAATGGACTGATGCAGCTCAAGACACCACCACTGGACTGATGCAGCACAACACAGCACTGGAATGACACAAAATAGCAGGTTGCCCTACCACTTTCCCGCACAGACATTGAGGAGACACGTCCTCTCGCTACACTATCCAGGAGTGAAGTGAAAATGGCGGTGACATGCGGCTCCTTATATGGTATCCAAAACCCACGAGAATCCAACAGTGGGATGACGATGTTTTGCCTCATTTTGGTTTCCGAATCTCGTGGGATAACCTGAGCCAGACTCGGATCCGGGCTCGGGATGTGATGTTCAGCAGGGTTCGTTTCTCAGGGAACCGAACCTGCTCATCCCTAGTTTAAGCATACTACTGTGTTTTAAGTTTGATGTTAACTATTCAGATTTGAGATTTGCCAGACATAAAATATAAAATGTAATACAGTATACTGTAAAATGAAACTTGCAAAATACTGTATCTTGAACTTGTTCAGATTTAGCTTTTTTGAATCTACCTACATTTTTTAATGGGAACTACTCATTGCACTAAATACAAGTCAGATGCTGATGTTAGGTTTTTGACTGATGTAGGTTTTTTGGCATGGTATGTCATCACCATGTTGATAATCACAATGTCAATTCAAAATATTAACAGATCGATATCAATGTTCAGAATGTTCAGTGAGAATGTTTACATGTTAGTTATGTTATCATTCAACATGTCGGCATTCAACATGTTGATACTGATACAATGTTGACATTTTGAAAATGTCAATGTTATGGGGTCTATTCAATTAGATGCGAGGGGGTGAATTGCCATTGTAATGACATGGAAACATCATCAACGGACCAGCAACTTACCTCCCATATGACCCGTGCTCATGGAATTTTGAATGCAGACCCTATGGGGCTGCACATTAAAATCTATGAGTCTGGAATGAATACTTGAATTGAAACCTACAGTACAGTATATATGTCAACATTTTGAACATATTAGGGTTAGGTTGTAGTTAGGGTGAAGGTTAGGCAGAGGTTTGGGTTAAGGTAAGGGCAGAATAGGACTGTTGCCTTACGTACATTTTGGACATGTCAACACTACTTTAGTGTCTGCGGTACATTCTGTATTTTGAACATGTCAAATCAAACTATGTTGGCATTCTGGTGTCAACATTCTGAATGTCAACATTCAAGTTGCAGCACATTATTTCACAACCCTTCGACATACAGTAACATGATTTCATATATTTAATTAGCTAATTAAAACTATGCTACTTTAGACAAATAATGAAAGCATGGTTTACATTATACCTACATCATTTTTATCTTGTGGCATGCTAGTAGAACTTTCTTATGTTTTCCCACATATCAAATGTTTTCATTCCTACCCTGCATGAAAGGCATGTCTACTCTGTTGAGATTTCCCTTTTATTAAAAAACCTTTGCTTGTTTTTGTCATAAATTATTGCTAAATTGCGATTCATATACATCTTAAATAAATAACTAACAAAAGATGATCTTTAATTTATGTGTCCTATTAGTACAATATAATATTTTATTTATGTTATTGTGGGTGTATATGAATACAGATTTTATATGAAATGTGTCTAAAAGTAAAATAGTACACATTTTAGTGGAACTGTAGCACTTTGATTTTAGAATACAAATAATTTCTTTCCTTGGTCTTTATTACATATACTTGTTAATATATTTTGCTAGTTTTAGAATGTGAATGCAGGAATATTTGAATCAATATTAATAAAAGTTATATTTTAATACAGATCAGAAAAACAAACAGGTGCAACTCACGTAAACAATTTGCTCTTATACTTCCTCATAGGGCTAATGTCACTAAGCTATGCTTTCCAAATCTGCAGCTTTATCAGTTGTTTCAGCTGTCGGATAAAACGGCCAAGTGTATTCAATATAAAACATGCCCGTTTTTAAATTAATAATTGCCACTTTAAATCTAATAGCCAAAAGTACCAAAGACATGGTGACCATGGAAAGTGATGCATGGTAAATGTAGTCTGTAGTGAATGCATTCCCTACTGCTTCCTGGATCTATTACATAAGCAACAACGGGGACCATTATTGAGGGACAATAAATGTGAAATAAACTTTCAATGTAGTTGGATCTCTATACAGTATATTCTGTCATATTTTATCTAAAGAATGCTATATACAGAGATTTGAGAACAATTCATGCCATAAAACTCTATTGATTCTTCTTCTGCCTAACAGAGATCATGATACATCTGTACATGGTGTACACAAGTGAGATTATTATGTAGTCGCATATCAACAAGATTTTTCTTTTTAAATATTGTTACAACAATATTACTGAACATTACTGAACAGGCAAGTCTGTTTTATTTCCCTGTGGTATGATTCCCTGCCATCAGGGGTTGCCAGGTCTCTAATTAAGTGAGCTGTAGTTCTGGAAGGTTCCAGAGGTTCTTCGCTTTCTAGTCTGTTCTGTGGTCAGGTGTCAGATGGTTTTCTAGTAATCACCATGACATTTTGCACCAGACACCTGCCTATTTCAGTCTGCCTTGATCAAGCAAACAATGCTTATATGTTAGGACTCTAGGATTCTTTCTCTGCAGCATGATTCCCTGCTACCAGGGGTTGACAGGCCTCTGATTATGTAAGCTACAGTTCTGGAAAGAACCAGAGGAGCTGACCTTCCTAGTCTGTGGTCATGTGTGAAGTGGTTTTCTACCAATTACTATTATGGTTTGCAACTGACACCTGTCTATTATATGTTATGTCATTTCCTCTCTGCAGTATAATTCCCTGACACCTGGGGTATCCAGACCACTAGTTATGTGAGCTGCAGCTATGGAAAGCTCCAGAGACGTTCGTAGTCTGTTTAATGGTCAGC
Organism: Pseudophryne corroboree; assembly: GCF_028390025.1. Taxonomy (NCBI): domain Eukaryota; kingdom Metazoa; phylum Chordata; class Amphibia; order Anura; family Myobatrachidae; genus Pseudophryne; species Pseudophryne corroboree. Next base: position 468,710,636 of record NC_086448.1, read on the forward strand.
TGTCAGGTTGTTTTTTACTGATTACCATTATGGTTTCTATCTGACATCTGCCTATTTCAGTCGGCCATGATCCAGCAAACAATGCTGATCTATCTGTAGTGGTTGGGTATGTGTGACCGGCAGTTAGGAGACTGCCAGTCACAATACCGCCAGCAGGATCTCGGCTGTTAGGTGGCGAGCGCAATAGAGCCCCTTGTGGACTCTCCACGCAGCAGGCTCTGTTGCTCGCTGTGCTTGCCACAGGTTCTATTCCCACTCTATGGGTGTTGTGGACACCCAGGAGTGGGAATAGTCCCTGTCGGTTGGCATGCTGACTGGCGGGATTTTCAGATGCCAGGATCCTGGCATCAGTTTTGTGACTGGAGGTCTCCTGACTGTCGGTGACATAAACGCATCCCATCTGTAGGAAGCTTTTAGGATTTATTTCAACCAATCTTCTCACAGGGGCCATTGCAATAAAACGTTCATGAAGATAAATACATCTCAATATAAAAAAGGTCATAGTGTAATACTGAAAACATTATTAAGTGTAATATTTAAAAGCAAAACAATATGCCCACACAGAATTTTCATAAATAAAAAGGCTTATCCTTGTGTAACAATAAAGAGTGGTATTACTAACCAAAAAAATCCTTCAGAAGTGCACAGAGCAGCTTTCAGGTTAGAGATTCACAGGGGGAGATTCAAATGTTTGAAAAGTCAGTTGGGTGTCTATTTTTTCCTGTCTATTAGATAGGAAAAAACAGACTCCCAACTGACTTTTCAAACATTTGTATCTCCCCCATAGTGTCCAGATTGAGCCCTGACATGTTTTGTCCAAAGCCAGACTTCCTCATAGTGTGCATCCACAGGGGTTAAAGTATCCATATTTTCTGGAGAAACTTATTACCCAGAGGATGGTCCTCCCCCATCTGTAAAGGCAACACAAGACTTGATACCTCTAAATTATCTCTGTGGACGTGGATTGTGAGACTTCTGGTGCCCAATGATCCCAGAAGGGAGGATCCAGGGCAAGAGATGATGCAGTAACTTTATTCCCCTTCATGATTTTTTCATTTACCTTATTATTGTTCTGCATGCATTGGGCTGGTCAGGGAAACTTATCACCTGCTGGTGTTTGGTTGTAGCAAGAATTTCTAAGTTGCTAACAATATTCATTTCTGCTGGGGGTTGTGTTGACACAATCTGTAAACAAAGGATATGTGGGGGACAGGATGTAAATAACTAGAGAGCAAAATGTTTCCTAAATTGATTCCTGCTGAATGTGGTGGTCTTTGGATTGGTTGGGTATGCTGAGTTTTGTAGTAACACAGTAGCTAAAGAGGCATTGGTAAAATACTATTCTAATATACTGTATTTGAGTGATCTCAACAGAATGATTACAGAAATTGTTAGATCCACAGCATAATGAGAGGTTTGGCATAACAGCCTCTAGTTAAGCCACCTTAACTTGTCTCTGGTCCCAGCAGCAACCTACCTGAAGCATCCATAGGAAGGTCTACAGCATACAGAGTGGTAAAACCAATACCCATCATATAAGGCTGCTAGTCGCCTCCACAAGAATTCTTTCCAGGAGCTTCCCATGTGTCTGACATCACTGCAATCTTGAACAGTCCAACATCATACTGATGCTGACTGCAATTTTAAGATGGGGTCAAGAGTAATTTGTTTTCAAGGAAATTTTCCTTCATCTTTTCCCTACTCCAACATCAAACCTAGATGCAGTGAGAGAACAAATTTCACTTACAGTATTTAGATCCCCCTTTAGTGACCTTTACTTAAACATACTGGCAGTAAGGGAATACAAAAGGGTGTCGGTAGGAAGAGTAAAGGAAGAAATTAATATGGAAATTTGGAGAAGCAATATGACTTTTAAATGAGTTTGTATTGTGTTTGTAGCAGGCCAAAGGATCTGAAAGGTTGAACTTTAATGGCATAAATCCCACAGACTGAATGAATTAAAATGAGTTGCTTTTTATCCTTATTATACTGTAGACTGCAAAGTTCTAGATGAAAGGTGAGCTTCATTACATGCATGATATTACATGCCTGGATTTTAGTACGTCAGTACAGGATTGGGAAAACACTGGTATCTTTCTTGCAACACTGTAACCATGGAACACAGCTCCCTACAGTGACCACAGCCACATTTGAGCTTAAAAAGTATTTCCCCATTTTGGGCATGTGTATGTGACAGCAGTCATCAAGAAATTGGGAAGTAGAGAAATTACAGCTGTATGATTCCAGATAAGACCACTGCACTAACTGAAACAAACAAGCACACATACCCCAAAGGTGTGGGTATAGGGGATAGCATGAATCTGCCTGTAATATACACAAACATACTGTATAGTATACTACAGGGAGACGGCATCTAATATAAAGTAGATATATTTCTGTGGGTGTGTGGGCAAGTATATGTGAAGAGATATACTGTTTGTATACTCATCTATAGTACCTTTGTACTTCTATATGTAAAATATAGGTGTGCTAGGGACATAAATAGTGAACCCAGATTACAGCATGAAAAGATATATGCTCTATTTGTTTCTGCACCTGAATGTTTGGCTCTCTTGATGTACTGTATTGCAGTTCATGCACTGCCTTAGACTGTTAATAAACTCTGTTCTCTACAATAAATCTGCATCTGTAGGATTTTCATGTTGCCTACATTATATTACTGTAACACACTGGGTGGATTTCTGATGGTATATAAAAGGTCATGTGGAGATATCTGACAGCCATGTTGGACTATTTACCGCCAGCCTAAAAATTATAAGGACCTATTGTGAGAAGTGGAGTGGCTGTGACCAGTGATGTGTGTACATGGTCAGTGCCATGTCCCCCTAAATACATAAAAGTACAGAATAGTAAAATTTTTGTAGGAAAAGAGAAATACAATTTTGATAGATATAGCAGCGTGCTGTAGCAGTGTAACATTCTGCATCTGTTTGCATTACTGTTGGCTTCCATAGGAATCACTAGGAGGTGGGCACATGTGCACGCAGTTCCCATTGAACTGAATGGCACAGCAGGGGAAAGGCAGAGTGTACAGCCTGCTGTGCTGCGAACAGTGTGTCTATATGCGTGCACATAGCAACAACACTGTAAGTGAACATATCTGTACTTAACATTAATGTATGTTGGCAATTGAATACTGCTGTCATGTCATTATTAGATAATCAGTCTTATATCTTCAATTAAAACCTTCTGTAGTGTCAGCCATCAGTGATATCATTCTGAGGCATGTATGCTGAGTGTGCAGTTTATAGGGAGGAGAATCCTGATTTTCTGACTAAGGGCCTAATGATCGCATATCTATGATCCATCACCCTGAAATGAATACAGGGAAGGAGGGGGGTTGGCCAGCACAGGGCAAGTCCGCCACACATGCCTGGGCCTTCTCCCCCCCCCCCCCCTTCCGCACACATATGAAAGCATTGCACGGCAGTGATGCTTTCGCATGTTTAGGGTAGCCCTCTGCCTATGCAGCCTAGCTATAAAGGCAGACAGCCTGCATTGTCTGGACCACGGCCCCCAACGCCACCACGCCACCCATTAAACCCTGAGTCAAAGCCCCCTCCCACCTCACGAACACCTCTGTCTGTCAGTCAGGCAGAGGCATTCGCACAAGTGAGATACCGTCACATCTCACTGTGTATGCACACACAGTGCGGCTGGTGCACGTGCACACACTTCATAGGGCTTCAGCCTGCGAATGCTGCCACCCCAGGAGTCCATGCTAAATTAGCCCCTAATTCCAGGCCTGTGTTAACCAGTTGGGGCTGGTTTACATTATGTCAGGATACCTCACTGTGTGTCTCCCTGCTATAGCATAAGCCCCCTGGCTGGTTCAGCCTGGTGCTGGTTTTTGAAAAACCTGAGAGACCCCACACCATTTTCCCTCAGTTTTCCAGTACCAGACTCAGACGTCCAGGGCTGGTTATAGTTTGGGGGGTCCCCTCACAATTTTTTTGCTATAACCATTTATTTACTGCTTTACACACCATAATCATACTGAGTGCTTTGACTCTGCAGTATATTGACAGTGGATTTATGATTCTATTTAAAAGTAAAGGGGGCAAAACAACATATACAGTAATAATATGACAGTCTTTTATGCATTTCTTTGTTCATATGGTCAAATTGTTCCAATAATGCAGAAATAATCTTTTCTTAGCAACCGCTCACCATACACTGCCCATGCACAATGTTAGTTTTACCTGGCTTTGTCATTATAGAAGTCTTTTTTTCCGGAACAACACTTTGCAACAGCATTTTAAAAAGAGTTACTACAGATGAGTTCAAACAATTTTGAATCACTTCCTTGCAACATACTTGCTATAGTTCCAGACTGTAGACTCTAGGGGGTATATTTACAAAGGTCACGATTTTGGGGGTCATTCCGAGTTGTTCACTCGCTAGCAGATTTAAGCAGCATTGCACACGCTAGGCCGCTGCCCTCTGGGAGTGTATCTTAGCTTAGCAGAATTGCGAATGAAAGATTATCAGAATTGCAGAATTAGCAGTTTCTGAGTAGCTTGAGACTTACTCCTACACTGCGATCAGCTCAGCCCGTTTCGTTCCTGGTTTGACGTCACAAACACGCCCTGGGTTCGGCCAGCCACTCCCCTGTTTCTCCAGACACTCCCGTGTTTTATCCTGGCACGCCTGCGTTTTTCCGCACACTCCCAGAAAACGGTCTGTTTCCGCCCAGAAACACCCACTTCCTGTCAATCACACTCTGATCACTTCAACGATGAAAATTCTTTGTTCGGACGTGAGTAAATCTACTAAGTTTTGTGCTAAAATACTTAGCGCATGCGCACTGCGTACCATGCGCATGCGCATTTTTACCTTAATCGCTCCTTGCGAAAATCGGCAACGAGCGAACAACTCGGAATGGCCCCCATTGTCCGAGTTTTTTTTTTTTTTTCTAAGTGTCATCTCGGGAATTTACTAAACACAAATCTCGGCAGTGCTGGGGCTATTCATATTTTTTTCCCTAGCTGAGTTTTCACAAATACGAATGAATAGACCATCGGTCAACACGCCTGTTATTTGATACAACTCGGTAATTTACTAAGAATTCGTATTCACAATCACTGCCGACAATAGCCAAACACTGCCAGGAAAGCAAACAATTAAATCTCCCACCTTAGTAAAAAAAGCAGGTTTAAAATAGATCTGCTTTTTGGTGGCGTGTTCAGATAGTCATGCACGGATCAGTGAGATCGGTGCATGCTTATCTGTGGCAAGGGGTCTGATAGAGTTAAAAATCATTAAAATAAATTGTGTGGGGTCCCCCCTCCTAAGCATAACCAGCCCCGGGCTATTTGAGCCAGCCCTGGTTGTTTAAACACCGGAGAAAAAATGACTAGGGTCCCCCTGTATTTATGCAACCAGCAACAGGCTCTTGGGCGGGCCCTGGTTCCAAAAATACGGGAGACAAAAGACATAGGGGTCCCCCGTATTTTGCCACGGCCGCAGGGACCTATATAAAAGTGTTCCCCGGCTGTGGCATTATCTCTCTGGCTAGTGGAGCCCAGTGCTGGTTTTAAAAATATGGGGGACCCCTACTTCTTTTGTCTATCGTATTTTTGTTACCAGGGCTGGCCCAAGAGCCCGGTGCTGGTTGTCTAAATACAGGGGGACCCCAGTCATTTTTTCTCCGGTATTTAAACAACCAGGGCTGGCTCAAAGAGCCCGAGGCTGGTTATGCTTAGGAGGGGAGACCCCACGCATTTTTTTCACACTTTTAACTGTTTGCAGTCTTTACTTACTGTACATAATGAAGCCCTGCACGGATCTCACTGATCTGGCCGGGCATCATTGTGTTATGTCCGGCAGTGTTTTACTAATCACTCCCGTAAAACACTGCATGACAATACGAATAACAATGACATCAGAAAATACGAAAAACAAAAACTCGGCAGCTTAGTAAATTACCGAAAATAATTTTAAAAGGTTGCAGAAACAGACAGCCGTTAAAATTCAAGTTTAAACTTCCACCAATTCGGCAGGAACACGAATCTTAGTAAATAAACCCCCAGTTCTCAGTTCTAGATTTGCAATGCTTCAGCTTCAGAGTTAATAATTGTAGACATCAGGGGGTAAATTTACTAAGGTGGGAGATTTTTAGAACTGATGATGTTGCCCATAGCAACCAATCAGATTATATCTATTATCTGCTAGAAGCAGCTAGATAAATGGTAAGTAGAATCTGATTGGTTGCCATGGGCAACATCACCAGTTCTAAAAATCTCCCACCTTAGTAAATTTACCCCCAGGAGTATATTTCTTGTTTATTTCACATGTTTATTGGCATACAGCTTAAACACAGAAACAGCTTTTGTTTTCACTATATCACACTTTGCTTACAAAAGTGCTCTCTACACCCTATATGGTTACCTTAGGACCTGCACAGAGGACCATGGGAAAACAAGGACTTTTTTCCATCTCATCCACAATATGTTTAATTCCTTGTGAAGTTTTATATGGATGGCTTACGATAAGAAGTTCCGACTAAAGCAGCACCCATCATGACCTTTGAATATAAGGATATAGAGGTATGGTTGGACATCACACCGCCCACCAGACCTTCCTCTGAAGGTGCTAGCTTGCGTCATGGGCAGGGTGTTACGTGTGCTGCTCTGTTCTGTAAGTTTAATTGCAGCTCTATTCTGTCTGCTTAATTGCTGTAGCAGCACAGCTGTTGGGAAATGCCTTGTTACCTAAAGTCAGGCATAGACCATACAGTTATCTGGCAGATCATCTGCCAGATCTGATTGGTTGGAAAGAAAATCTGGTAATGGATGAGAGCAAATTACATTTTACAATTTGTTCCCAAACAGTGGAAAATGGACAAAAACTGTTGTTCATACAAATTGGTTAAATCCGTGATTTAACCAATTTGTCTGAAAAATAGTTTTGTTTTGTTTTTTTCATTTTCCAGTGTTTGGGAGCAAATTGTTGATTGTCAATTGCTCTCGATCATTACCATATTTTCATTCCAACCAACTAGATCTAGCAGATTATCTGCAGGATAATTGTATAGTGTATGCCCAGCTTTACTCCAGCATGTGGTTTCTTGTTAAAGTCAGGAGCCTGATGGATGTGCAGCAGCACAGTTGCACTGTTAGTAATTGAAGGGGGTTTGTCTGTACTGAACCTTGTTATTGGTTAATGCTCCCTTTATATGGAAAAAATAAAGTGTAGATCCTATGATAAGTGTGCACTAATTTAGCAGCTTAGTAACATGCAGAGGTAACTCCCTGGAAAATACCTCCACCCAAATAGGTAGGATCAAATGCAACTCACAAAATGGCACCAATACATACAACCGAGCACATCAAAAAGATGTTGAAATCAGGAACCCACTGGACTTAATGGTCCTTTCACATGGGATTACAATGATGTCCAGAAAAAAGAAACAAAAGTGCATATAGTGAAGCACAGCTAAACAAAGTGCATGTGCGTTAGCACAATTTAAAACATTTAATATGCACATAAATTCACATCTGGGTATAACACAAAATGCAATGTGTATGACAGCAGATAGAATGTCCGCACAGAATCACATCAAGTATAATAGCAGCATCTGGGTATAACACAAAGTGCAATGTGTATAGCAGCAGATGAATGTTTCCACGGCAACCGCAGCGCCTCCTTCACATTCCATCCGGTATACAGCCTACGATCTCCCAGTGGTGGTTAGATGGATATAGTGTTTGGAAAAACGCAGGAGTGTCCAAGCGTTTGCAGGGTGGGTGTCTGACGTCAATTCCGGACACGAACAGGCTGAAGTGATCGCAGCGGCTGAGTAAGTTCAAACCTACTCAGAAACTGCACAAAACTTTTTTGTACCGCTCGGCTGCACAAGCGTTCGCACACTTGCAAAGCAAAAAAACAGTCCCCTATAGGCGGCGACTATCTGATCGCAGCGCTGCAAGCGATCAACTTGGAATGACCCCCCTTAGTCTCAGCCCTATCAGTCTGTCCTCAGACCAATCCCTTATCTCAGTTTGTCCTTGTCTATCTTCTACACTGCTCCTTTGTGTTGATACTGTGGTTGCCAGGAGTAACATCCACTGGCCTGAAGCATTCTGTGTTGTTTGTATGTCTGTTCTGCTTACCCTCTCTATATTCACTTGATATAAACTTCTGAGGTTACTAGTAGCAACTACTGTGGGTTCGGAGCATTGCTTGTCATTTATGTACCAGTGTCTTATCCAGTCCTGATCCCACTGTGTGTTATACTCCTACTGTTTACCAGTACCTGCCAGTCCAGCTTTATCTAGTCCCTGTCTAGTGTGTGCCCGTCTGTCCAGCTTTAACCCACTCCACGCCAGGTGGATGTCTACTAGAGCATGTTTCCTTGCACTTGCCCAGCCTCCAATAGTTTGCTTGTCCACATTAACAACTGGGGGCACCTGAGTAATGGGTGGACTTAATACACCTAGGAAAGGTGGCTGCTAAAGGTGAAGCTTTAGTACGCAGGAGACTTGAGGATTGCTGGGCTTGCGTAACACTCCAATCCAGATACATTTCCCGGATCATTTCTATCAACACTCAGTCCTGATATACTCCCCAGATCGTAACAGTTATGACCAGCAAAACATACTGGAATTTTGCTAGATGGGTCCTGCTTTGCAAAACCCAGTCCAGTCCTCCATCTGAAGCCAGAACCTGGATGAGGATCCAGCTCTGGTCCTATCCAGCAGACTGAAGTGGTGTGAGGACATCCAAAATCTTACATCACAAGCTTTCCTAGGGCTATCTATTCGTGTGTATGCTCTGCAGCAGCAGAATTATGCACAGATTTTTTTTTCTAATCTTTGCTATTCGTGTGGGCAAAGAATAAATGACACCTCTCAAAAAGAATTCGAGGGACAAACTAGGCCCGAGAATAAATAAGCGTCCTGGGTTTTTTAAAGAAGGAGCCTGGGGCAGGGAAGGGGAGAGAAGGGGAGGGGAGGGGAGGGGAGGGGGGGGGGGATAGAGCAGGTAGCATAGCAGCATCCTATAGGGAAAGGGGGAGGAGGCTTACCTGGGAGGTACAAAAGACCAGGAATGCCAGGCAGGCTCCCTCTTTCATGCTGATCAAGGATCCAAGAAGGCATCACCCTCACAGCTCCTGGAAGCAAGGGAAGGATAAGTACATTTTCATTTATTAGCCCTCCCCGCGCTCCCCCTCTCCTACGCTGCAGGTATAAGCCACACTGCAAGGGTATAACACAGCCCACAATCTAATCTAGAGATGAGCGGGTTCGGTTTCTTTGAATCCGAACCCGCACGAACTTCACTTTTTTTTTCACGGGTCCGAGCGACTCGGATCTTCCCGCCTTGCTCGGTTAACCCGAGCGCGCCCGAACGTCATCATGACGCTGTCGGATTCTCGCGAGACTCGGATTCTATATAAGGAGCCGCGCGTCGCCGCCATTTTCACACGTGCATTGAGATTGATAGGGAGAGGACGTGGCTGGCGTCCTCTCCATTAGAATAGATTAGAAGAGAGAGAGAGAGAGATTGTGCAGACAGAGTTTACCACAGTGACCAGTGCAGTTGTTGTTAAGTTAACTTTTATTTAATATATCCGTTCTCTGCTATATCCGTTCTCTGCCTGAAAAAAACGATACACAGCAGTCACACAGTGTGACTCAGTCTGTGTGCACTCAGCTCAGCCCAGTGTGCTGCACATCAATGTATAAAAGCTTATAATAATTGTGGGGGAGACTGGGGAGCACTGCAGGTTGTTATAGCAGGAGCCAGGAGTACATAATATTATATTAATTTAAAATTAAACAGTGCACACTTTTGCTGCAGGAGTGCCACTGCCAGTGTGACTAGTGGTGACCAGTGCCTGACCACCAGTATAGTAGTATATTGTTGTATACTATCTCTTTATCAACCAGTCTATATTAGCAGCAGACACAGTACAGTGCGGTAGTTCACGGCTGTGGCTACCTCTGTGTCGGCAGTCGGCACTCGGCAGGCAGTCCGTCCATCCATAATTGTATAATTATATACCACCTAACCGTGGTATTTTTTTTTCTTTCTTTATACCGTCGTCATAGTCATACTAGTTGTTACGAGTATACTACTATCTCTTTATCAACCAGTGTACAGTGCGGTAGTTCACGGCTGTGGCTACCTCTGTGTCGGAACTCGGCAGGCAGTCCGTCCATCCATAATTGTATTATTATAATATATACCACCTAACCGTGGTTTTTTTTTCATTCTTTATACCGTCATAGTGTCATACTAGTTGTTACGAGTATACTACTATCTCTTTATCAACCAGTGTACAGTGCGGTAGTTCACGGCTGTGGCTACCTCTGTGTCGGCAGTCAGCAGGCAGTCCGTCCATCCATAATTGTATTATAATATATACCACCTAACCGTGGTTTTTTTTTCATTCTTTATACCGTCATAGTGTCATACTAGTTGTTACGAGTATACTACTATCTCTTTATCAACCAGTGTACAGTGCGGTAGTTCACGGCTGTGGCTACCTCTGTGTCGGAACTCGGCAGGCAGTCCGTCCATCCATAATTGTATTATAATATATACCACCTAACCGTGGTTTTTTTTTCATTCTTTATACCGTCATAGTCAGTCATACTAGTTGTTACGAGTATACTACTATCTCTTTATCAACCAGTGTACAGTGCGGTAGTTCACGGCTGTGGCTACCTCTGTGTCGGCACTCGGCAGGCAGTCCGTCCATCCATAATTGTATTATAATATATACCACCTAACCGTGGTTTTTTTTTCATTCTTTATACCGTCATAGTGTCATACTAGTTGTTACGAGTATACTACTATCTCTTTATCAACCAGTGTACAGTGCGGTAGTTCACGGCTGTGGCTACCTCTGTGTCGGCAGTCGGCAGGCAGTCCGTCCATCCATAATTGTATTATAATATATACCACCTAACCGTGGTTTTTTTTTCATTCTTTATACCGTCATAGTGTCATACTAGTTGTTACGAGTATACTACTATCTCTTTATCAACCAGTGTACAGTGCGGTAGTTCACGGCTGTGGCTACCTCTGTGTCGGCAGTCGGCAGGCAGTCCGTCCATCCATAATTGTATTATAATATATACCACCTAACCGTGGTTTTTTTTTCATTCTTTATACCGTCATAGTCAGTCATACTAGTTGTTACGAGTATACTACTATCTCTTTATCAACCAGTGTACAGTGCGGTAGTTCACGGCTGTGGCTACCTCTGTGTCGGCACTCGGCAGGCAGTCCGTCCATCCATAATTGTATTATAATATATACCACCTAACCGTGGTTTTTTTTTTCATTCTTTATACCGTCATAGTGTCATACTAGTTGTTACGAGTATACTACTATCTCTTTATCAACCAGTGTACAGTGCGGTAGTTCACGGCTGTGGCTACCTCTGTGTCGGCAGTCGGCAGGCAGTCCGTCCATCCATAATTGTATTATAATATATACCACCTAACCGTGGTTTTTTTTTCATTCTTTATACCGTCATAGTCAGTCATACTAGTTGTTACGAGTATACTACTATCTCTTTATCAACCAGTGTACAGTGCGGTAGTTCACGGCTGTGGCTACCTCTGTGTCGGAACTCGGCAGGCAGTCCGTCCATCCATAATTGTATTACAATATATACCACCTAACCGTGGTTTTTTTTTCATTCTTTATACCGTCATAGTCAGTCATACTAGTTGTTACGAGTATACTACTATCTCTTTATCAACCAGTGTACAGTGCGGTAGTTCACGGCTGTGGCTACCTCTGTGTCGGCACTCGGCAGGCAGTCCGTCCATCCATAATTGTATTACAATATATACCACCTAACCGTGGTTTTTTTATACCACCTAACCGTGGCAGTCCGTCCATAATTGTATACTAGTATCCAATCCATCCATCTCCATTGTTTACCTGAGGTGCCTTTTAGTTCTGCCTATAAAATATGGAGAACAAAAAAGTTGAGGTTCCAAAATTAGGGAAAGATCAAGATCCACTTCCACCTCGTGCTGAAGCTGCTGCCACTAGTCATGGCCGAGACAATGAAATGCCAGCAACGTCGTCTGCCAAGGCCGATGCCCAATGTCATAGTACAGAGCATGTCAAATCCAAAACACCAAATATCAGAAAAAAAAGGACTCCAAAACCTAAAATAAAATTGTCGAAGGAGAAGCGTAAACTTGCCAATATGCCATTTACCACACGGAGTGGCAAGGAACGGCTGAGGCCCTGGCCTATGTTCATGGCTAGTGGTTCAGCTTCACATGAGGATGGAAGCACTCAGCCTCTCGCTAGAAAACTGAAAAGACTCAAGCTGGCAAAAGCACCGCAAAGAACTGTGCGTTCTTTGAAATCCCAAATCCACAAGGAGAGTCCAATTGTGTCGTTTGCGATGCCTGACCTTCCCAACACTGGACGTGAAGAGCATGCGCCTTCCACTATTTGCATGCCCCCTGCAAGTGCTGGAAGGAGCACCCGCAGTCCAGTTCCTGATAGTCAGATTGAAGATGTCAGTGTTGAAGTACACCAGGATGAGGAGGATATGGGTGTTGCTGGCGCTGGGGAGGAAATTGACCAGGAGGATTCTGATGGTGAGGTGGTTTGTTTAAGTCAGGCACCCGGGGAGACACCTGTTGTCCGTGGGAGGAATATGGCCGTTGACATGCCAGGTGAAAATACCAAAAAAATCAGCTCTTCGGTGTGGAGGTATTTCACCAGAAATGCGGACAACAGGTGTCAAGCCGTGTGTTCCCTTTGTCAAGCTGTAATAAGTAGGGGTAAGGACGTTAACCACCTCGGAACATCCTCCCTTATACGTCACCTGCAGCGCATTCATAATAAGTCAGTGACAAGTTCAAAAACTTTTGGTGACAGCGGAAGCAGTCCACTGACCAGTAAATCCCTTCCTCTTGTAACCAAGCTCACGCAAACCACCCCACCAACTCCCTCAGTGTCAATTTCCTCCTTCCCCAGGAATGCCAATAGTCCTGCAGGCCATGTCACTGGCAAGTCTGACGAGTCCTCTCCTGCCTGGGATTCCTCCGATGCATCCTTGCGTGTAACGCCTACTGCTGCTGGCGCTGCTGTTGTTGCCGCTGGGAGTCGATGGTCATCCCAGAGGGGAAGTCGTAAGCCCACTTGTACTACTTCCAGTAAGCAATTGACTGTTCAACAGTCCTTTGCGAGGAAGATGAAATATCACAGCAGTCATCCTACTGCAAAGCGGATAACTGAGGCCTTGGCATCCTGGGTGGTGAGAAACGTGGTTCCGGTATCCATCATTACTGCAGAGCCAACTAGAGACTTGTTGGAGGTACTGTGTCCCCGGTACCAAATACCATCTAGGTTCCATTTCTCTAGGCAGGCGATACCGAAAATGTACACAGACCTCAGAAAAAGAGTCACCAGTGTCCTAAAAAATGCAGCTGTACCCAATGTCCACTTAACCACGGACATGTGGACAAGTGGAGCAGGGCAGGGTCAGGACTATATGACTGTGACAGCCCACTGGGTAGATGTATGGACTCCCGCTGCAAGAACAGCAGCGGCGGCACCAGTAGCAGCATCTCGCAAACGCCAACTCTTTCCTAGGCAGGCTACGCTTTGTATCACCGCTTTCCAGAATACGCACACAGCTGAAAACCTCTTACGGCAACTGAGGAAGATCATCGCGGAATGGCTTACCCCAATTGGACTCTCCTGGGGATTTGTGGCATCGGACAACGCCAGCAATATTGTGTGTGCATTAAATCTGGGCCAATTCCAGCACGTCCCATGTTTTGCACATACCTTGAATTTGGTGGTGCAGAATTTTTTAAAAAACGACAGGGGCGTGCAAGAGATGCTGTCGGTGGCCAGAAGAATTGCGGGACACTTTCGGCGTACAGGCACCACGTACAGAAAACTGGAGCACCACCAAAAACTACTGAACCTGCCCTGCCATCATCTGAAGCAAGAAGTGGTAACGAGGTGGAATTCAACCCTCTATATGCTTCAGAGGTTGGAGGAGCAGCAAAAGGCCATTCAAGCCTATACAATTGAGCACGATATAGTAGGTGGAATGCACCTGTCTCAAGTGCAGTGGAGAATGATTTCAACGTTGTGCAAGGTTCTGATGCCCTTTGAACTTGCCACACGTGAAGTCAGTTCAGACACTGCCAGCCTGAGTCAGGTCATTCCCCTCATCAGGCTTTTGCAGAAGAAGCTGGAGGCATTGAAGGAGGAGCTAACACGGAGCGATTCCGCTAGGCATGTGGGACTTGTGGATGCAGCCCTTAATTCGCTTAACAAGGATTCACGGGTGGTCAATCTGTTGAAATCAGAGCACTACATTTTGGCCACCGTGCTCGATCCTAGATTTAAAGCCTACCTTGGATCTCTCTTTCCGGCAGACACAGGTCTGCTGGGGTTGAAAGACCTGCTGGTGACAAAATTGTCAAGTCAAGCGGAACGCGACCTGTCAACATCTCCTCCTTCACATTCTCCCGCAACTGGGGGTGCGAGGAAAAGGCTCAGAATTCCGAGCCCACCCGCTGGCGGTGATGCAGGGCAGTCTGGAGCGACTGCTGATGCTGACATCTGGTCCGGACTGAAGGACCTGACAACGATTACGGACATGTCGTCTACTGTCACTGCATATGATTCTCTCAACATTGATAGAATGGTGGAGGATTATATGAGTGACCGCATCCAAGTAGGCACGTCACACAGTCCGTACTTATACTGGCAGGAAAAAGAGGCAATTTGGAGGCCCTTGCACAAACTGGCTTTATTCTACCTAAGTTGCCCTCCCACAAGTGTGTACTCCGAAAGAGTGTTTAGTGCCGCCGCTCACCTTGTCAGCAATCGGCGTACGAGGTTACATCCAGAAAATGTGGAGAAGATGATGTTCATTAAAATGAATTATAATCAATTCCTCCGCGGAGACATTGACCAGCAGCAATTGCCTCCACAAAGTACACAGGGAGCTGAGATGGTGGATTCCAGTGGGGACGAATTGATAATCTGTGAGGAGGGGGATGTACACGGTGATATATCGGAGGGTGAAGATGAGGTGGACATCTTGCCTCTGTAGAGCCAGTTTGTGCAAGGAGAGATTAATTGCTTCTTTTTTGGGGGGGGTCCAAACCAACCCGTCATATCAGTCACAGTCGTGTGGCAGACCCTGTCACTGAAATGATGGGTTGGTTAAAGTGTGCATGTCCTGTTTTGTTTATACAACATAAGGGTGGGTGGGAGGGCCCAAGGATAATTCCATCTTGCACCTCTTTTTTCTTTTCTTTTTCTTTGCATCATGTGCTGATTGGGGAGGGTTTTTTGGAAGGGACATCCTGCGTGACACTGCAGTGCCACTCCTAGATGGGCCCGGTGTTTGTGTCGGCCACTAGGGTCGCTAATCTTACTCACACAGTCAGCTACCTCATTGCGCCTCTTTTTTTCTTTGCGTCATGTGCTGTTTGGGGAGGGTTTTTTGGAAGGGCCATCCTGCGTGACACTGCAGTGCCACTCCTAGATGGGCCCGGTGTTTGTGTCGGCCACTAGGGTCGCTAATCTTACTCACACAGCTACCTCATTGCGCCTCTTTTTTTCTTTGCGTCATGTGCTGTTTGGGGAGGGTTTTTTGGAAGGGACATCCTGCGTGACACTGCAGTGCCACTCCTAGATGGGCCCGGTGTTTGTGTCGGCCACTAGGGTCGCTTATCTTACTCACACAGCGACCTCGGTGCAAATTTTAGGACTAAAAATAATATTGTGAGGTGTGAGGTATTCAGAATAGACTGAAAATGAGTGTAAATTATGGTTTTTGAGGTTAATAATACTTTGGGATCAAAATGACCCCCAAATTCTATGATTTAAGCTGTTTTTTTAGTGTTTTTGGAAAAAAACACCCGAATCCAAAACACACCCGAATCCGACAAAAATAATTCGGTGAGGTTTTGCCAAAACGCGTTCGAACCCAAAACACAGCCGCGGAACCGAACCCAAAACCAAAACACAAAACCCGAAAAATTTCAGGCGCTCATCTCTAATCTAATCCCCCTCCATACACTGCGGCAGTTTATCACAAAATATATTCAGACACTGCCCCAAACGCAGCACCGTCAGCCAGCACCCACCCCGCAGCATGCGCAGGCCCAGGAGGAATGCCCCCCCGGCGTCTCATCCAGGCGGACCAGGCAGCGCTCGGTTCACAGCACGCTGCTCCCCGAGGGCCCCAGCCCGCAGCCAGCCGCAGGCCGCACCCCCCCTCCTTCCGGCGCCGAGCGATCGCGTCACGCTCGGCGCAGCCCAGCCGCAGCAGCAGCCACAAACCCCGGCTACGGCGGGTCAGGCCCCACCGCCGGAGCCCGCACTCACGTCCCCAGCGACGCTGCACAGTAGCGGCGCGTACCCACACACGCAGGTACGCGCCCAGCAGCGGCAGCAGACACAAATAGCGGCTCCGGCGGGACAGACCCCACCGCCGGAGCCTGTGCACACCCCCCCCAGCGCTGCAATTCAGGCGCCGAGCGATCGCGTCACGCTCGGCGCCGCCCAGCCGCAGCAGCAGCCGGATGTCCCAGCTCCGGCGGAACAGGCCCCGCCGCCGGAGCTCACACGCACACCCCCCGCGTCACGGCACACTAACAGCACGTACCCACACACGATGGGACGTGCGCAGCAGCAGCAGTATAGCACGGCTCCGGTGGGACAGACCCCACCGCCGGAGCCCGTGAGCACACCCCCCGCGTCGCTGCACATGAGCAGCACGTACCCACACATGATGGGACGTGCCCAGCAGCAGCATAACACGGCTCCGGTAGGACAGACCCCACCGCCGGAGCCCGTGCACACACCCCCCCCCCCCCAGCGCTGCAATTAACCCACCCGTACCCTCCAATACTGTCTCGGGGCACCCTCACTCCGCAAGCGCAGGCGGGGCAAACTGCGTACAGCCAACCGCAATACGCAGTGATGCAACAGCTGGGGTGGGGGCAGCAGCCCACAGCGCTCCCCCCCCCCCCTGGTGGCAGGCAGGCCTGCACCTTCCCCCGGCCCATTACTCACACTGGGCGGGATACTGGCCCACCAGTACCCAACCCCCCATGGTGCCCAACCCTGTCGCAGCCAACAGCAGCAAGACAGCACGCTTAAATAGTTAATTATTTATTTACATAAATTTTCCCTTTTCTGTCATGTTACTTTGTAATAGGGTACTTTTCCCTTTCACTTACTGTACTTACTTACAGATGATCAGACTACTCGTCTCGTTTCTCCTTACGGCTTAGCTTTGGGGGGAGCCCACGCGAAGCTTTGCAATCTAAGGATTCCTTAGGATGCACGCAGAGGGACCACCCAGATAAGTATCATGTATTTACAGGCTAGGGGTATGGCTTCTGCGCTGTGGCTTAGTGGGTTAAAGCGACTGTCTAGTAAACAGGCCTCAATGGTCAATGAACATAATGAGTGAAAAGTCCAGCACTGTCCACCAGTATAATCGTGACGTTAGGGCAGGAACCTTACTATACGTTCTCCAGTAAACTGCAAATAAATTGTATGTGGAAGCCTAAGACAATCACTCCAGCCTTGGAGTTTGTTTTAAAAGGCAAACGCATGGGAAGCAGATCATATAATAGCAGGATGGGACATTCAGCTGCTGCAGGGATTGCAAAACCCACATCTACGCAGCCCTCCCCTTCCCCGTTGCTTCCCTCATAAAATCTCTGCTCTAACAGTAATACACTAGCTTCCCCCCTCCTTAATTACTGATTGCATGTCCAGCAGACGCTATCTGGCTGGGGGTTATCTTATCTCCCCTCCTCCAACAATGTTAGTGGTTCCCTTTCATCTTCTCCCCTGCACGTAACCCCTCCCAGCAGTGTGACCAGTGTAAGGTATACGAGGGAGGGGGTGTAAAAATAAAAATGCATAAATAAATGAAATAAAAGGGCAGGGGGGTGCTGGGTAGAATTACAGGGGTGTGGGGGTCACTGCAGCGCATAGTGTGTAATAGTGTCATAGTAGACAGTATAACATGGGTCAGTGGTTACATTGCAGAGTCAGTATTAAATTACAGCGTATAAAGTATGATAGGGTTATAGTATGCGATTGATGCAAGGATCGCAGAAGTGCAACGGCATGTATATATTGCAGGGTAGAATAGGTAATAGTAATGCTGCTTTCACATCGCAAAACCTGCTTTTGAAATGGTATTTGAAACGGTTCTTAAAACGGGTCTGAGCAGTTAAACCCCTTCCACATCTCATGTTGTAACCAGTAAATTACCATTTCATTACCTTTTTTGGTACCTTTCACACTGAACCCGTTTCACCCATAGAAAACAGTGGTTGTCATTATAAATGGACTTTTCTAGCCCACACATTATTAATAAGTATTAATTAATTAATTATTAATAAATTTGGATAGTAGTACGATGGAACCCAGCAGCGTGAAGCATTGTGCTATGTTTTATATATGAGGGTATCCTTGACGGTCCCAGTAATGGATGCTGACATCACACATGGAGACAGCCTATGACCTGCTGGGGCTTGCAAATACCGTTTCGGACCCTTTCACACTGCACAGTGAAATGGGACTGAAACGGGCAGGACCCTTCTTTATTACCGTTTCAAAATACCTGTAGTTTTGGAGCGGTAAATTGAAGAGGACCCTTTCACATCGCAGCTTGACCCGTTTAGGAAGCAAGTTAAAACGGCAAAATACCGGGTACGGGCTGCGGTGTGAAAGGGGTATAGTATACGAGATAAAGCAAATCAGCAATGTCATTGCCGCACGGGTATATTACAGGGTACGGGTCGTACTAGGTATACAGCGTAATGATTACTGAGGGCATTGCGGCAAGAGCATATTTCAGCATCATAGGTATACTAGCGGGCTAATATAAAGATTAATACCGGATCGAATGGCAGGGGGGTATTTTGCAGATTATAGAGGGGAAAAGCGATAAATTATACAATATAAGGCAGAACAGTCATCGCATTGCCGTGAACAGGTATTATGGCATTGATAGTAGGTATATAAGAACAGTATAATACAGATCAGTGTGGGACAGTCACGCACCATATCGTTCATATTAGCAAATTTTTCGGTATTACCCGTGGCCTTAGCTCGATTATTATTGTATTGCAGTTAGTGGGAAGGCGTCACAGGCGATTTGCAATGCCTTGCATAGTCCATACATTAGATAAAGGCCTGGGTACACAGAGCATAACGAGGCAGTAACAAAAACCAAAAATAATAATAATAATAATAATAATAATAATAAAAAAAAAAAAAAAAATAGACAGGCCATGATTTGTATAGCGCGGTAGAGCCCAGCGCTACACAGTACAACTTCCACTGTGCTAAACGCATGGTTTAATCCCCTGGCATTGTATTATGTGGTATATAGTTATAATGATAACAGCTTAGTGCAAAGTAGCTTGTTATGTAACCTGAGTGTCATACAAAAGGCAGGCCTGGGAGACAAAGCAAGTAGCGATAGCGATCACAATAGAAAAACCATCAAAGCTGCTTTGGGGAATGCGCAGTATTATGTTCACTTAGGTAGCAGAATAGCAGAAACGCACCATTTATGGGGCAATGGTTAGCATTACGGCCTCGCAGCACTGAGGTCATGGGCAATCCCAGTTCTTAATTCATATTACATTTACTAGCTATGTCTTTAAGCGCTGAATAAGTTTGTTCCATAACCAAACGGTCATACAAAATGCAAGGCAAAGCAAGTAGCGGTAGCGATCACAGTAAAAACCCATCAAAGCTACTTTAGTGAACGTGCAATATGATGGTCACTTATGGCATCATAATAAGGTAGACAGGACAGAAGGAAAAGGAAAGCCAAAGGTCCAGGCGCAAAGCGAAGGTTTAAGGGCTGAATAGTACCTCGTCTCTGCATAAAGTAGGGGTCAAGGCTGCATGTGCCTTAGCGGTATATGGGATAACGTAGGACAACTATAGTCTGGCGCAAGGCATGAATAGCAATTCAGCGTAAACGTACCAGTTATGTGGCAATGGGTAGTATTACGGCCTCACAGTGCTTAGGTCATGGGTTCAATCCAGTTAAGAGCATTCTTTGTGGAGTTTATATGCACTCTCGGGTGTCTTATTTCATATGATAGTTGCTAGATATAGATCATAGTGCGCTATATGATGAGTATACCTAACCGGATTGAACCCGTTAGGATGTAGAATTTTTCTTTCTTTTTTTATTTTCGGTGGAGGCACCATCAGGATGTAGAAATTTTTTATTTTCGGTGGTGGCACCGTTAGGATGTAGAAATTTTTTATTTTCGGTGGTGGCACCGTTAGGATGTAGAAATTTTTATTTTTATTTTCGGTGGTGGCACCGTTAGGATGTAGAAATTTTTTATTTTCGGTGGTGGCACCGTTAGGATGTAGAAATTTTTTTATTTTCGGTGGAGGCACCGTCAGGATGTAGAAATTTTTTATTTTCGGTGGTGGCACCGTTAGGATGTAGAAATTTTTTATTTTCGGTGGAGGCACCGTCAGGCCATTTGAAAGTGTAATTATCAACTGACAAGACAAGGCAGTATTGGCACGTAAGGGGTTGCCAGCGGGCGAGATCAAAAAACCTGGGCAGGTGGAAATCAGGAGCATACAAGGTATACTTACGCGCGGAAAAGCAAGACTAGAAGGCAGCTCGGCGTCTTTCGCGAAACCCAAGGCCTTAAGCTGCCCGCCATAAATGGGGGAATGAAGGACTTTTTCCAATTTTGCCCTCAAACAAAAAGAGGTTTTGTGGTTTTCACCTTCATATGGGTCGCGCGAAAGTTCGCACCATAGGTCCGCATACAACAGGGGGTAACGATTATGTGTAATTCTACTTTTCAGGAGTGCAAAAGGTCTAGGGGGCAACGATCTAGGAAAAAGCAAGGGGAGCGAGCTGATTACGGCAATTCAAGCCGACATACAATGGCTGAAGGGCCGGTGGCCTAATACACGGATCACATGGTCCGATATAGTCCCAAGGGCACAGGGGGGCCCGGGGTTACAAAGGGTCAGAAGAAAGGTGAACAAGGCGGTAGCCCGGCTCTTAACGGGAGAAGGCGATACAATCGCCAGGCACCCGTTGTTGAGGTTCGGAGAGGAGGGACTATTCAGGCAAGACGGGGTACACCTGACAGAGAAAGGCTTAGCTTTATTCTTGGGCGACATAGCAGAAAGCGTCGGCGGGAGGCAGGAGGTAGCAGCGGGTGGCGGGCCTGGGTTCTAGGAACCAGGCTATGGCGGCAAGCAGTGCTCCTCGGCAGTCTGTAGTAGCGCAACGTCGGTTGGCCGGCACTTCCCCCAGATCCTCGGCGAGTTTGTCGTGGCCTCAAGGGCCGACACGGTCGTCATCTTAAGGGTGGACCGGTGCTATGCCAATGGTGGGAAGTGGTACCGCTCAGCTAACTTGCGCAAGGGCGGGACTTAGGTTCCGCCCCGTTGTTTAATTTAGGAGAAATTAATATGGAGGCTGTAGCCGGGGGTACGCACTGCTTTCTCGCCACCCACTTATAGAGTACCAATTCTAATTCGATCAATAAATTTGGCTGTGACCTTTTAAATCGCAATTCAGTTGTCCAAGTGTTTATTGGGGAGAAAAGGGGGTAGGGGGTGGACGGCGAGGCCGTTAATAAAATCAATGGACGGCTTAAAGAATTCGAGGGACAAACTAGGCCCGAGAATAAATAAGCGTCCTGGGTTTTTTAAAGAAGGAGCCTGGGGCAGGGAAGGGGAGAAAAGGGGAGGGGAGGGGAGGGGGGGGGATAGAGCAGGTAGCATAGCAGCATCCTATAGGGAAAGGGGGAGGAGGCTTACCTGGGAGGTACAAAAGACCAGGAATGCCAGGCAGGCTCCCTCTTTCATGCTGATCAAGGATCCAAGAAGGCACCCACCCTCCCGCCCAAGTGGTAGGGCAATTGGCCCTGGTATTTAGGAATTGAATGTTTTTTATTTTCGGTGGTGGCACCGATAGGCAATCCAGAGTTTTCATTATCACCAGTGCGAAGGTGAGGTAACTGGAATTTGAATTTAAGTTTACGTCCGGTGGAGGCACCGTCAGGCCAATTCGGTCTTTATTTATGGTCTGGCAAAAGAGGTCCAGCAGGCGAGGCAAGCAGTGCTCCTCGGCAGTCTGTAGTAGTGCAACGTCGGTTGGCCGGCACTTCCCCCAGATCCTCGGCGAGTTTGTCGTGGCCTCAAGGGCCGACACGGTCGTCATCTTAAGGGTGGACCGGTGCTATGCCAATGGTGGGAAGTGGTACCGCTCAGCTAACTTGCGCAAGGGCGGGACTTAGGTTCCGCCCCGTTGTTTAATTTAGGAGAAATTAATATGGAGGCTGTAGCCGGGGGTACGCACTGCTTTCTCGCCACCCACTTATAGAGTACCAATTCTAATTCGATCAATAAATTTGGCTGTGACCTTTTAAATCGCAATTCAGTTGTCCGAGTGTTTACTGGGGAGAAAAGGGGGTAGGGGGTGGACGGCGAGGCCGTTAATAAAATCAATGGACGGCTTAATGGCTGTTCACTGCATTCTCAGTTTGCCAGCACAGGAGATCCAGAACAACTGAGGGTTCAGCAGTATCTATGTGAACAGTTCTTAAAGCCATATTCAGGGAACAATGGTATATTTCCTGAAGCTCTTGGGAATTCCTTGGACACCACAAGAATTGCTTCTCGATCTGCTAGGGCAGAAAAGACTGTAAACTCTGGGTCAGGGGTGACCTCTCCTATGTCTTCAGAAAGGAGATTCAAGAGTTTCTGGCATTCCAAACTTTCTGAGGCTGAGCATCAGCGACGAAAGGATAAGCAGCTTTGTATTTATTGTGGAAATCTAAGTCACTTTATTAATGAATACTTTCTTTGCAAGTCAAGTAAAAGTGATGCTCAACATCTCAAGGTACTGGTTGCCAAGCCATCTCTAGTGGTGGCTCCAGACTCCACAAATTCCAAGGAAGGTGTCATGGGTTCCCAAAAGGAGGGTCAGGTCTATAACTGGGGGCCTTTGACCCAAACTCCCAAGTTTAGATTTGGGAACAAACTGAGGGTACACGAATCCCTCATTCCCAGGGTAACCCCTAGTCCTGTAGTTCTGTAGCCTTAGGAAATGCTTCCAACTCTTCTATCCCTGAAGAGACCTGTAGCTCTGCCCCCCCTGGCGGGGCATTGGATTTGTCAACCTCAGAAGAGGTAACCGATGTTCTAACTCTAAAGGAGGGTTCCGATGATGTGGTGGGTGGCTTGACCCCATCAGGGAAAGCCGATGATCCGGTCCCGGGTAGACAGTCCAATGTTCTAGTTTCATCAATGGTATCCCATGTTTCAGTTTCATCAATAGGATCTGATGTTCTGATCTCATCAAGGGTATCAGACATTCCAGCCTCATCAAGGGGATCAGATGTTCCAGTCCTAGCAAGTGATTCCGACAATCCAATCCCAACAAGTGAGTCCGATGATCCAGTCCCAGAAAGGGAGTCCAATGATCCAGTCCCAGCAAGGGAGTCTGACAAAGTATTTGGGGTGACAGTGTACTAATAGCGCTTCACTTGGGTATAAGCAAGCCGTTCAATACATGCATGGGGTCCTGCCTTAAGAAAGGAACCTTGTGTGTTCCGAAACGCATTGGCAACATCCCCCAGTTGGACGGACTTACCATCTTCTGGACCAGAGGAGTGATACCTGCCGGAGTGAGGACTTTAAGATCTGGGAGCAAATGCAGGGCAAGTCCGGACTTCCCTGCATAAACTATCACCTGCAGCTCCCCTACGTATATCCTCGGTAGGACTCCTTCCCTATTATCACATTATGCCTGGTGTGATATTTTATTAGTTGTATTTTATTAGTTGTATGGTGTTTAGGTTATTAAAGTGTGTATTTGTTTACATATTTGACTACAATATCCTATGTCAGCAATTGGGTAGCGCCACATTCAATACTCAACCTACGTATTTCTATATTCAAGGGAGTCTGACGATCCGGTCCCAGCAAGGGAATCCGACGATCGGGTCCCAGCAAGGGAGTCCGACGATCTGGTCCCAGCAAGGGAGTCCAAGGTGCTGACTCCCAGGAAGGGCATTGGATATAATGGCTGATGGGTCACTTCCAGAAAGGTCTTCCGAATCTGTAGCCTTGGAAAGGTCATCTGACTCTGCATGCCCTTAAGGGAACAACTGACTCCAAAGCCTCATAAGAGGCATCTGCCTCCTTGTCAAGTCTTGTAGCTCCATGTAGAGCATCTGTCATAGTGTCAAGACCTGTAGCCTGATAAGAGGCCTCTGTTACCATGTCAAGTCTTGCAGCTCCAGGTGGAGTATCTGACTTAGTCTCTAGTCCTGTAGCCCCAGGAGGGGCATATGTCTCAGTGTCAAGTCCTGTAGTCCCAGGAAAGGCATATGTCTTAGTATCAAGTCCTGTAGCCCAAGGAGAGGTGTCTGTCTGTGTCTCAATCCCAGTAGCTCCTTGTGAAGCCTCAGATCCTGCTGAGTTCCCAGCAGAGGAGATTTCTGTCAAGACCCCAGGAGGGGTAGATCCTGTCAAGTCTCCGGAAGGAGAGAGCCCAGTCATGACCTCAGATGTAGTTGTTCATGCCATGTCTCCTAAAGAGAGCTCTAGACACTCAGATTCTGAAAGACCTTCTGACCCTGTAAAATCTGGGGAAAAATCTAAGCCAGTTATGTTAGCTGAAGATTCACAACTTCCTCCTAAAGACTAAGATCCAGATCTGGCCCTCTTCTATGGAAAGTTGGAGCAGTTTTATGAAGTGTTATTGCAGTACCTGGATGTGGCACAATTCTGTTCCTCTCCAGCAGATATTGTGCTGCTCCTTCTCATGTCTTTCAGAGGGGAAGCTAAGGAATGGGCTGATCAGTTAATCAAATCCAGAGATCCTGCTCTACAAGACATGGGGACCTTCAACCAAGCTGTGGTCAAGAAGTTCGGTCGACCGGAGTTTGTTCCTTCTGAATCTTCTGCATTTTCTGTTTCGCCAGCCAACAAAAAGGGTCAAGCTCACAAAAACCAGGCTTTTGAGGTCTTTCATTCTCGGGGTGATCTCAGTACAGTATCCGCTTCTTCAATTTCTCCAATTTGGAAGTTAACTGTTGGCTATGCCTCACTGTCTGCACCCTGTACAGGCGTTGTGAAGAAGCCTGATCCGCAGTATCCTGTTCCTGTCCAATCTGCCCATGCTTAGGTCCAATCCAGCCGTGCTTTTCTGGTTCCATCTGTCTCTAAGAAGAAAACCGTTATCCCCCCTCTGGATGTAAACTCCAACTCTGGTTACGATTCTGAAGCCAATGAGATTCCTATACTGGGGGTTACCATCAGTTCGGATCATATATGGGGACTTACCTTGGTCCATCCGCTTGGATCCTGCAAAAAAGAAGTCTCGACGGAAGTCTTGAATCAGCCTTGTTTGTTTGTAGTGTGCGGGTGTCCGGAGGTAACACAGGGACCTACTCATTATCCTGTGACTGCTCTGGCTGTTGGGTATTGCTATGACTTTAAAAACAGTCAATGCAATGTTGGCAATTGGTGTACAGTAAATTTGAACACCTCTGTCAGTGCTGCTGGGTCATGCATCACACTAAGGGGGTAACTCAGACCTGATCGCTAGGCTGCATTTTCTCACAGCCTGCGATGAGGTCCAAACTGCGCATGTGTATGCACTGCAATGCACAGGTGCGACGGACCGCAGCAATGGGGATTAGTGCATAGCTGCGGGATGGTGTGAAAAAAGCGATTGCACGGGCGATCGTAATGTGACTGACCGGAAAAGGGCATTTGTGGGTGGCAACTGACCATGTTCATGGAGTATCTGGAAAAACGCAGGTGTGTCCAAGCATTGGAAGGGAGGGTGTCTGACGTCAATTCCGGTCCCGGACAGGCTGAAGCGATCGCAGCCGCTAAGTAAGTCCTGGGCTGCACAGAGACTGCACAAAATCAGACTGTGCAGCTCTGCAGCACATGTGTTTGCACACTTGCACAGCTAAAATACACTCCCCTAGGAGGCGGTGACTATCTGATTGCAGGGCTGCAAAAATCGCTGCACAGCGATCAGATCAAAATTAGGCCCCAAGATTGCTCATATTAGGGCAATGCTCTCCAGGTTTACAAAACTTGGACTGGAGGCAGTGGTCTCTCTAGCATTCAGTAATGCTTCTTTGCTGATTCAATTGGGGGTCATCCCCAGGCGGTGGCTTGCATGGTACCCCAAACATAAAGTAACAGCTTGGTTGCATAGTGGTTTTATGAACAGTTTACAGCTTCAATTTGCAGTGATGTCTCATCTGGTGCACCCCTCAATCAGAAATCGGTATTGGTATTGCTGTTAACTGTCAGACAAAGGAACTGAAGGAAATTTGTTTGGGCTGCATGATTGGACTATTTTTGACTGCTCAGTTTGCAGATCTCATATTTTTGACAGTTGACCTAATTAGTATCATCTGATATCATACTGTGTATCATACTGTGACTATAGTAGTTAATAATAGAGATGTATGGCGGGCACTTTCAGTTTTTTTGTGTTTTGGTTCTGGTTCCATGCTTGCGTTTTGGATCTGGATTGGTTTTGCCAAAACCACCCTTTCGGGTTTTGGTTTTGGATCTGGATGATTTTTGAAAAAAACAAAACATAAAAACAGCTAAAATCACAGAATTTGGGAGTAATTTTGATCCTACGGTATTATTAACCTCAATAACATTCATTTCTAGTTTATTCAATACACCTCACACCTCACAATAATGTTTTTAGGCCAAAAGGTTGCACCGAGGTGGCTGTATGACTAAGCTAAGCGACACAAGTGTGCGGCACAAACAGCTAGCCCATCTAGGAGTGGATTCGAATAAGAAAGAAGACAGAGGAATTTTGCTTAACAGTGGCGCACCTATATACAATTATTAAAATATAACCTTTAATTCATATCATATTAAAAGAAGTGTTAGCGAAATATAACATTAAAATAAAGAATAAGTGTTGGCATATATATTATGGCAAGTTAATGTCCAGGCACAGATTGAACACTGTCTAGTGTGTCGAGACAGTGCCGTAACTAGCCATTTTAGCGCTGTGTGCAAGAAACGACAGTGGTGCGCCCCCCCCCCCATGTAAGACAGGGGCAGTGCGCGCCGCAGGCGCGCGCAAAATTTATAGGGGCGTGGCTTCACTGGGAAGGGGCGTGGCCACAAAATAATAGCAATTCATACTACGGTGCACAGTAGTCTACATTATTCAAATTACGCTGCACAGTAGCGCCACTACACCAGGTAGAGCCCCTTTTTACACATTACGGCAGCAAGGGCGTCCCCCTTTTTTACACATTACGGCAGCCAGGGCGTCCCCCTTTTTTACACATTACGGCAGCCAGGGCGTCCCCCTTTTTTACACATTGTGGCAGCCAGGGCGTCCCCCTATTTTACACATTGCGGCAGCCAGGGTGTCCCCCTTTTTTTACACATTGTGGCAGCCAGGGCGTCCCCCTATTTTACACATTGCGGCAGCCAGGGCGTCCCCCTATTTTACACATTGCGGCAGCCAGGGCGTCCCCCTATTTTACACATTGCGGCAGCCAGGGCGTCCCCCTATTTTACACATTGCGGCAGCCAGGGCGTCCCCCTATTTTACACATTGCGGCAGCCAGGGCGTCCCCCTATTTTACACATTGCGGCAGCCAGGGTGTCCCCCTATTTTACACATTGCGGCAGCCAGGACCCCCCCTATTTTACACATTGCGGCAGCCAGGACCCCCCCTATTTTACACATTGCGGCAGCCAGGACCCCCCCCTATTTTACACATTGCGGCAGCCAGGACCCCCCCTATTTTACACATTGCGGCAGCCAGGACCCCCCTATTTTAGAGAGAGAGAGAGAGAGATACTTACATTCTCCCGCTGACAGGCTCCTCGTGCTGGCAGGCATCTCCCTCTCTGTGCAGTGTGGCGTGTGCAGGCAGTTGAGAAGAAGGAGGAGGGAGGGGGATTGGAGCCGCAGCAGCGCTATTTGATTGGTAGTAAGCGCCGCTGCAGCATCCCCCTCTCCTTCTGTATTGGCTGCCTGGCGCTGCTTTGGATGCTGGGATGGAGGAACCGCATCCCAGCATCCATAGCAGCGCCGGGCAGCCAATACAGAAGGAGAGGGGGATGCTGCAGCGGCGCTTATTACCAATCAAATAGCGCTGCTGCGGCTTTAATCCCCCTCCCTCCTCCTCCTTCTCTCCGCTGCTCGGCGCTGGTCTTAACCTTACCAGAGGCGGCATGTAATGCACACAGAGGCGGCATGTAAAGAGTCAATTTGACTCATTACATGCCGCTGGCCGTTGCGCCCCCAGGGCAACTGCGCTGTGTGCCAAGCCCCCTTGGCACACACGTAGTTACGGCCCTGTGTCGAGATAATTGTGCAGCGAATATAGCAGCCTGTTTTGGGTAATACCTGTGAGGAGAGAATAACCCCAGTGGAAATATTGTTCTATCCTGTATTTTTAAGCCCGGGAGGGTGTAATAAATGATATCAATGTCTGACATAAAGTTGATATTAACAATTAAAATCAATCCAAATACAGTATTTAAAGTGCCAGTGAGTTGCCAGTACCAGACAGAACATTACACAATTTACTCAACGCATGCAGTGACACATGAAATAGGACACAATTGCACATACTGTATATAATTATTGTGACAAACATACAGATCAGTGGACTCATGCGGCGCAGGAGTTTATAATAATTTTTAACCACTTTTTCTTGAACTTTATTCACTTATTCTTTATTTTAATGTTACAGTATATTTCGCTAACACTTCTTTTAATATGATATGAATTAAAGGTTATATTTTAATAATTGGATATATGAGCACCACTGTTAAGCAAAATTCCTCTGTCTTCTTTCTTATTCGAATGTATATGTTGCTTGTGGTAGCACCCCCCATCTTGATATGCTGATGATATGCTGAATATGAAAATGTACATGAGATAAATATAGTGGGTAATTTGTCTGATATAAGTCTACCTGTGCGACTGAAAACATAACGTTCCATCTAGGAGTGGCACTGCAGTGTCAGATAGAATGGCAGATTTAAAAAATAGGCCCCAAACAGCACATGATGCAAAGAAGAAAAAGAGGTGCAATAATAAAGCTGTATGGCTAAGCTAAGTGACACAAGTGTGCGGCACAAACACCTGGCACATCCAGGAGTGGCACTGCAGTTGCAGCCAGGATGGCACTTAAAAAACTAGGCCCCAAACTGCACATCATGCAAAGAGAAAAAGAGGTGCAATGAGGTAGCTGTATGACTAAGTTAGCAAGTGTGCGGCACAAACAACATATGACATGCTGGAATTTGCCCAGATGTAATACACACACAATATTGGTAACACAGGAGAGCGCACTCCTAAACCACACACACACACACACACACACACACACACACACACTGCGCTTGAGTCAGGTGCATTCCCCCGCACAGTCCCGCACAGACACTGAGTGAGGACAGAGACACATTCTCACTCTACAATGCCGGAGTGAAAATGGCGGCGATGCGCGGCTCCTTATATGGAATCCAAAACCCACGAGAATCCGACAGCGTGATGATGACATTTTGCCTCATTCTGGTTTTCGAGTCAGGTGGGAAAACCCGAGCCAAGCTCGGATCCGGGCTCGGGTAGTGAGGTTCGGGGGTTTCAGTTCTCAGGGAACCGAACCCGCTCATCTCATCAGAGAGATACAACACAGGCTTTAAACCTAGGATCGAGCATGGTGGCCGAAATGTAGTGCTCTGATTTCAACAGATTAACCACCCTCGAATACTGGCAAAGAGAATTAAGGGCTCCATCCACAAGTCCCACATACTTTGCGGAATAGCCCCATCTTAGCTCCTCCTTCAATTTCTCCAGCTGCTTTTGCAAAAGCCTGATGAGGGGAATGACCTGACTGAAGCTGGCAGTGTCTGAACTGACTTCACGTGTGGCAAGTTCGAAGGGTTGGAGAACCTTGCACAAGACAGAAATCATTCTCCACTGCGCTTGAGTCAGGTGCATTCCCCCGCACAGTCCCGCACAGACACTGAGTGAGGACAGAGACACATTCTCACTCTACAATGCCGGAGTGAAAATGGCGGCGATGCGCGGCTCCTTATATGGAATCCAAAACCCACGAGAATCCGACAGCGTGATGATGACATTTTGCCTCATTCTGGTTTTCGAGTCAGGTGGGAAAACCCGAGCCAAGCTCGGATCCGGGCTCGGGTAGTGAGGTTCGGGGGTTTCAGTTCTCAGGGAACCGAACCCGCTCATCTCTAAGTAATAATGGTAAAATTGGTCTTTTATTTGGACCGAGGGGGTAATTCAGTGTTGATCGCAGCAGCAAATTTGTTAGCAGTTGGGCAAAACCATGTGCACTGCAGATGTGGCAGATGTAACATTTGCATAAAGAGTTAGATTTGGTTGGGTTATTTTGTTTCTGTGCAGGGTAAATACTGGCTGCTTTATTTTTACACTGCGATTTAGATTTCAGTTTGTAAAATTAATTTGGATAATAATAACCCTTTTATTTGGAGCTATTATAAAAAATATGCAGCACAGGCGAGCGTACCCCTACACCACACAGGGCAAACCCTGTAAAAATGATTTGGATAATAATATAAGTAATGTATATAACCCTTTTATTTGAAGTAAATAATATACAGCACAAGACACCAGTACTGGACTTATGGCAGCACAAGACACCACCACTGGACTGATGCGGCACAAGACAACACGACTGGACTGGACTTATACGGCAGTACCCCTGGACTTATACAGCAGTACCCCTGGACTTGTTCGGTAGTGTCAGACAGGATGGCACTTTAAAAAACTTGTCCCCAAACAGCACATGATGCAAAGAAGAAAAAGAGGTGCAAGATGGAATTGTCCTTGGGTTCTTCCACCCACCCTTATGTTGTATAAACAGGACAGGCACACTTTAACCAACCAATAATTTCAGCAACTGGGTCTGAAATGATTGGATTGTTTGGGTCCCCACCAAAAAAGAAGCAATCAATCTCTCCTTGTACAAACTGGCTCTAAAGAGGCAAGATGTCGAACTCATCCTCCGATTCCTCACCCCTTTCAGTGTGTACATCCTCCTCCTCACAGAGTATTAATTCATCCCCACTGGAATCCACCATCACAGGTTCCTGTGCACTTTTTGGATGCAATTGCTGGTCAAGGTCGTCCTGGAGGAATTAATAATTCATTTTGATGAACATCATCTTCTCCACATTTTGTGGAATTAGCCTCCTAAGCTAACCGCAGACAAGGTTACCGGCTGCACTAAACATTCTTTTGGAGTACACACTGGAAGGGGGCAACTTAGGTAAAATAAAGCCAGTTTGTGCAAGGGCATCCAAATTGCCTCTTTTTCCTGCCAGTATACATACTGTCTGACATGCCTACTTGGATGCTGTCACTCATATAATACTCCACCATTCTTTCAATGGTGACAGAATCATATGCAGTGACAGTAGACATGTCAGTAATCATTGGCAGGTCCTTCAGTCTGGATCAGATGTCAGCACCTGCTCCTGACTGCCCTGCATTTCCACCAGGCTAGGAAATCTTATCTTTTTCCTCACAGTCCCAGTGGCGGGAGAAAATGAAGGATGAGCTGTTGACGGGTAACGTTCCGCTTGAGTTGACAATTTACTCACCAGCAGATCTTTGAACCTCTGCAGACTTGTGTTTGCCAGAAAGAGAGATACAACACAGGCTTTAAACCTAGGATCGAGCACGGTGGCCGAAATGTAGTGCTCTGATTTCAACAGATTAACCACCCTCGAATACTTGCAAAGAGAATTAAGGGCTCCATCCACAAGTCCCACATACTTTGCGGAATAGCCCCATCTTAGCTCCTCCTTCAATTTCTCCAGCTGCTTTTGCAAAAGCCTGATGAGGGGAATGACCTGACTGAAGCTTGCAGTGTCTGAACTGACTTCACGTGTGGCAAGTTCGAAGGGTTGGAGAACCTTGCACAAGACAGAAATCATTCTCCACTGCGCTTGAGTCAGGTGCATTCCCCCGCACATTCCCGCACAGACACTGAGTGAGGACAGAGACACATTCTCACTCTACAATGCCGGAGTGAAAATGGCGGCGATGCGCGGCTCCTTATATGGAATCCAAAACCCACGAGAATCCGACAGCGTGATGATGACATTTTGCCTCATTCTGGTTTTCGAGTCAGGTGGGAAAACCCGAGCCAAGCTCGGATCCGGGCTCGGGTAGTGAGGTTCGGGGGTTTCAGTGCTCAGGGAACCGAACCCGCTCATCTCTAAGTAATAATGGTAAAATTGGTCTTTTATTTGGACCGAGGGGGTAATTCAGTGTTGATCGCAGCAGCAAATTTGTTAGCAGTTGGGCAAAACCATGTGCACTGCAGATGTGGCAGATGTAACATTTGCATAAGTAGTTAGATTTGGTTGGGTTATTTTGTTTCTGTGCAGGGTAAATACTGGCTGCTTTATTTTTACACTGCAATTTAGATTTCAGTTTGAACACACCCCACCCAAATCTAACTCTCTCTGCACATGTTATATCTGTCCTCCCTGCAGTGCACATGGGCCAGACTGTAACATGTCCTACATAAATATCTTGGTTTTATAAGTGAAACTAGAAAACATGTAAAACAACAGCTAATTTATCATCCCTCATTACGGAGGAGTCATGGGGTGTCTGAGAATGTAACAATAATGCATAATGGTATGCCTGAAAATACATGTAAAAATGTTAATTAGGTAAATCAAATTTCTCTTTTAGGGAGTGGAAGGAGAGGACATGTTCTTCTGGGTCAAACACTTTATTGCTGAGATCTCCTTTACCTTCCAAGCACAATATAACCCATTATCCTTATCAGCTGGGAAAGCCATGTTGTAACTCTTGAAAATAGGCTTCTACACCTACCAACAAAGTAAAATCAATCGAGGAGGACCCATCAAACATGCAAGCTGGGCAGGGTATAGAGTAGCAAATATATGGCCTTCTTTATTGAGTCAGGAACAAACAGGTGAAAAAGCCTTGTGCATCTTTGTAACTTCAATAGAATAATCTTGGTATACCAACAACTTAACTTCCTCCCAAATCAATTCTTTTCGAAGGCAAGATACCAACCATATGGCTTCTTTGTGAGAGCAATTTAAACAGCGACTGATCAAAGCTCTTACGTGTTGTTTATTTTGATTTCTGACGGGGCCAATATGATGCGCTACATCGACGACCAAGTCAACACAGATTCTATGTCCAGTTAGGCAGACAAGGTGACTTTAAGAACGTTATCTATGGCAGGTCCTTTAGCTATTTCAAGTAGACAAGTGATCCTCAGATGACTGCATCATGACCTGCTCTTGAAGTCCTCCAATTTATTCCAGATCTGGTAATTGTCTTTTTGGAGTTGTAGTTAAAGATTGCATGGACTAGTTATCTTTAAAATTCACCCTTACCCTGTTGTCTAAAATCTCCATTGCATTTTCCAATAACATGTGCTTTAGCATGCTGCACAGACTGGGCAAACTGGGAAACTTGTTCCTGCAGCAAAGGCTGTACTGTATCTTTAATAGCCTGCACTAGCATGGAGTATGTAGTAGGTGCATCAGCAGCATGAAAGACACCTGTGGTCCCTATTTTCATGGATCCTGAAGATAGCTTTGTCTGGTCCAATGTGTCCAGGGGTGCTCTCTGGAGGGCTGATGTTGACCCAGGGAAACAGCTTCCTCCACAGGTTCCAGGTCCCACTGCAGCAGCCATCTTGGAATCCCAGCATCTTGGAATCCCAGCAATTCTCTGCCTTAGATATATGTGCTTTGGCCAGCATGAATGGGGAGAAATATTTCTCCATATTCGGCTGGAGGGGTATTGCGCACTATTGGGGGACACTTAATAGTCTCAGGATGCTGCTGTGCAGCAATTGCAGGGAGATTGGTAGTGGCAGTAGCGAAGCTCCAAGTCTCACCCTCCTCCTACATCAGCACCAGAACTGGAAGTAAAGCAGCCATTACTTAGAAGGCAATACAAACCTCATTTTGCCTTTTAAATGATTGCCACTTTTAAAATATGGACAGATTCGCCAGAATTCCATCACAGCCTGCAGCTCGCAGGCTCTTAAATGAGCCTCTATGTATTTTAAGATTATATCTCTTAAAAGTTGACTAAGCCTATCTAAAAAGTCAGGCAAAACTCTTCTCTGAGTCAAGCAAAGTATTACAAGAAAAGACAGAGCTGACACTATTTTAGCCCACATATTACAATGTACAGTAAATGTACACAAAATAGAATTGTTTCTGTCAGATTACTATGAAACCATGTATAATTTTACAGCTGCTTTCTCTTATACTCAACTAAGCATAATACTGTAAACAATACTGCCCAGACTTTTCTCAGCTCAATCTCCTTCCCTAAACATCTCTGTGGTAGAGATTATTGATACTATTAAGCAATTACAATGTTTGATAGCCCTGGATCCTGACGGCTTCATGACACTTCACTATAAACCATTTCTGGACCATCTGAAACATGGGGGTAATTTCAAGTTGATCGCAGCAGGAATTTTTTTAGCAGTTGGGCAAAACCATGTGCACTGCAGGGGGGGGGGGGCAGATATAACATCTGCAGAGAGAGTTAGATTTGGGTGGGTTTTTTTGTTTCTGTGCAGGGTAAATACTGGCTGATTTATTTTTACACTGGAATTTAGATTGCAGATTGAACTCACCACACCCAAATCTAACTCTCTCTGCACTTGTTATATCTGCCCCCCTGCAGTGCACATGGTTTTGCCCAACTGCTAAAAAATTTCCTGCTGCGATCAAGTTGGAATTACCCCCCATATGCTTTCAGATTTGTGTAACTTTCGACTACAGTGTTTTAAACTCAATGAGGCCACTAGCAGAGCTAATAGTGTCAATGTTCCCAAATCCAGAACTTAATCCCACAGACCTGGGAAGCTACTGTATAGGCCAATTTATTTATAAATGTGGATTAAAACTTTTTTTCCCCAAATCTAAGAGAATATATTTGGTTCATTTATCGCTTCCTTCCACTCATCCAGATCACGTTTGTTTCACTCCCAACAGGCAAGTTGCAGATATAGATGTGTCCACATACATCTAGCCTCCTGGTACATTAAACTGCCCTTCTATTCAAGCTGTGGAGTAACTTGGTAGCATCAAGTATCTTTTTGTGCAACTTTTAAAATATGTATTTTTCACATTGCTATGCGAATAAGATGCACAAGCAGGTTATGCTGATTAAAATGATATGTGGCATACCTTATTCTGTGTGTGACCAAAGCTGTATCTGTATACAAAATGGTACGCTACAGAGTTTTCCTGGAAAACACTGTAACACAGGATTTCATATGCATATAGCCACACAGCGATGCAAATAAGATGCTTTTCAGCAAAACAAGATGCTCAATGCTAATGGAGTTGTATGCAGGGCAGTCTTAACAGCAGTGTAGGCCCCTGGGCACAGCAATGCACTGGGCCCCCTACCCATCCTCCAGCAGGAGGGGTGGGGGGGTGCTATCAGTGGCAGCTTTGATGTCCCACGGGTGGTAGGGGGTGTTCTATCTTCCGCTCAGCATGTAGGACCTGGAGCAGTAATTTCTGCTAATTACTCCTTTACTGCACAGATGGGGCTAAACTGTAGAAGGGGCATTGGGCTGAATGAAGAAGCCCTGGTACATGACTTCCAGGGTGTTAGGGGGTGTTTAATTCGTAGAGGAGGAGTGGATAGTGGAGTGGGCTTAATAATTATCATTTTCCGGTGGGAGGGCAACTTGCTTTACTGCAGATATCTCAAGTTCCTGAAAATATATTTCTTAGATTTGAATGGGATAAAAAACTAGAGAGTCCCACCTTTCAGGAGGTTCTGGGGACTTGGGGTTCAGAGTTCAGGAGCCAGAGCAATTCACCAACGAAAATCTAAAACTTAGACAGGAAAAATGGAGATACACTTAACTAGCGCTTCAGTTCAATCCGTAATTCGCTCAATTCTCGTCAGGTCATCCCC
Organism: Pseudophryne corroboree; assembly: GCF_028390025.1. NCBI lineage: Eukaryota > Metazoa > Chordata > Amphibia > Anura > Myobatrachidae > Pseudophryne > Pseudophryne corroboree. The sequence goes on from NC_086448.1 coordinate 468,746,679, forward strand.
AGTACATATATATGTAATAGAAAATAAGGGGTAGAGAATATAGTGTAACACAATTTTTAATACATAAATAACATAAAAAACAATAAAATCCAAGGTTTGTGCAAAATGGCATATAATTGACAAGGAAGTAATCCAGTCAGTTTATGTATTGGAGGTTTACCAGATAAGTTGGAACTGTGTATTAGACAGTTCAAAAACAGCTTAAATGATGCAGTGGGGATCCCAGGAACGTCACTCACATCGGTCTTTAGTGCTGAATTCAACAGGTATCGCCCCAAACAGTACTGGAACTGAAATGCCTCCTCCACCAACGCGTTTCCTTTCCTCCCCCAACTGGGGTCTTTATCAAGGTGTCAATATTTCTTATACACATTCATTAAACAATTGATATTTCAGCAGACCGGGACCTTCAGATATGTAACCACAATAGAGACACGGGTGAGCGGGTATATGATTGCATTAGAAAAAACCCGACATCGCCATGACAACCCGCGATGCCGGAAGTGACCTAGCGGGAGCACCATGACAACCCGCGATACCGGAAGTGACCTAGCGGGAGCATCGTGCGCGGCTGGAGGACGCTGGGACTTGTAGGATTTTGTTGTCTAGTTACAGGCAGCTGTGCACGGTGGTATCCCATTGGACATTTGCAATTTAAATAGGATCAGATGTTTGGCATATTGACACCTTGATATTTATGTATTAAAAATTGTGTTACACTATATTCTCTACCCCTTATTTTCTATTACATATATATGTACTGGGGATGACCTGACGAGAATTGAGCGAATTACGGATTGAACTGAAGCGCTAGTTAAGTGTATCTCCATTTTTTCTGTCTATGTTTGCACTGTTGGTGTAGGGTTAAGGATACCTTCAGGAGTTTTAACACTGATTGGCTGCTCTTGCGCACAGAACTAGTTCTTTTAACCCCTGGTTGAAAATCTAAAACTGCATATTAGGCGTGTGGAGCTGAAGCAGGGTCCAGCTGCTTGAAGGCTGATATCTCTGGTTCTGTGCATAGTAGAGACAAGCTGCCAGTGTCCACTGAAAGGGTAGAGTCGCAGCTTTTGGATTATACTCTCAGAAAAACTCTAAATCAGACAGAACCTGAGATAACTGACAGGAAGAGCAATTAACAGGCTTGGATGGGGACCTCTGCTTTCAAGTCAGATATCTCCAGTTCCCCAGGGCCGATTTTCAAAAATCTGGTACCCCTGGAAAGAGGGGACCCTCAGCTATCAGTCTCGGGCCCTTATACTCCTGGGGCCCTTGGGCAAGAGCCCATTGAGCCCATACGAAAAGACGGCCCTGGTTGTATGGGACCTGTCAGCTTACTCACGCCAGGATTCTCCCCCTGCATTGCATATTGAGTCAAGATGTATGAGGACGCATCTGTAACACCAGAAGGAAGCACTCAGTGACAAGGAAATAATTAAAAGTGTATTGTGGCCCTTTACTTAGCAGACCCTGTCGAATATTAGGGATGAACAGGTTCAGTTCTCATAGAACCAAAACCCCTCTCCCCCCCTCCCCCCGAACTATGGGATCCGAGCCCACATCTGAGTCAGGCTCATTTTTTTGCACCTAACTCGGATCCAAAAATGAGGCAAAATGTCACCATTCCGCTGTCAGATCTTGCGGGTTTTGGATTCTATATATAGTCCCGGTGATTGGCGCCATCGTCACTCCGGACTAGGAGAGTGCACAGTAACAACGTGTTCCTTCTGTGCTGTATTCTGTGCTGTAATCGAATAGGCAGGTTAGGGAAGGAGGCAGGATAGAGCAGAGGGGTTGCAGCAGGAGAGTTGAGTTACCCTGGGGTGCTGCTTGTGTAGGTGTTCTGTGACTGTCACTATGTTAGGACTAGTAGACAGTGCAATGCATACATCTTGCTGTGGCTGTGTATTGGACCAGGTGTTGTTCTGTCTATAAGGGGCTGTGTACTGCCGTACACTACTGCTATATTTCCTCTGTGTGTGATCCAGAGCAAAAAAATATATATCTATTGTTGCGTTACTCAGTGATGACTACCAGTACTGCCGTACACTACTGCTATATATCCTCTGTGTGTGATCCAAAGCCAAAAATATATTTCTATTATGTATTTCAAAGGGGTGCTCTGTCTGCTTTATCTGAAATGGATGATCTGTACATCCATCCAGGGGCTCCGCCTCAGTGTAACTTTAAAATAATAACATCTAAAAACAAAAAGCCTAAAAGTCTAATTATAAAAAAAATATATATTTTTTTTGTGCTGTACCCCAGTGTACTATACAATTTTTATTTTATTTTCATAAGTATTGTGATACTGCCGGTCAGACTGCAGTATATTATGTCCTAGTCATAAACGCATTTTGCTGCTCTGTCGGTGTAGTCAACCACAGTATGTAATTATTATATATATTTCTGATTCATTTGTGCGATACTGTAATCGCCGGTGCGTGATATAAAAAATACTTCTACATATTTTTTACTCATTTGTGCGACACTGTAACACTCAGTATGTGATATAAAAAATAATACATATATTTTGATCCAAATTAATATTTTGTGCTGTGTCTTCCCAGTATACATCCAGGGACTTCAGCTGCCCCATCCATCTAGGGGTGTTCTGTCAGTCCAGTTAAAATAAACTACATCTTTTTTTTATACTTTGTGCTGTATCCTCCCAGAATACATCCAGGTATGCTCCATCCATTTCAGGGTGTGGTGTCTGTAGCTCATATTCTTATTATAATAACTTTTTCATAGCTCTTAATATTATTAATAAAATTATAAATTAGATCAGTTTAAGTTAAATTAATATAAATAAACTCTCCACACTTACATAGTGAACTTTCTGCATATCTAAGATATCTTGGAGGAAATGAAGAATTTGATTCTAAATAAATTAATTAAAATAAAATAAATTGACATTAAAATAAATTAAATAAATTAAATCTAAAATATATTTTATAATTTTTTGCCTTAATAATCTTTTTATTAACTGAAATCTTCATCCTTGCCTAATGTGTCTTCTTTTATATACTTTTTTTATTATATATTTTGTCCTCCCAGTATATACTGTACATCCAAGGGCTGCTGCTGCGCCGTCCAACTACCTTGGTGCAACCTTTTGGTCGAAACTGGATAAAAACAATATTGTGAGCTTTGAGGTGTTCAGAATAGTGTGGAAATGAGTGGAAATTAATGTCATTGAGGTTAATAATACTGTAGGAACAAAAACACCCCCAAATTCTGTTATTTTAGCTGTTTTAATGATTTTTTAGAAAAAAAGCCAGATCCAAAACCAAAACCCGCAAGGGTGGTTTTAGCAAAACTGATCCAGATCCAAAACACGTAGGAGATCCAGATCCAGATCCAAAACGCAAAACCCGAAAAATGACCCGATGCACACCCCTATTGAATATGTAGATCAGATGTACTATTTCTAGATGATATTTTACAACTATTGAAAGCAAAGTAAAGGAACAGCATGGATGATGTAATGGTTAGCATTACTGTCTCATAACCCTGAGTTTGTGAGTTCGATTCTTACTACAACTCTAACTGTGTAGAGTTTGTATTTTCTCCCCCTGCTTGCATGTTTTTTATCGCGGGTACTCCAGTTTTCTGTCACACTTTTTAGAAGTATACTGGAAGGTTAATTGGTTTCCAACATAAAGAAATAACCTGTGTGTGTGTGTGTGTGTGTGTGTTTGTGTGTGTGTGTGTGTGTGTGTGTGTGTGTGTGTCTTCAGAAGGGAATATAGATTGTAAACTCCACCAGGGCAGGATTGATGTGAACGGCCAAACATTCTGTGTACTGGAAATATTGGTGTATTGTGCATGCACAGAATCCATCTCTGCATGTGAAGTGCCCCCAAGCTGCAGCATGATTCACATGCTGTGGCCATTTGGACGGCACAGTGGGGACTGTTCTACAAAATAGGGGCTTGTTGTCCCCATTTTATAGTAATGCTAAGGGCCAGGGTCGGAGTCTTTCTGATGCAGATATCCTGGCCCTGGCAGAGGAGTTCCTCTGGTCAATCTGACTGATGTTCATGATGGTTATCCGATGCTGCATGTACTGATGCAGCACTCGGATCCTGCTGTATTAGCATTTTTTTTGCTATCTGCATCCATATTTGAATCACTTTAAGTAATGTCATAATGCTGTGTCCGTGGTATGATAGCAGAAAGTGGCCAGGCAGACCGAGAGTGGTGCATAATACACAGACTGTGCAAATACAATATACTGTATGTGAGTCATCATATAAAGTAAAAGAAAATAAACAAAAATGCTCTAATAGAATACAGAAACACATGCATTCTGTCACTAAGGTGTCCATATGCCTGTGATGCCATATTCTCGCTCAGTCAGCATCCATGAGCCATTATAATTGCATCTGCTTTATCATGAATAGTGAGTGCATGTATATTGATGCTTGTCCACACCATACTTGCCTACTCTCCAGGAATGGCCGGGAGGCTCCCGAAAATAGGGTGAAACTCCCGGCCCCCCGGAAGAGCAGGCAAGTCTCCCGGAATCAGGGGTCCCCCTGCCCGTCCGCCCACTTAGTGTGTAAAGTGGGCGGTCTGGGCAGTTGATGACGCGATTCTTGCTGAATCGCGTCATCATAGCCACGCCCCCTGCAGTGTAATGCCGGGGATCGCGGCATTACAGAGCGGGGGCGTGGCTTAAAGGATGTGCCGCCGAAACTCCGCCCCGTCCCGCCCCTGCTCCACCCCCATCCCGCCTCCTTTCCACCTCCTCCCCACCTCCCCTGCCCCCTTGCTGAGCCGACCTGGCTGCTCTCTCCCGCAGAGAGCAGCCAGCATGTCGGCAAGTATGGTCCACGCATGATGAAATCCATATTTAATATGCTTTGTTTTCACCAAAGCTTAAGCAACAGATTCTGCCCTGATCTAGACTGTATCTCATCTTCTTTGTGTCATCCATTCACTCACTATCAGTATTTCTACAAACTTCATCTTAAATTCTGCACATTACACAGACATATTAATATAATTTCACCTTTTCTTTTTGGTTTTCTGGATAAGTTCCTGAAGCCTTTTGACAAGTATTTTTCACTCACAGTTGTAAGGAAGCTTTGACATTTCTATCTCATGAGAATGGTATGCCTGGGCCAAAAAGCTTAATGAATTCTTTCTGAATGAATTAACATATGCTTAAAAAGCATTCCCAAAGACACCCATGCATTACAAGTTTTAAAGCTTAGCAAAGCCAAGAACAGCTGTGATGAGCAGTTTTACTGTATGTATGACACCTTTGTCAAGCATTCATTTTCCCCTATGATCATTTTACCCATATTTAATTTGGTGAACATAGCTAAAAAGCATTCATATGGAAAAGTCCTAAAACAGCTTTCCTGAAAGAAGTTATTGTAAGATCACTCATATTATTCTTCCCTGAACAATCCAAGTTGAAAAAGAATGGATACTGCACACTGGTGCATGTGCTTCAGGCGTTAGTGTTGATGTATAATTACCATATGTCAAAAATTTATTTTTTATTGTAAAAGAGAAAATGAATGTGCAAAACGAGTTCCATAAGACCAAACAATAGACTGTTGTCTTAAAAACATAACTTTATTATATATAAATGTGCAAACCTGCCTAATTTTTATAAAGATATATCCATTATGGAAGATTTTTTTTTTTTATATGTTTACATGAAAATGTTCCTTAGAGGTTTTTTTTAATAACCCACTTAACTAATTACCAATATTTGTACGGAAAATTTCTAGAATTCATGTAACATTATTGGATATAAGCAAACACTCCCTATGGAAACGTTTAAATACAGGGGTGTATGGAGATTAAGGACTGCACAATTGAAGTCTGCACTTTACAATTAAAATCCACTGTTGCTGCTACCCCCTGGTCTCCATGAAGTTTCAGTCAGCCAAAGTATTGTAATCAGCAACAAGAGCTTTGCCCATTTCATAAATACACATTAAGTAAGAGACTTTTATCCTTTCCCCTGTTGCGAAATATAATGCAGTGCTCTCACATGGTCAGGTGACATGACTGAGTCACAGATACTCAATGGAAAGGCAAACCAGTCTATAGCATAAAGTAATAAAGTTACACATTTTTTATTAGGTTTGATGACAGAACAATGAACATATTTTGTATATTTTGTATATTGCAAAGCAGAATTCACATCAAAGCTTTGTCTTTATTTAGTGTATAGAATTTATCGTAAATGTACTAACTCTTCTAGGAGCTAAAAGATGAGCAGCTGGATGACTTTTTTTGTAGACATACAGCAAATATGTAGCAGGACACATATGTATAGTGTAGGAATAATGTGTAAGGTGCACTACTACTGTGTTGACATACAGATGGGTCCTCCATATCTTGACTGTTTCTGCATCTAGACGGAGGTTTAGTCATGCCTAGGCAATAGCTTAGGTTGCTGAGTTTAATCACGGACAGGCGTGTTGAGGCTTGACTAGATACTCAGCATGCAATACACATCTCCACTACTGGGTGGCTAATGCTCCACTAATCCAGTACTTTAGATCAAATAGCGGCGGATTGATCTACAATCTCTGGAAAATGGTCAGTGACGACTGTAATGTTAATAGATGGTGACCAATGGTCAGACGGAGAGCGTTAAAAAAATAAATAGTTTATACAGACACAAACGAACATGTTAAAACACTTGTGTATGCAGACGCAAGATTGTGTATGCAGATGCAACTAATGTGTGAAAGGAATAATGTAGCTCATTGATTTTAAAGTATGTACAGTGCACTAAATACCATGCTTTTGAAATACATGTATGAGCGTCCGAGTCCCCTAAGGCATAAACCAACACCAATGGGAAGAAATCGCTCTTCGCAGTACTTTTACACATGAACTTGTGAATCTTCCATGAAGCATCGTGGGCTAGCGATGAAGGCTCCAGCCTCCCATGCTGAGAGTCCCGGGTTTGATTTCCAAAGTGCCAACCTTTTTTTTTATGTGTTCCCATGACATTCACTTTATTATTATTTTTTTCTTTGTTATACATTCAATGGAAGGGTGCCCACATGTTTCACATAAATCAGAGTAAATCTGCAGGAGTGACTCATTCCGCTATCTACAATACACAGCGGTAATGGGTATAAATTAGTGTATTCTGATGTAACTAACTGAGCAACACAGTACTGTAGATCGTCAGCGTTTGTGTATTGTACCTGACCTGAACTCCCTCCCTGTCTACTGAATGAACTGTGCAGGCTCCCAGGGGGGAAAGGCAATGGGGGTAGAGGTAGTCAGTGGAAAATACCGTGCTTTTGAAATACATGTACTGTATGTACGTCCGAGTCCCTGAAGGCATAAACCAACACCAATGGGAAGGAATCGCTCGTTGCAGTACTTTTACACATGAACTTGTGAATCTTCCATGAAGCGTCGTGGACACCCATAGACATAAAGTACCAGTAAATATAAATTAGTGTATTCTGACTCAACTAACTGTTCGAGCAACACAGTACTGTAGATCGTCGGCATTAGAGAATCTGTGTTGTGAGAATCTGTGTTGTACTTAATGAGAAGGGATCACTGCTACTATACCATTTACACATCTACAGAGTATCAATGCGACTGCAGTTCTTCTTGTGATTTTCCTACATAGTATACTGTTGCACATGTCTTGTAACCTGATCTGAACTCCCTCCCTGCCTACTGCATGAACTGTGCAGGCTCCCAGAGGGGAAGTGGAAAGTGGGATGGGGTAGGGCGAGGCAGTGTAAAATACCATGTTCAAAGAAAAGACATAATCAAAACCAAGGGGAACTTACGTAACGACCTTGGATGCCTAGAACGCATGATGTCTGAGATGCACACACACAACGTCTGAGTCGCACGATGTCTGAGATGCACGACGTCTGAGATGCATGATGTCTGAGACGCTCATTACGGTTTAGTACTACAGTACCGTATACAGCACTGTATTACTGTATATCTGCCAGGGATCGCCCCTATTCCCTTGGGGAGCTTCAGCTCCTCGTTTGCTGGTGGGACAGACCTCTAGCCAGCAACGAGGATAAGATTAGGGCCTATAGGAGGTCTCGCAGGGAGATCCTCCAGAAGTAAAGCGGAGTAGGACCATGAGGTCACTCCAAAGGCGGTGGAGTGACCTTGTACGGAGGACCCCAAGGTGCCTGCAGGCCATTCGTGACTGTAAGTACAGTACTGTAATGTAGATTGCTGTACTTTAAGTTACTGCAGTTACAGGTACTGTATAACATGGGCTGCTGTAGCAGCAAGTATCCGATCTATACAGTACTGTACCTGTGGTAAACAAATGGTTAAACAAGGCGCAAATGTTAACCAGGGTCAAAAGGTCAAGTTTTTTTGGACACTTTTTCTAATTTTTTGCATTTACTATCCATGTCAAAAGCGACACCATCTAGGTCAACACACCATGTCAACCTATATCTGGTGTCAACCAATTGGTGTCAACCAATTGGTGTCAACCTTAGGTGTGTCGACATAGCTGGTGTCGCTTTTGAAATTGGATAACACCAGATATAGGTTGACATGGCCGTTAAGTGGACATGGCAAAGGTTGACATGAGTTTTTTGAAAAAAAAAATATTATTCTTTTAAACTTGTTTATACAGCTCTTTACAATCCGTGTGGTCTACGATTGTGCAGTGTATCATGCAGTGTACAGTATATGCAGGGTATCACATCATGCAGTGTATCGTGCTGTGTAATTGCAGCGTGTCATGCAGTGTACATTCAGTGTATGGTATTGTGCAGTGAAATCGCAGTGTAATGCCTAGTGAATAACATCGTGCAGTGTAATTGCAGTGTATTGGTGTGCTGTGTATCGTGCAGTGTAATTGCAGTGTTTTGTGCAGTGTACATACATACACTGTATCATATTGTGCAGGGAAATGTGCAGTGTATCGTGCAGTGTAATGTGCAGTTTATCGTATCACGCAGTGTATCATGCAGTGAAATTGCAGTGTATTGTGCAGTGTATCACATAGTGCAGTGCATATGCAGTGTCATGCAGTGCATCATGTGGTCTAATTGCAGTGTGTCGTGCAGTGTATCATGTGGTGTAATTTCAGTGTGTCGTGCAGTGTACCTGCAGTGTATTGTGCAGTGTATCGTACAGTATCATTCAGTGTAACGTGCAGCTGTAATTGCAGTCTCCTGCCTCCCACGCTGAGAGTTCCGGGTTTTATTCCCAAAGTGCCAATCTATATATTTTTTTATAAGGGAGATTTGTGTTTCAAATATTATTCTAAGGGATGTTACTGTGGCAGAATTTATTCTAAGGGACATTACTGTGGCAGAAATTATTCTAAGGGACATTACTTTGGCCTAATGTGTTATGCATTACTCTTGCATAATTTGTTATAAGGTCCATGACTGTGACACATCTCTACTTTGCGACGTAATGTGGATATAATACTGCACTACTGTGACATACAGTACAGTAATGTGAATAAGGTGCTCTACTGTGTGACACAACTTAAATCAAGGTCAGTACTGTGACGTGACGTGATGTGACGTGAATAAACTGCAATACTGTGACGTGGTGTGAATAAGATGGCTTCAGGTGAGTGCTGAATCATCTGTCATGAAATCAATTATACTGGAATGAACAGTACTAAGATGGTTAAGTGTGGGAGGGATGCATGTTGATGTGTGTCATAATGTTTATAAGGGCAATGCTAATGTGTGTCACAATTAGAGATGTGCAGCGGGCATTTTTTATGTTTTGTGATTTGGTTTTGGAATTGGGTCCACGGTCGTGTTTTGGATTCAGACGCATTTTGGCAAAACCACCCTTTCGGGTTTTGGATTTGGATGTGTTTTGGATTCAGGTGATTTTTTTTAAAAACCACAAAAACAGCTAAAATCATAGAATTTGGGGGTATTTTTGATCCTATAGTATTATTAACCTCAATAACCATAATTTCCACTCATTTCCAGTCTATTCTGAACACCTCACAATATTATTTTTAGTCCTAAAATTTGCACCGAGGTCGCTGGATGACTAAGCTAAGAGACCCAAGTGGGTGGCACAAACACCTGGCCCATCTAGGAGGGGCACTGCAGTGTCAGACAGGATGGCACTTAAAAAAATAGTCCCCAAACAGCAAATGATGCAAAAATAAATAAAAAAAGAGATGCAAGATGGATTGTCCTTGGGCCCTCCCACCCACCCTTATGTTGTTGTATAAACAGGACATGCACACTTTAACAAACCCATCACAAACTGGCTCTACAGAGGCAAGATGTCCACCTCATCCTCATCCTCTGATTCCTCACCCAGAGTATTAATTCGTCCCCACTGAAATCCACCATCACAGGTCCCTGTGCACTTTCTGGAGGCAATTGCTGGTAAATGTCTCCACCGAGGAATGTATAATTCATTTTGATGAACATCATCTTCTCCACATTTTCTGGAAGTAACCTCCTACGCCGATCGCTGACAAGGTGACCAGCTGAACTAAACACTCTTTCGGAGTACACACTGGATGGGGGGGCAACTTAGGTAAAATAAAGCCAGTTTGTGCAAGGGCATCCAAATTGCCTCTTTTTCCTGCCAGTATACGTACGGACTGTCTGACATGCCTACTTGTATGCTGTCACTCATATAATCCTCCACCATTCTTTCAATGGTGACAGAATCATATGCAGTGACAGTAGACATGTCAGTAATCGTTGGCAGGTCCTTCAGTCTGGACCAGATGTCAGCACTTGCTCCTGACTGCCCTGCAGGGTGTGTTTGGAAATGTTATCCTTTTCCTGGCACCTCCAGTGGCAGTAGAAATGAAGGAGGAGCTGTTGGCGGGTCACGTTCTGCTTGACTTGACAAGTGTCTCACCAGCAGGTCTTTGAACATCTGCAGACTTGTGCTGCTGGAAAGAGAGATACAATGTAGGCTTTAAACCTAGGATCTAGCACGGTGGCCAAAATGAAGTGCTCTGATTTCAGCAGATTGACCACCCGTGAATCCTGGTTAAGCGAATGAAGGGCTCCATCCACAAGTCCCACATGTCTAGCGGAATTGCTCTGTTTTAGCTCCTCCTTCAATCTCTCCATCTGATTTTGCAAAAGCCTGATGAGGGGAATGACCTGACTTAGGCTGGCAGTGTCTGAACTGACTTCACGTGTGGCAAGTTCAAAGGGTTGGAGAACTTTGCACAACATGGAAATCATTCTCCACTGCGCTTGAGTCAGGTGCATTCTAGAGATGAGCGCCTGAAATTTTTCGGGTTTTGTGTTTTGGTTTTGGGTTCGGTTCCGCGGCCGTGTTTTGGGTTCGAACGCGTTTTGGCAAAACCTCACCGAATTATTTTTGTCGGATTCGGGTGTGTTTTGGATTCGGGTGTTTTTTTCAAAAAACCCTAAAAAACAGCTTAAATCATAGAATTTGGGGGTAATTTTGATCCCAAAGTATTATTAACCTCAAAAAACATAATTTACACTCATTTTCAGCCTATTCTGAACACATCACACCTCACAATATTATTTTTAGTCCTAAAATTTGCACCGAGGTCGCTGTGTGAGTAAGATAAGCGACCCTAGTGGCCGACACAAACACCGGGCCCATCTAGGAGTGGCACTGCAGTGTCACGCAGGATGTCCCTTCCAAAAAACCCTCCCCAATCAGCACATGATGCAAAGAAAAAGAAAAGAAAAAAGAGGTGCAAGATGGAATTATCCTTGGGCCCTCCCACCCACCCTTATGTTGTATAAACAAAACAGGACATGCACACTTTAACCAACCCATCATTTCAGTGACAGGGTCTGCCACACGACTGTGACTGATATGACGGGTTGGTTTGGACCCCCCCCAAAAAAGAAGCAATTAATCTCTCCTTGCACAAACTGGCTCTACAGAGGCAAGATGTCCACCTCATCTTCACCCTCCGATATATCACCGTGTACATCCCCCTCCTCACAGATTATCAATTCGTCCCCACTGGAATCCACCATCTCAGCTCCCTGTGTACTTTGTGGAGGCAATTGCTGCTGGTCAATGTCTCCGCGGAGGAATTGATTATAATTCATTTTAATGAACATCATCTTCTCCACATTTTCTGGATGTAACCTCGTACGCCGATTGCTGACAAGGTGAGCGGCGGCACTAAACACTCTTTCGGAGTACACACTTGTGGGAGGGCAACTTAGGTAGAATAAAGCCAGTTTGTGCAAGGGCCTCCAAATTGCCTCTTTTTCCTGCCAGTATAAGTACGGACTGTGTGACGTGCCTACTTGGATGCGGTCACTCATATAATCCTCCACCATTCTATCAATGTTGAGAGAATCATATGCAGTGACAGTAGACGACATGTCCGTAATCGTTGTCAGGTCCTTCAGTCCGGACCAGATGTCAGCATCAGCAGTCGCTCCAGACTGCCCTGCATCACCGCCAGCGGGTGGGCTCGGAATTCTGAGCCTTTTCCTCGCACCCCCAGTTGCGGGAGAATGTGAAGGAGGAGATGTTGACAGGTCGCGTTCCGCTTGACTTGACAATTTTGTCACCAGCAGGTCTTTCAACCCCAGCAGACCTGTGTCTGCCGGAAAGAGAGATCCAAGGTAGGCTTTAAATCTAGGATCGAGCACGGTGGCCAAAATGTAGTGCTCTGATTTCAACAGATTGACCACCCGTGAATCCTTGTTAAGCGAATTAAGGGCTGCATCCACAAGTCCCACATGCCTAGCGGAATCGCTCCGTGTTAGCTCCTTCTTCAATGCCTCCAGCTTCTTCTGCAAAAGCCTGATGAGGGGAATGACCTGACTCAGGCTGGCAGTGTCTGAACTGACTTCACGTGTGGCAAGTTCAAAGGGCATCAGAACCTTGCACAACGTTGAAATCATTCTCCACTGCACTTGAGACAGGTGCATTCCATCTCCTATATCGTGCTCAATTGTATAGGCTTGAATGGCCTTTTGCTGCTCCTCCAACCTCTGAAGCATATAGAGGGTTGAATTCCACCTCGTTACCACTTCTTGCTTCAGATGATGGCAGGGCAGGTTCAGTAGTTTTTGGTGGTGCTCCAGTCTTCTGTACGTGGTGCCTGTACGCCGAAAGTGTCCCGCAATTTTTCTGGCCACCGACAGCATCTCTTGCACGCCCCTGTCGTTTTTTAAAAAATTCTGCACCACCAAATTCAAGGTATGTGCAAAACATGGGACGTGCTGGAATTTGCCCATATTTAATGCACACACAATATTGCTGGCGTTGTCCGATGCCACAAATCCACAGGAGAGTCCAATTGGGGTAAGCCATTCCGCGATGATCTTCCTCAGTTGCCGTAAGAGGTTTTCAGCTGTGTGCGTATTCTGGAAAGCGGTGATACAAAGCGTAGCCTGCCTAGGAAAGAGTTGGCGTTTGCGAGATGCTGCTACTGGTGCCGCCGCTGCTGTTCTTGCGGCGGGAGTCCATACATCTACCCAGTGGGCTGTCACAGTCATATAGTCCTGACCCTGCCCTGCTCCACTTGTCCACATGTCCGTGGTTAAGTGGACATTGGGTACAACTGCATTTTTTAGGACACTGGTGAGTCTTTTTCTGACGTCCGTGTACATTCTCGGTATCGCCTGCCTAGAGAAGTGGAACCTAGATGGTATTTGGTAACGGGGGCACACTGCCTCAATAAATTGTCTAGTTCCCTGTGAACTAACGGCGGATACCGGACGCACGTCTAACACCAACATAGTTGTCAAGGACTCAGTTATCCGCTTTGCAGTAGGATGACTGCTGTGATATTTCATCTTCCTCGCAAAGGACTGTTGAACAGTCAATTGCTTACTGGAAGTAGTACAAGTGGGCTTACGACTTCCCCTCTGGGATGACCATCGACTCCCAGCGGCAACAACAGCAGCGCCAGCAGCAGTAGGCGTTACACGCAAGGATGCATCGGAGGAATCCCAGGCAGGAAAGGACTCGTCAGACTTGCCAGTGACATGGCCTGCAGGACTATTGGCATTCCTGGGGAAGGAGGAAATTGACACTGAGGGAGTTGGTGGGGTGGTTTGCGTGAGCTTGGTTACAAGAGGAAGGGATTTACTGGTCAGTGGACTGCTTCCGCTGTCACCCAAAGTTTTTGAACTTGTCACTGACTTATTATGAATGCGCTGCAGGTGACGTATAAGGGAGGATGTTCCGAGGTGGTTAACGTCCTTACCCCTACTTATTACAGCTTGACAAAGGGAACACACGGCTTGACACCTGTTGTCCACATTTCTGGTGAAATACCTCCACACCGAAGAGCTGATTTTTTTGGTATTTTCACCTGGCATGTCAACGGCCATATTCCTCCCACGGACAACAGGTGTCTCCCCGGGTGCCTGACTTAAACAAACCACCTCACCATCAGAATCCTCCTGGTCAATTTCCTCCCCAGCGCCAGCAACACCCATATCCTCCTCATCCTGGTGTACTTCAACACTGACATCTTCAATCTGACTATCAGGAACTGGACTGCGGGTGCTCCTTCCAGCACTTGCAGGGGGCATGCAAATAGTGGAAGGCGCATGCTCTTCACGTCCAGTGTTGGGAAGGTCAGGCATCGCAAACGACACAATTGGACTCTCCTTGTGGATTTGGGATTTCAAAGAACGCACAGTTCTTTGCGGTGCTTTTGCCAGCTTGAGTCTTTTCAGTTTTCTAGCGAGAGGCTGAGTGCTTCCATCCTCATGTGAAGCTGAACCACTAGCCATGAACATAGGCCAGGGCCTCAGCCGTTCCTTGCCACTCCGTGTGGTAAATGGCATATTGGCAAGTTTACGCTTCTCCTCCGACAATTTTATTTTAGGTTTTGGAGTCCTTTTTTTTCTGATATTTGGTGTTTTGGATTTGACATGCTCTGTACTATGACATTGGGCATCGGCCTTGGCAGACGACGTTGCTGGCATTTCATCGTCTCGGCCATGACTAGTGGCAGCAGCTTCAGCACGAGGTGGAAGTGGATCTTGATCTTTCCCTAATTTTGGAACCTCAACTTTTTTGTTCTCCATATTTTATAGGCAGAACTAAAAGGCACCTCAGGTAAACAATGGAGATGGATGGATTGGATACTAGTATACAATTATGGACGGACTGCCACGGTTAGGTGGTATAAAAAAACCACGGTTAGGTGGTATATATTATAATAATAATACAATTATGGATGGACGGACTGCCTGCCGACTGCCGACACAGAGGTAGCCACAGCCGTGAACTACCGCACTGTACACTGGTTGATAAAGAGATAGTAGTATACTCGTAACAACTAGTATGACACTATGACGACGGTATAAAGAATGAAAAAAAAACCACGGTTAGGTGGTATATATTATAATAATAATACAATTATGGATGGACGGACTGCCTGCCGACTGCCGACACAGAGGTAGCCACAGCCGTGAACTACCGCACTGTACACTGGTTGATAAAGAGATAGTAGTATACTCGTAACAACTAGTATGACACTATGACGACGGTATAAAGAATGAAAAAAAAACCACGGTTAGGTGGTATATATTATAATAATAATACAATTATGGATGGACGGACTGCCTGCCGACTGCCGACACAGAGGTAGCCACAGCCGTGAACTACCGCACTGTACACTGGTTGATAAAGAGATAGTAGTATACTCGTAACAACTAGTATGACACTATGACGACGGTATAAAGAATGAAAAAAAAACCACGGTTAGGTGGTATATATTATAATAATAATACAATTATGGATGGACGGACTGCCTGCCGACTGCCGACACAGAGGTAGCCACAGCCGTGAACTACCGCACTGTACACTGGTTGATAAAGAGATAGTAGTATACTCGTAACAACTAGTATGACACTATGACGACGGTATAAAGAATGCAAAAAAAACCACAGTTAGGTGGTATATATTATAATAATAATACAATTATGGATGGACGGACTGCCTGCCGACTGCCGACACAGAGGTAGCCACAGCCGTGAACTACCGCACTGTACACTGGTTGATAAAGAGATAGTAGTATACTCGTAACAACTAGTATGACACTATGACGGTATAAAGAATGAAAAAAAAACCACGGTTAGGTGGTATATATTATAATAATAATACAATTATGGATGGACGGACTGCCTGCCGACTGCCGACACAGAGGTAGCCACAGCCGTGAACTACCGCACTGTACACTGGTTGATAAAGAGATAGTAGTATACTCGTAACAATTAGGATGACACTATGACGGTATAAAGAATGAAAAAAAAACCACGGTTAGGTGGTAGGTATATAATAATAAATAATACAATTCTGGTCGGACGGACTGCCTGCCGTGTGCCGACACAGAGGTAGCCACAGCCGTGAACTACCGCACTGTACACTGGTTGATAAAGAGATAGTAGTATACTCGTAACAATTAGGATGACACTATGACGGTATAAAGAATGAAAAAAAAAACACGGTTAGGTGGTAGGTATATAATAATAAATAATACAATTCTGGTCGGACGGACTGCCTGCCGTGTGCCGACACAGAGGTAGCCACAGCCGTGAACTACCGCACTGTACACTGGTTGATAAAGAGATAGTAGTATACTCGTAACAATTAGGATGACACTATGACGGTATAAAGAATGAAAAAAAAACCACGGTTAGGTGGTAGGTATATAATAATAAATAATACAATTCTGGTCGGACGGACTGCCTGCCGTGTGCCGACACAGAGGTAGCCACAGCCGTGAACTACCGCACTGTACACTGGTTGATAAAGAGATAGTAGTATACTCGTAACAATTAGGATGACACTATGACGGTATAAAGAATGAAAAAAAAACCACGGTTAGGTGGTAGGTATATAATAATAAATAATACAATTCTGGTCGGACGGACTGCCTGCCGTGTGCCGACACAGAGGTAGCCACAGCCGTGAACTACCGCACTGTACACTGGTTGATAAAGAGATAGTAGTATACTCGTAACAATTAGGATGACACTATGACGGTATAAAGAATGAAAAAAAAACCACGGTTAGGTGGTAGGTATATAATAATAAATAATACAATTCTGGTCGGACGGACTGCCTGCCGTGTGCCGACACAGAGGTAGCCACAGCCGTGAACTACCGCACTGTACTGTGTCTGCTGCTAATATAGACTGGTTGATATTTAAAGAGATATTAGTAGTATACAACAATACTATACTGGTGGTCAGGCACTGGTCACCACTCCTGCAGCAAAAGTGTGCACTGTTAATTAATATAATTGTACTCCTGGCTCCTGCTAACAACCTGCAGTGCTCCCCAGTCTCCCCCACAATTAATTATAAGCTTTTAATTTATACATTGATGACTGTGCAGCACACTGGGCTGAGCTGAGTGCACACAGACTGAGTCACACTGTGTGACTGACTGTGCTGTGTATCGTTTTTTTTTTCAGGCAGAGAACGGATATAGCAGAGAGAAGTGAACGGATATATTATATTAAATAAAAGTTAACTAGCAACTGCACTGGTCACTGACTGTGGTAAACTAACTCTGTCTGCGACTCTGCACAATCTCTCTCTATCTAATCTATCTATCTCTATTCTAATGGAGAGGACGCCAGACACGTCCTCTCCCTATCAATCTCAATGCACGAGTGAAAATGGCGGCGACGCGCGGCTCCTTATATAGAATCCGAGTCTCGCGATAGAATCCGAGCCTCGCGAGAATCCGACAGCGTCATGATGACGTTCGGGCGCGCTCGGGTTAACCGAGCAAGGCGGGAAGATCCGAGTCGCTCGGACCCGTGGAAAAAAAAGTGAAGTTCGTGCGGGTTCGGATTCAAAGAAACCGAACCCGCTCATCTCTAGTGCATTCCCCATCCTTTGCCTATATCGTAGGCAGATGTATAGGCTTGAATGGCCTTTTGCTGCTCCTCCATCCTCTGAAGCATATAGAGGGTTGAATTCTGCCTCGTTACCACCTCTTGCTTCAGGTGATGGCAGGGCATGTTCAGGAGTATTTGCTGGCGCTCCAGTCTTCGTCACGCGGTAGCTGAATGCCGAAAGTGACCCGCAATTTTTCGGGCCACTGACAGCATCTCCTGCACGCCCCTGTCGTTTAAAAAAAAATGATGCACCACCAAATTAATTGTATGTGCAAAACATGGGACGTGCTGGAATTTGCCCACATGTAATGCACGCACAATATTGGTGGTGTTGTCCGATATCACAAATCCCCAGGAGAGTCCAATTGGGGTAAGCCATTCTGCGATGATGTTCCTCAGTTTCCGTAAGAAGTTGTCAGCTGTGTGCCTCTTATGGAAAGCGGTGATACAAAGTGTAGCCTGCCTAGGAATGAGTTGGCATTTGCGAGATGCTACTACTGGTGCCGCCGCTGTTGTTGCTGCGGGAGGCAATAAATCTACCCAGTGGGCTGTCACAGTCATATAGTCCTTAGTCTGCCCTGCTCCACTTGTCCACATGTCCATGATTAAGTGGACCGTGGGTACAACTGCATTTTTTAGGACACTGAGGACACTTTATCTGACGTCTGTGTACATTCTTGGTATCGCCTGCCTAGAGAAGTGGAACCTAGATGGTATTTGGTACCAGGGCACACTACCTCAAGCTATTCTATAAGTCCCTGTGAACTAACGGTATATACTGGATGCACTTCTAACACCAACATAGTTGTCAAGGCCTGAGTTATCCGCTTTGCAACAGGATGACTGCTCTGATATTTCATCTTCCTCGCAAAGGACTGTTGGATAGTCAATTGCTTAATGGAAGTAGTACAAATGGTCTTCCGACTTCCCCTCTGGGATGACGATCGACTCCCATCAGCAACAGCAGCAGCAGGTGTTCCACGCAAGGATCCATCGAAGGAATCCCAGTTAGGGGAGGACTCGTCAGTCTTGCCAGTGACATGGCCTGCAGGACTATTGGCATTCCTAAGGAGGAAATTGACATTGAGGGAGTTGGTGTTGTGGTTTGCAGGAGGTTGGGTACAAGAGGAAGAAGGGATGTAGTTGTCAGTGGACTGCTTCCGCTGTTACTTAAAGTTTTTAAACTTGTCAATGACTTCTGATGAGTGCGCTCCAGGTGACGTATAACTTATTATACTTATTACGGCTTAACAAAGGCAACACACGGCTTGACACCTGTTGACCGCATTTCTGTTGAAATAATTCCACACCGAAGAGGTGATTTATTTTGTATTTTGACCAGGCATGTCAATGGCCATTATTCATCCCACGGACAACTGTCTCCCCGGGTGCCTGATTTAAACAAACCACATCACCATCAGACTCCTCCTCGTCAACTTCCTCCTCAGCGCCAGCAACACCCATCTCCTCATCCTGGTGTACTTCAACAGTGATATCTTCAATTTGAATATCAGGAACTGGACTGTGGGTGCTCCTTCCAGCACTTGCAGGGGGCATGCAAATGGTGGAAGGAGCCATCTCTTCCCGTCCAGTGTTGGGAAGGTCAGGCATCGAACCCACCGACACATTTGGACTCTCGTTGGGGATTTGGGATTTAAGTCTTTTCATTTTTCTAGTGGGAGGATGAGTGCTTCCATCATCATGTGAAGCTGAACCACTAGTCATGAGGAACATAGGAGAGGACCTTAGCCATTCCTTGCCACTCCGTGTCATAAATGGCATATTGGCAAGTTTACGCTTCTCCTCAGACGATTTTAATTTAGATTTTTACTGAACTTTTGCTTTTTGGATTTTACATGCTCTCTACTATGACATTGGGCATCGGCCTTGGCAAACGACGTTGATGACATTTCATCATCTCTGCCATGACTAGTGGCAGCAGCTTCAGCACTAGGTGGAAGTGGCTATTGATCTTTCTCTATTTTGCCCTCCAAATTTTTGGTCTCCATTTTTTAATGTGTGGAATTATATGCCAGTAATATATCTGGAATTAGACGGCAGTAATGTCTGGAATTAGATACCACTAGATAGATACCAGATACCACTGTGACTGAAATAATGATGACCTATGCACAGTGACAGGACACTACCACAGCACCCTACAGCAGCAAGATGCAGCACAAGACACTGAACACTGACCAGTGATACTGAGCACTGATAATACTACTGAGAACTGACACTGAGCAGCACGATGCAGCACAAGACACTGTACTAGTATTAGTAATGTAGTATTACTGAGCAGCACAAGACAATGAGCAGTGATACTGAGCACTGATGATACTACTGAGAACTGACACTGAGCAGCACGATGCAGCATAAGACACTGTACTAGTGTTAGTAATGTAGTATTACTGAGCACCACGATGCAGCACAAGACAATGGGGGTAATTCTGAGTTGATCGCAGCTTCAAGTTTGTTAGCAACTGGGCAAAACCATGTGCAGTGCAGGGGAGGCAGATATAACATGTGCAGAGAGAGTTAGATTTGGGTGTGGTGTGTTCAATCTGCAATCTAAATTGCAGTGTAAAAATAAAGCAGCCGGTATTTACCCTGCATAGAAACAAAACAACCCACCCAAATCTAACTCTCTCTGCAAATGTTACATCTGCCCCCCTGCAGTGCACATGGTTTTGCCCAATTGCTAAAAAATTTCCTGCTGTGATCAACTTGGAATTACCCCCAATGAGCAGTGATACTGAGCACTGATGATACTACTGAGAACTGACACTGAGCAGCATGATGCAGGACAAGACACTGTACTAGTATTAGTAATGTAGTATTACTGAGCACCACGATGCAGCACAAGATAATGAGCAGTGATACTGAGCACTGATGATACTACTGAGAACTGACACTGAGCAGCACGATGCAGCACAAGACACTGTACTAGTAGCAGTGAGCAGCACAAAAGCACTCTGGACTTGTCACCCCCCAGATACCACTGTGACTGGAATGATGATGACCGATGCACAGTCACAGGACACTACTACCACAGCACCCTACAGCAGCAAGATGCAGCACAAGAGAGACACTGTACTAGTATTACTGAGCAGCAATAAGCACTGATACTGAGCACTGATACTGAGAACTGCCACTGAGAGAACGTAGCCACGTCCTCTCTGTACTCTCTACAATGCCCGAGTGAAAATGGCGGCGACACGCGGCTCTTTATATGGAATCCAAATCTCACGAGAATCCGATAGCAGGATGATGACGTTTTGCCTCATTCGGGTTTTCCGAGTCAGGCGGGAATAACCGAGCCGGGCTCGGACCTGTGTTTGCCACGTGGAGTTCGGGGGGGTTTGGTTCTCGGTGAACCGAACCCGCTCATCTCTAGTCACAATGTCTATAAAGGTAGTGTTCTGTCTAATACCCTGGGCATACTGTACCATACTGTAGCGAAACTGTAAGTGTATGTCACATTTAAAATCTGTGCCACTTAAGTTTTGAAGACAGTACAGTACACTATGCCTTCCTGAGTGATTAGGTGCAGGGTACTAGAATGAACAATTCCATTGATTGTGATGTCATAAAGATGCTGTCAATGTTGAATTTCATTGGCTGTACAGTATGCTGCCATTATAATGTATATATATTTTTACAGGGCTGGAAGCATGGCGCCTGTGAAGGCGGGACAGGCACCGCCAAGCTGGTACATATTGTCAAGTACAGTAGTGTACATAGTGATTTATACAGTCCCACCCCCTGTCCTGACCAGCTCAGATAACTCACCGCAATCCGGGTGGGAGGGAGGGTGGGACACTTCCTGTGAGATCCGGTGGCCCGGGATGTTAAGAATGTCTGTTTACAAAAAATAAATGTAAATATTAAAAACACAGTATAAACAACATTGTAGATAGCTGAATACCCGTGCTTCACTATCGGATGAGGATGGTAAATTACAGTGATAGTTGTTTGATAATTTATGTTTGTTGGAGATCTAGTATACTGTATACTTTAGGCATACTGTATCTTGCTTCTCTGATGCAGATTGTGTAGTGGCCGGACGCCTTTTTGGTCCCCCTGCTCTTCCCACTATACAACTCTCAGTTTGAGGCTTCCTTCTGCCTTCTTTTTTTTAATAGTTTCTTATATAGCGCAGCACATTATCTATCTCCTGATATGCTCTGTGCTGCAGGAGGACCATGCTACTTCCAGTATATAACTCTCAGTGTGTGGGTTTGTACTACCTGCATTCCTCTCCTCACATCATGTCACTGTCCATGTCACATGCAGCCTTGTTATCACTTACATACTGTATTGTGCATGTCCTGATATAGTCTGTGCTGCTGGCCCACCCCTAGGGGTGCTAGGGGTGTCTTACCCCCACAGTGTTTGTTCCCAGCCTGTAAGTCA
This sequence comes from Pseudophryne corroboree, assembly GCF_028390025.1. NCBI lineage: Eukaryota > Metazoa > Chordata > Amphibia > Anura > Myobatrachidae > Pseudophryne > Pseudophryne corroboree. The sequence continues at coordinate 468,768,916 of NC_086448.1, forward strand.
TATGTGTACAGAGTGTGTTGTAAATAGGTCTAGGTAGTCGGGAGTTATGCTGTCTGTTGACATATTCTGTGCTGCTGTCTCCCTTCTAGGGGTGCTAGTGATTTCTAATTGTATTAGTTGCGTCCGCCATGTTTTAATATGCTCGTATGCCAAATTTCACGATCCTCACTTGTAAACTGTGGATTTGTATAGAAAGACAGAAGGACAGACATTCGCTTTTATATACAGTAGTAGATAATTTATACACTACAGCTTCACTTCCGGTACTGTTAAAAAAGAAAATCACAGTACCACCGCTACCTGTCCGCCCACACCCACCACAGGCCTTGATGAGGCGACAGGCACCAGCGCAGCCGGTAAACACACTACTCTCTGATTCCTGCCTCGCTTCCCAGTGGTATTGTGTAACGAGAATTCTGGTGCGACTGTCATCGTTACACTACTGTACATGTGTCCTGGATACTGTACAGTTCATGTTACAAATTGACAGCTTCACTTACAGTATTGTTATTTTTTTCCCACAATACTACCGCCACCTGCCCGCCCACACCCACCACAGGGCCAGGAGGAGGAGGAGGAGGCGCCGCCAGGCCCCATCTCATCCGATAAGCACACTACTCTCCTATTTCTGCCACGCTTCCCAATGGTATTGTGTAACAAAATTCTGGTGCAACTTTCATGACTTTGGATCACGGCAGTCGAGATTCTGGTGCTGGAATCCACACACCCCTGAAAATGCCGGTGCCAATGTCTCAAATTGGGTGGGAGACTGACTCCGTGATCCCAACAGACAGGATCCTGATCGTAAGGACACCGGATGCAATGCGTATACAGTCAGGGAAGGGACAGTTATGTTTAGGCACCACCAGGGGGGACTTAGGGTTAAGCACCAAGGGGTAGGTTTAGGCTGCAGGAGGGAATCTTTAGGGTTAGAGGGGAGAGGGTTATTACAGTTTCAGTGGTGCAACTACAGTAGAAATTTTTTCTTAGTGGTACTGATAGTTTAAATGGGTGTCATGAGGGGGTGTGGCAACACAAAACTAGGAGCGAGTAGGGTTAGGGTTATGCTGCAGCCATGGGTGGTTAGGTTTAGGCAACTCCAAGGGGGACTTAGGGTTAAGCACCAAGTGGGAGGTTTTGGCTGCTGGAGGGTAGGTTTTTGGTTAGAGGGGGGAGTACTATACTTAACATCCCCTGTGGGGATTTTCACATTTGGTATTTTTGCATTCGGGATGCCATCGTCGGGATACTGAGTGCCGGCATCTCAAATGCCGGCATATCTTATGAAATTTTCTCTGACGTCCTAGTGGATGCTGGGGACTCCGTCAGGACCATGGGGATATAGCGGCTCCGCAGGAGACAGGGCACAATAATAAAAGCTTTAGGATCAGGTGGTGTGCACTGGCTCCTCCCCCTATGACCCTCCTCCAAGCCTCAGTTAGATTTTTGTGCCCGACGAGAAGGGTGCAATCTAGGTGGCTCTCCTGAGCTGCTTAGAATAAAAGTTTAAGTTAGGTTTTTTATTTTCAGTGAGTCCTGCTGGCAACAGGCTCACTGCTACGAGGGACTTAGGGGAGAGAAGAAAACTCACCTGCGTGCAGGATGGATTTGCTTCTTAGGCTACTGGACACCATTAGCTCCAGAGGGAGTCGGAACACAGGTCTCACCCTGGGGTTCGTCCCGGAGCCGTGCCGCCGACCCCCCTTACAGATGCCGAAGTTGAAGAGGTCCAGAAACAGGCGGCAGAAGACTTTCAGTCTTCATAAGGTAGCGCACAGCACTGCAGCTGTGCGCCATTGTTGTCAGCACACTTCACCAACAGTCACCAACTGTCACTGAGGGTGCAGGGTGCTGGGGGGGGCGCCCTGGGCAGCAATGTATAATACCTTTTTATGGCTAAAATACATCACATATAGCCCTTGAGGCTATATGGATGTATTTAACCCCTGCCAGATCTCACAAACTCCGGGAGAAGAGCCCGCCGAAAAGGGGGCGGGGCCTATTCTCCTCAGCACACGGCGCCATTTTCCTGCTCAGCTCTGCTGTGAGGAAGGCTCCCAGGCTCTCCCCTGCACTGCACTACAGAAACAGGGTTAAAACAGAGAGGGGGGGCACTTATTTGGCGATATGATTACATATATAAAAATGCTATAAGGGAAAACACTTGTATAAGGGGTTGTCCCTGTATAATTATAGCGTTTTTGGTGTGTGCTGGCAAACTCTCCCTCTGTCTCCCCAAAGGGCTAGTGGGGTCCTGTCCTCTGTCAGAGCATTCCCTGTGTGTGTGCTGTGTGTCGGTACGTGTGTGTCGACATGTAGGAGGACGATGTTGGTGAGGAGGCGGAGCAAATTGCCTGTATTGGTGATGTCACTCTCTAGGGAGTCGACACTGGAATGGATGGCTTATTTAGGAATTCCGTGATAATGTCAACACGCTGCAAGGTCGGTTGACGACATGAGATGGCCGGCAAACAAATTAGTACCTGTCCAGGCGTCTCAGACACCGTCAGGGGCTTGTAAAAACGCCCATTTACCTCAGTCGGTCGACACAGACACAGACACGGACACTGACTCCAGTGTCGACGGTGAAGAAACAAACGTATTTTCCTTTAGGGCCACACGTTTCATGTTAAGGGCAATGAAGGAGGTGTTACATATTTCTGATACTACAAGTACCACAAATAAGGGTATTATGTAGGGTGTGAATAAACTACTTGTAGTTTTTCCTGAATCAGATAAATTAAATGAAGTGTGTGATAATACGTGGGTTTCCTCCGATAGAAAATTATTGGCGGTATACCCTTTCCCGCCAGAAGTTAGGGCGAGTTGGGAAACACACCTTAGGGTGAATAAGGCGCTCACACGCTTATAAAAACAAGTGGCGTTACCGTCTCCAGATACGGCAGCCCTCAAGGAGCCAGCTGATAGGAAGCTGAAAAATATCCTAAAAGTATATACACATATACTGGTGTTATACTACGACCAGCAATCGCCTCAGCCTGGATGTGCAGCGCTGAGGGGGCTTGGTCGGATTTCCTGACTGAAAATATTGATACCCTTGACAGGGACAAGATTTTATTGACTATAGAGCATCTTAAGGATGCATTTCTATATATGCGAGATGCGCAGAGGGATATTTGCATTCTGGCATCAAGAGTAAATGTGATGTCCATATCTGCCAGACGACAGTGGTCAGGTGATGCAGATTCCAGACGGCACATGGAAGTATTGCCGTATAAAGGGGCGGTCCATCGGACCTGGTGGCCATGGCAACAGCTGAAAAATCCACCTTTTGTTACCCCAAGTCACATCTCAGCAGAAAAGGACACAGTCTTTTCAGTCTCAGTCCTTTCGTCCCCATAAGGGCAGGCGGGCAAAAGGGCCAGTCATATCTGCCCAGGGGTAGAGGAAAGGGAAGAAGACTGCAGCAGGCAGCCCATTCCCAGGAACAGAAGCCCTCCACAGCTTCTGCCAAGTCCGCAGCATGACGCTGGGGCCGTACAAGCGGACTCAGGTGCGGTAGGGGGTCATCTCAAGAGTTTCAGCACGCAGTGGGCTCACTCACAAGTGGACTCCTGGATCCTACACGTAGTATCCCAGGTGTACATTATAAATTCGAGACGTCTCCCCCTCACAAGTTCCTGAAGTCTGCTTTACCAACGTCTCCCTCCGACAGGGAGGCAGTATTGGGAACAATTCACAGGCTGTATTCCCAGCAGGTGATAATCAAAGTACCCCTTCTACAACAAGGGAAGGGGTATTATTCCACACTATATTGTGGTACTGAAGCCAGACGGCTAGGTGAGATCTGAAATATTTGAACACTTACATACAAGCGTTCAAATCAAGATGGAGTCACTCAGAGCAGTGATAGCGAACCAGGAAGAAGGGGAAGATATGGTGTCACTGGATATCAGGGACGCTTACCTACATGTCCAAATTTGCCCTTCTCACCAAGGGTACCTCAGGTTCGTGGTACAGAACTGTCACTATCAGTTCAGACGCTGCCGTTTGGATTGTCCACGGCACCCCGGGTCTTTACCAAGGTAATGGCCGAAATGATGATTCTTCTTAAAAGAAATATGGACGCTTTCCTGATAAGGGCAAGGTCCAGAGAACAGTTGGAGGTCGGAGTAGCACTATCTTAAGTAGTTCTACGACAGCACGAGTGGATTCTAAATATTCCAAAATCGCAGTTTTTTCCGACGACACGTCTACTGTTCCTAGGGATGATTCTGGACACAGTCCAGAAAAGGATGTTTTCTCCCGGAGAAGAAAGCCAGGGAGTTATCCGAGCTGGTCAGGAACCTCCTAAAACCAGGAAAAGTATCAGTGCATCATTGCACAAGGATCCTGTGGAAAATGGTGGTTTCTTACAAAGCGATCCCATTCGGTAGATTTCACGCAAGAACCTTTACGTGGGATCTGCTGGAAAAATGGTCCGGATCGCATCTTCAGATGCATCAGCGGATAACCCTGTCTCCAAGGACAAGGGTGTTTCTTCTGCGGTGGCTGCAGAGTGCTCATCTATGAAAGGGCCGCAGATTCGGCATTCAGGACTGGGTCCTGGTGACCACGGATGCCAGCCTGAGTGGCTGGGGAGCAGTCACACAAGGAAAAAATTTCCAGAGAGTGTGATCGAGTCTGGAGACTTCTCTCCACATAAATATACTGGAGCTAAGGGCAATTTACAATGCTCTAAGCTTAGCAAGACCTCTGCTTCAAGGTCAGCCGGTATTGATCCAGTGGGACAACATCACGGCAGTCGCCCACGTAAACAGACAGGGCGGCACAAGAAGCAGGAGGGAAATGGCAGAAACTGCAAGGATTCTTCGCTGGGCGAAAAATCATGTGATAACACTCTCAGCAGTGTTCATTCCGGGAGTGGAAAACTGGGAAGCAGACTTCCTCAGCAGGCATGACCTCCACCCGGGAGAGTGGGGACTTCATCGGGAAGTCTTCCACATGATTGTAAACCGTTGTGAAAAACCAAAGGTGGACATGATGGCGTCCCGCCTGAACAAAAAACTAGATATTGCGCCAGGTCAAGGGACCCTCAGGCAATAGCGGTGGACGCTCTGGTAACACTGTGGATGTACCAGTCAGAGTATGTGTTCCCTCCTATGCCTCTCATACAAAAAGTACTGAGAATCATAAGAGGGAGATGAGTAAGAATGATACTCGTGGTTCCGGATTGGCCAAGAAGGACTTGGTACCCGAAACTTCAAGAGATGTTCACGGAAGACCCGTGGCCTCTACCTTTAAGAAAGGACCTGCTCCAGCAGGGGCCTTGTCTGTTCCAAGACTTACCGCGGCCGCGTTTGACGGCATGGCGGTTGAACGCCGGATCCTGAAAGGGCATTCCAGATGAAGTCATCCCTACCCTGGTCGAAGACAGGAAGGATGTAACCGCAAAACATTTTCACCGCATTTGGCGAAGATATGTTGCGTGGTGTGAGGCCAAGAAGGCCCCTACAGAGGAATTCCAACTGGGTCGTTTCCTACATTTCCTGAAAACAGGACTGTCTATGGGCCTAAAATTAGGGTCCATTAAGGTTCAAATTTCGGCCCTGTCGAATTTCTTCCAGAAAGAACTGGTTTTAGTGCCTGACGTTCAGATTTTTGTAAAAGGGGTGCTGCATATACAGCCTCCTTTTGTGCCCCAGTGGCACCTTGGGATCTCAATGTTGTTTTGAGTTTCCTAAAGTCACATTGGTTTGAACCACTCACCACTGTGGACTTAAAATATCTCACATGGAAGGTGACGATGTTATTAGCCCTGGCTTCAGCCAGGCGTGTGTCAGAATTGGCGGCTTTATCATATATAAAGCCCTTACTTAATTTTTCATTCTGACAGGGCAGAATTGAGGACTCGTCCTCAATTTCTCCTTAAGGTGTTTTCTGTTTTTCACATGAACCAACCTATTGTGGTACCTGCGGGTACTAGGGACTTGGAGGACTCCAAGTTACTTGACGTTGTCAGGGCCCTGAAAAATATGTTTCCAGGAAGGCTGGAGTCAGAAAATCTGACTCGCTGTTTAGCCTGTATGCACCCAACAAGATGGGTGCTCCTGCTTCTAAGCAGACGATTGCTCGCTGGATTTGTAATACAATTCAGTTTACACATTCTGTGGCAGGCCTGCCACAGCCAAAATCGGTAAAAGCCCATTCCAAAAGGAAGGGGGCTCATCTTGGGCGACTGCCCGAGGGGTCTCGGCTTTACAACTTTGCCGAGCAGTTACTTGGTCAGGGGAAAACACGTTTGCTAAATTCTACAAATTTGATACCCTGGCTGAGGAGGACATGGAGTTCTCTCATTCGGTGCTGAAGGGTCATCCGCACTCTCCCGCCCGTTTGGGAGCTTTGGTATAATCCCCATGGTCCTGACGGAGTCCCCAGCATCCACTAGGACGTCAGAGAAAATAAGATTTTACTTACCGATAAATCTATTTCTCGTAGTCCGTAGTGGATGCTGGGCGCCCATCCCAAGTGCGGATTGTCTGCAATACTTGTACATAGTTATTGTTACAAAAATCGGGTTATTCTTGTTGTGAGCCATCTTTTCAGAGGCTCCTTCGTTGTTATCATACTGTTAACTGGGTTCAGATCACAGGTTGTACGGTGTGATTGGTGTGGCTGGTATGAGTCTTACCCGGGATTCAATATCCTTCCTTATTATGCACGCTCGTCCGGGCACAGTATCCTAACTGAGGCTTGGAGGAGGGTCATAGGGGGAGGAGCCAGTGCACACCACCTGATCCTAAAGCTTTTATTATTGTGCCCTGTCTCCTGCGGAGCCGCTATATCCCCATGGTCCTGACGGAGTCCCCAGCATCCACTACGGACTACGAGAAATAGATTTATCGGTAAGTAAAATCTTATTTTATGATTTATTTGTATCCATTATTTACTCTACTGTATTTCATTGTACTGTACAGTAGCTTATGTTACAGTGTTATTTTTCCACAGTAACACGTGCCCCACCCACCCAGGAGCATACCTCACCCACCCAGGAGCCGGAAGTGGCAAGCTCCGGAAGTGGTAATCATTATTATTGTTACAGACACACTAGTTTCCTACAGTATTACTGTAATTTTTAAATTTTACAATACTTGTTATCTTTTACACACAGACTGCCTCGTTATTGATATGGAGGCAGAGAAGGAGGAGGAGGAGATAGGGGAGCCATCAGGCCAGCCTGGTAAGAATTGTAATCTACTGTACAGTACTCTACTGTACTGTATTATACATTTATTATTTATTTATTAACAGTTTCTTATATAGAGCAGCATATTCCGTTGCGCTTTAGAATTAGAATAACAGTAATAGAACAAAACTGGGTAAAAACAGACAGACATACAGTAGAGGTAGGAAGGTCCTGCTCACAAGCTTACAATCTATAGGGAAATAGGATTGATTCACAAGGATACAGTAGATGCTACTGTACCTATTGCATAATGGTCCACCAGATTAATAGGTTCTTAATGGGTTGTATGATATGATATGATCACCCAGCAATGTTGTCAAAGGGTCAGGAGGGTGTGAGAGTAAATAAAGAGAAAATATGTGAGGTTATGTGTTCTATACAGAGAGTATGTAATTGGATAGGGAAGCATTGAAGGTTATGTGGGTGGGTCTGGAATTTGATACAGTAGGCTTGTCTGAAGAGGTGAGTTTTCCAATTATGTACCAATGGCTTGGGTTTGCGTGACCAGTGGTTAGGATTCCAGCAGTCAAGTGACCGACAGCGGCATCCTGATTGCAGAAATCCCATCAGGTTGAGGTACGGTATCCAAACCCTCCGCCACTACCCCCTAACCCTCCATTCATACTCTGATTCCAGCCTCTCATTCTGAATGCCGGGGTCATGACAGCTGGTAGTTTAAATGCAGGTACAGTACATCCCCTACCAATGGAAGGTCATTCCACACTCCGGCTAAGAATGTCTCTCTGCCTCCTGTACTCTACTTCCTGTAGCACTGTACTACTGTAAAGTATTGGACAATACTGTAGTACAGTAGTATTGGAAATAACAATGTAAAATTTGACATTTCTTTTTTGGTTTATAATATTTTATTTTATATTCAACATAGATATCGGTTACATGGAGCCGGGGGAGGAGGAGCCACAGTATAGTAAGTACAGTAGGAATTTCTCAAGCCCATTCTTAAAAGTATTGACCGAGTCCGCCTTTATTACTCTCTCAGGCAGGGAATTCCAAACATGTACAGTATTGCCATTACTGTGAAGAACCCTTTTCGCCTCTGTGTGCAAAATCTCCTCTCCTCCAACCTGAGCGGATGTGCATGTGTCCTCTGTGTCGATCTTATAAAAAACAGTTCCTCTGCAAGCTCTGTGTATTGTCCCCTTACTGTATATATTTGTAAAGGTTAATTATGTCCCCTCTTAATCTCCTCTTTTCCAATGTAAACATGCCTAGCCTAACAAGCCTTTCCTTGTATTCCAGCGTCTCAATCCACTTGATCAGTTTGGTCGACTGCCTCTAAACCTTTTTTAGTTCCACGATATCCAGTTTGTAGTATGGTGCTCATAATTGTGCATCCTACCCACCCTTCACTAGCCTAACCCTCCAATCATACTCTGATTCCGGACTCTGCATTCTGAATGTCGGGATCCTGACAGCCGGTATTTTAAATACAGGTACAGTATAGTACTGTACGTCCCCTACCACTGGACAGTCATTCTGCTCCTACTGTATTATGAATATCTCTCTGCCTCCTGTAGCACTGTACTACTGTAGACTACTGTGCAATTTTGTAGTAACTGTACTCTACTGTATTTTGTTTATAATCTTTTATTTTCCACTCAGTAATTATCATTGACAGTGAAGAGGAGGAGGAAGAGGAGGAAGAGGAGGAGGAGAAGCCTTCTCCCCAACTTGGTTAGTAATCAACAGTATTGTACTGTACTGTACATTGTGTTAAACCAATGGGTTGGGTTCGCGTGACCAGCAGTCAGGATTCCAGTGGTCAGGTGACCGACAGCGGCATCCTGATTGCAGCAATCCTAACAGGGTGAGGTACGGTATCCTAACCCTCCTCCACTACCCCCTGATTCTGGCTACGGCATTCTTGACATGGAGGTATGGGCGGAGAAGGAACACCAGTGCAGTAAGTACAGTAATCTACAGTACTGTTCTGTACTGTAACATACAGTACTGTAGTTTCTGAGTTTGAAAAAAGACAATTTGTCCATCGGATTCAAGCTATTTGTTGTCTCTTACTGTACGCTGTATATTTTTTTGGCCTAAGTTTATCTGTTGTGGATGATGGCCGTTGTGTTTATTCCGCTTTTTTTGACTATAGTGCGCAATCTAACCACCATAACCCTGTATATCCTATCCATTAGGAATTTATCTACTGTAGCCCATTCTTAAATGTATTGACCGAGTCCGCCTTTACTACTCTCTCAGACAGGGAATTCCAAACACACACAGTATTGTCCTTACTGTGAAGAGACCTTTTCTTCTCTGTGTGTGAAATCTACTCTCCTCCAACCTGACTCAATTTTTGTTATATTCAACACAGAAATCGTGTCAAAAAGCGTATTTCATGGAATTTTTGTTTTCACAGGCCCTACACTGTCACAGGCCATAGAGGAGGAGGATCTGCAGCCTCCCCCACTCCACACACTGCACCCAACAAGTAAGTCCAGTCCAGTACAATTTTGAAATAGAAAACCAGTACTGTAGACAGTGTAAGCAAGGTACTGTGCTGAATCTATATATTTTTTTTTTGGGTATAGTAAATGGTGAGTGTGTGGGGGGTTAATTTTTAATCTGCTATGTTTTACTTAAAGTAGGAACAATACTGTATGTACAGTAGTTGGCGATGACAGATAGTCATGGAGGTGGGGAGGCCCTCCTCGCAAGCTTACGGGATGCAATGGAAAGTTACATGTACTGTACTGTATTGTGTCGAAGAGAGTATTTCATGGAATGAACCTTTTTTTGTCATTCATTTTTGTTTTCACAGGTCCTACACTGCCCCAGGCCATTGAGGAGGAGGAGCAGCAGCCTCTGGCACCCACCACACTGCACCCAGCAAGTAAGTCCAGTCCAGTACAATTTGGAAATAGAAATACAGTACTGTAGATAGTGTAAACAAAGCACTGTACTGAATGTGTATTTTTAGCTTTCGCAGGGCTACAGTAGTTGGTGTGTGTGGCAGGGGGTACATTTTTACTCTGCTGTATTTTACTTACAGTAGTAACAGTATTGTATGTACAGTAGTGGGTAATAACAGACAGCCATGGAGGTGGGAAGGCCCTGCACGCAAGCTTACAGTCTGTAGGGAAAAAGCCATTGATACTGAACTGAAGATGTGAGGATACTGTCCAGCATATGTGGACTTTGCAGTGGGGATGCAATTGAAATTTCATGTATTGTACTGTATTGTGATGGACTACAGTACATCATAAAACATACCCAGAAAGACTAAAAAATCTCAATAGGTATACAGTAGTTTGGAGCAGAGAAGGGAAAGGTGGGACATGATACAAACTTTCAAATATACAGTACAGGTACAGTATCAATGGTTTTAACAAAGTCCAGGAGGGAAACATTCTCCAAATGAAGAGAAGCAATAGGACACGAGGACATGCACTGAGACTGGAGGGAGGGAGGTTCAGGGGAAATTTGAGGAAAAATTACTTCACAGAAAGGGTAGTGGACAAGTGGAAAAGCCTCCCATCAGAGGTGGTAGAGCCTAAGACAGTAGAGCTATTTAAACATTCATGGGATAGACATAAGGATATCCTTACAAAGAAATAAGGATCAAATAAGGTTTGATGTAAAAATATGGTAAAAAAAGGGGGCAGACTAGATGGGCAAAGTGGTTCTTACAGTATCTGTTGTCAAATTCTATGTTTCTATGTGCAGTATTGTGTTGAAAATAGTACAGTAGTGTATTTCCTGGAATTAACCTTTTTTTCTCATTAATGTTTTTTTTTTCACAGGCCCTAAACTGGAACAGGCGGAGGAGGAGGAGGAGGCAGCATTTAGTGGTAAGAATTATTACTAACATTGATCTGATGCGATCGGAGTTGCACTTTTCATCAGATTTTTCTGGCAAATGTGTAGAAATCAGATGATAATTGCACAATCGGAATAGTGGATAGGGGACTTTAGATGGGAGTTTTTTTTGAACTGGTGATGTTGCCCATACAGTAGCAACCGATCACATTCCACATTAATTAACATTTATCTAGCTACACTTACAGACGATAATGCTGTACAATAGGTAATATTTGATTGGTTGCTATGGGCAACATCACTGGTTCTAAAAAAACCTCCCATCTTACTAAATTTACTGGTGTCTCTCTCTCCTTGTCACTGTCTCTCCATTCATCTCTCTAGCTACTGTCAGTGATGAATTTCCCATTAGGCATGAGAGGCACGTACTGTACCTAGGGGTGGCATCTGTTTGGGGGCTGCAGTTGGATGCTTATGCTGATACTGTCATCCCAAAAATTACCAGTACAGTAACCGCTAAATATTTTCACTGTACTGTACAATATGCCATCATTGCATGGAGTGTAAATTGGTAGCACATGCACATACAGTACAGTACTGTCCCTGTAAGCTGCCCTACGGTGCTGTACTTAGTATATACTGTATGTACTGTATACATAATTCAAAACAAAAAAAGTCGCTATCTTAGTCATAATCACCAGCATACGGGCCACTCACAAATTTTCTGATGGTCTGGGGCCCCATGGAATCACTGTGCTTGTCACAAGCATCCCTTTTTTTACCCACCTGTCACCAGGCCTGGACACTAGTGTACTATTACTATACTTTTTACTGTATACTGTATCTAATTCTTCTCTTTTACCCACAGACGACGAGCCAGAATATATTCTTGGTAAATATACAGTAGCATTAGTTAGTACTGTAATTACAGTATTTTTTTTTAATCCTATATTATTTTAAGTCAAACTGATATGACTAACTGTAGTTTATCTTTTTACAGTCCATCGCCAACCAGTGGAGGAGACACCTGGTAATAAGAGAGTAATACTGTACATAATTCACTGTACTGTACTCTAACTTACTGTACTCTAACTTACTGTAACATGTATAACACTGAGCTGATCATCTTCACACCCTCTGACATAACCTTACAGTACATACTGTACATTCTCTCCTTTTTCACCCTCTTCACTCCACGAATGCATGCTGCGTATCCTGACTACTGATTTCTTCCTTAAACTGCCACCTCCAATATTTCGCAGAAGCAGCTCTCTACAGTACTGTACAGTACTGTATCTCTGGAATTTTCCAAGTCTAAAGTACTGTACAGTACTGTATATTAAGATTGTTTGTAAAATAGGCTCTCAATGCCCACTTCTTCATCACACCCAGCCATCTTTCATCCTACCCCTCTCTTCCATACTGACAGTCTGTCCCTTCTGTCTTTCTGCTCATTGCACTTAAATGCCGGCTGTCGGGTAACAGTGACAATGCCGATAGGCGTAATCCCTACGCTAAAGATATGTTCCCACTTGTGGGTGTCCATGACACCAATAGAGTGAGAATAGATCCTGTGTGGAGTGATGCGAGTCAAAAGTCTGCTGTGTGGCAAGAGCAACAAGGCTGCAAGGAGACTTGGAGCACTCGTCCCTCTGCTGGCGTTCTGGCAGGAGGGATGCAGCTGTTGGGATATACTGTAAACAGCTGGTATACCGTCCGGTGGGATTGCGTATGTAATCCAAATGCACAGTGGGGGTGATTCAGACCCGATGGCTGCTGTGCGTACCGCAATGCTCACGAACGCCGCCAAACAACAGCAGGCATTGGCGACCAGTGACAGTCTGGTGAAAAAATTACAATCGCACGGGCATTCGCAAGGTGATTGACAGGAAGAGGCCGTTTGTGGGTGAAAACTGACCATTTACTGGGAGTGTCTGGAAAAACACATTTGGACACAAGAGTTTTTAGGGAAGATGTTTGATGTCAACTGTGTACCCACTCAGCCTGGTCTCATCGCACAATAGGAGTAAGTACCAACCATGTTTATAATTTCCACTATGGGGGTAATTCTGAGTTGATCGCAGCAGCAAGAAAGTTAGCAATTGGGCAAAACCAAGTTGGTCATTCCGAGTTGTTCGCTCGCAAGCTGCTTTTAGCAGCTTTGCACACGCTAAGCCGCCGCCTACTGGGAGTGAATCTTAGCTTCTCAAAATTGCGAACGAAAGATTAGCAGAATTGCGAATAGACACTTCTTAGCAGTTTCTGAGTAGCTTCAAACTTACTTGGCATCTGCGATCAGTTCAGTGCTTGTCGTTCCTGGTTTGACGTCATAAACACACCCAGCGTTCTCCCAGACACTCCTCTGTTTCTCCAGCCACTCCCGCGTTTTTCCCAGAAACGGTAGCGTTTTTTCACACACTCCCATAAAACGGCCTGTTTCCGCCCAGAAACACCCACTTCCTGTCAATCACACTACGATCACCAGAACAAAGAAAAAACCTCGTAATGCCGTGAGTAAAATACCTAACTGCATGGCAAATTTACTTGGCGCAGTCGCAGTGCGAACATTGCGCATGCGCAGTTAGCGGAAAATCGCTGCGATGCGAAGAAAAATACCGAGCGAACAACTCGGAATGACCACTCATGTGCACTGCAGGTGTGGCAGATATAACATTTGCAGAGAGAGTTAGATTTGGGTGGGTTATTTTATTTCTGTGCAGGGTAAATACTGGCTGCTTTATTTTTACACTGCAAATAAGATTGCAGATTGAACACACCACACCCAAATCTAACACTCTCTGCACATGTTATATCTGCCTCCCCTGCAGTGCACATGGGCCCTCATTCCGAGTTGTTCGCTCGCAAGGCGATTTTAGCAGTATTGCACACGCTAAGCCGCCGCCTACTGGGAGTGAATCTTAGCATCTTAAAATTGCGAACGATGTATTTGCAATATTGCGATTACACACCTCGTAGCAGTTTCTGAGTAGCTCCAGACTTACTCGGCATCTGCGATCAGTTCAGTGCTTGTCGTTCCTGGTTTGACGTCACAAACACACCCAGCTTTCGCCCAGACACTCCTCCGTTTCTCCAGCCACTCCTGCGTTTTTTCCGGAAACGGTAGCGTTTTTTCCCACACGCCCATAAAACGGCCTGTTTCCGCCCAGTAACACCCATTTCCTGTCAATCACATTACGATCGCCTGAGCGAAGAAAAAGCCGTGAGTAAAAATCCAAACTTCATAGCAAATTTACTTGGCGCAGTCGCCGTGCGGACATTGTGCATGCGCACTAAGCGGAAAAACGCTGCGATGCGAAGAAATTTTCCGAGCGAACGACCTCCATGGTTTTGCCCAATTGCTAAAAGAATTCCTGCTGCGATCAATTTGGAATTACCCCCTATATGTGCTGATTAAATGTCGGTGGTGCTCCCAGAGTCAGTAAGATTACTTATAGCAAAAAGGAGAAAAAAGAAAGACCCTGTGCTGGGGCACTCTTGTAAATATTAATAGACGATAAAATTTAACTTTTAATTCTTATATTAAGATATTGTGACTAGACAAAGGGATTCTTTTGAGAATTTTTGCATTTATGCAACTTACCTTACAAGGTTAAAGATTTAAAAATTACTAGTATAATTTATACCACTAGAAAAAAAATAAAAAGATAAAATATATATATATATATATATATATATATATATATAGATAGTGATGACCGGGTTCGGTTCCTCGGAAACCGACCCCCCCCGAACTTCACCCATTTTACACGGGTCCGAGGCATACTCGGATTCTCCTGTATGGCTCGGTTAACCCAAGCGCGCCCGAACGTCATCATCCCGCTGTCGGATTCTCGCGAGATTCGGATTCTATATAAGGAGCCGCGCGTCACCGCCATTTTCACTCATGCATTGGAAATGTTAGGGAGAAGACGTGGCTGGCGTCCTCTCCGTTTATTAATGTTGATGCAAATATTTGTGCTTATTGCTTAATTGTGGGGACTGGGGAGCAGCTGTATTATATAGGAGTAGTACAGTGCAGAGTTTTGCTGATCAGTGACCACCAGTTTTATCCGTTCTCTGCCTGAAAAACGCTCCATATCTGTGCTCAGTGTGCTGCATATATCTGTGCTCACCAGTGGCGTAAGTTCGTCCTAGTCGCCCGGAGGCATGATACATTTTGGTGCCCCCCTACACATACACACACATACCATATGTAGCTATCCGGCACCCAGGGTGAACAGTAGCAGCGTGCTCAGGTACCTTTCCCAATAGTAATATAGATACACATAGAAAGTGGACGCACTCCAAGTCAGTCATTACAATAAAACAGACACCAGCATACCATTATAGTACACCTACAGTGCTCCCTCACCCGCCAGGTCTCCATGGAGATGCTTTGGCGCAGCGGTGTGCCAATATAATTAGTGTTCACTGTGGTATTTTTTTTTAGGGCAGGGTGCTGATCACGGGGAGGGCACATTTTTCATTCGGGAGGGCACATTTTTAAGTTAGATGGGCAAACTTAGGTACATACTATAATGCTTGGTGCTCCCATTCCTATGGCCAAAACATGGACAGTGCGCACCGAAGGTGCGCAGCAAAAATCTAGGGGCGTTGTTTCGTGGGGAAGGTAGTGCCCCTAATACACATTGCACCAGTTAGAACCTCCTATACACACTGCGCCAGGTAGAGCACGTTATACATATTGCGCCAGATAGAGCACATTATACACATTGCGTCAGATAGAGCACATTATACACATTGCGTCAGGTAGGGAGCACTGAGGCACATTGCACCAGGTAGAGAGCACTGAGACACATTGCACCAGGTAAAGAGCACTGAGGCACAATGCACCAGGTAGAGAGCACTGAGATACATTGCACCAGGTAGAGAGCACTGAGACACATTGCACCAGGTAGAGAGCACTGAGGCACACTGCACCAGGTAGAGAGCACTGAGGCACACTGCACCAGGTAGAGAGCACTGAGGCACACTGCACCAGGTAAAGAGCACTGAGGCACACTGCACCAGGTAGAGAGCACTGAGGCACACTGCACCAGGTAGAGAGCACTGAGGCACACTGCACCAGGTAGAGAGCACTGAGGCACACTGCACCAGGTAGAGAGCACTGAGGCACACTGCACCAGGCAGAGAGCACTGAGGCACACTGCACCAGGTAAAGAGCACTGAGGCACACTGCACCAGGTAAAGAGCACTGAGGCACACTGCACCAGGTAGAGAGCACTGAGGCACACTGCACCAGGTAGAGAGCACTGAGGCACACTGCACCAGGTAGAGAGCACTGAGGCACACTGCACCAGGTAGGGAGCACTGAGGCACACTGCACCAGGTAGGGAGCACTGAGGCACACTGCACCAGGTAGAGAGCACTGAGGCACACTGCACCAGGTAGAGAGCACTGAGGCACACTACACCAGGTAGAGAGCACTGAGGCACACTGCACCAGGTAGAGAGCACTCAGGCACACTGCACCAGGTAGGGAGCACTGAGGCACACTGCACCAGGTAGGGAGCACTGAGGCACACTGCACCAGGTAGAGAGCACTGAGGCACACTGCACCAGGTAGAGAGCACTGAGGCACACTACACCAGGTAGAGAGCACTCAGGAACACTGCACCAGGTAGGGAGTACTGAGGCACACTGCACCAGGTAGGGAGCACTGAGGCACACTGCACCAGGTAGAGAGCACTGAGGCACACTGCACCAGGTAGAGAGCACTGAGATACATTGCACCAGGTAGAGAGCACTGAGATTAATGTTTACAGCTGCAAAATACTTACAAGGTTAATTTAGCCCAGGGGGACTCTCATGTACGTACCGGGTCTGGCGGCGCACGGCTGGCCGACGTGGAGGGGTCCGGCAGGCAGCAAACGGCGGGGCGGCAGGGCGCACAAAAACTGGCAGGGCGGGATTCAGCTGTCTAAAAAAGGGGCAGACACCTAGCGTGAACACTAGATATATATTAAAAAAAACACAAACGCCTCATTCACTTAAACACTCACACACGTCTCACTTAAACACACACGCCTCTCACTTACATACACATGCCTCTCACTTACACACACCTCTCACACACGTGCCTCTCACTTACACACACCTCTCACACAAGTGCCTCTCACATACACGTGCCTCTCATATACACATGCCTCTCACTTACATACACATGCCTCTCACTTATAGGCCCTACACACATAGCGATTTCACTGCACGATATGAACGATCTTGTTCATTAATGAACGAGATATCGTTCATATCGTGCAGTGTGGAGTCCCCAGCGATGAACGATGTGCGGCCCCGCGCTCGTTCATCGCTGGGGCCATGTCGGCTGTGCATGCAGGCCAATATGGACGAGATCGTCCATATTTGCCTGCAAGTCTACGGAGCCGAGTGACGGGGGGAGTGAAGAAACTTCACTCCCCCCGTCACTGCCCCCCCGCCGCCGGGTCGCTCGTCGGCCATATCGGCCGTCGGGCACCTTGGTGGCGCATCGCCTAGTGTGTAGGGCCCCTTACATACACATGCCTCTCACACACACACACACACACACACACACACACATGCCTCTCACTTACATACACATGCCTCCCACTTACATACACATGCCTCACACACACACACACACACACACACACACACACACACACACATATGCCTCTCACTTACATACACATACATGCCTCTCACACACATGCCACTCTCACACACACATCACACATGCCTCTTTTACTTGAATGTACAACTTTCCTTAAAAACACACACACCTCACTTAAAAACAAGCACACACAAAACACAGTACTTCCCCCCCAAATACACCTCTCCCCCACCCCCCACACAGTGCCTACCTTTGGCTATCATCCAGAGCATGGAGGAGCAGAGAGTTCTGAGCTTCCCTCGGCTGGCTTACTAAGGGCCCGGGAGGAGCTGTGCTCTGGAGCTCCCCCTAGCTGCAGCCAGTGCCATCTCTCTCTACAGGAGGCAGCTTCCGTGTCACTGACACAGCTCCTCCATCTGCAATAGCAGCGCAGTTCTCAGGCTGCGGGAGACAGTGGAGGAGATGCGCCCCCTTGTGGCCAGGAGCCCGGCGGCAGCCGACTCCACTGCCTCCCACAGTTCCGCCCCTGGTGCTCACACTGCTTTATTGTGGGGACTGGGGACCAGCAGTATTATATAGGAGGAGTACAGTGCAGAGTTTTGCTGACCAGTGACCAACAGTATTATACGTTGTCTGCCTGAAAAACGCTCCATATCGGTGCTCAGTGTGCTGAGTGCATATATCTGTGCTCACACTGCTTTATTGTGGGGACTGGGGACCAGCAGTATTATATAGGAGGAGTACAGTGCAGAGTTTTGCTGACCAGTGACCACCAGTATTATACGTTTGAAAAAAGAAAGAGTGGGAGCGCAGAATGAATCCAATATATTGTTTTATTTAAAATATTAATATGTCATCCACATAAAAATGCAGTACATGAACTAGCCTAAGAATAAACAATTGATATTATATAAATGTAAACGAGACTGCCATGTCTCCTGAACAAATATGAATAAAAAACCTTTAATAAACCCTAGTTAGGGCTGCATTAATGCTTCATGAAAATCAGCCTTCTGATGAAACGGCCAGCGTTGTGGGCCGAGAAACGCGTTAAGGTACTCCTTTGAAGGACCTCATTTGGACTGCTATATTCTCCTGACACCCTGTGAGCCGCATGCATCGAGTGGACCGTAGCCGCAATTAATACGGATTTTTCCACCAGCGGCCGGAGAATCTGCTGCTCCAGTCTTTTTACACTGTTGCATATCCAGACTGGTACAGCATCCTTCAGCAGAATTAAAACAACCGTGTTCATCTGGATGGTTCACCGGTGACGAGACCAGCTGTACGTTCACTGCACAGAGCCGCTGCAAACCCGGCTCAGTACAGCGCCTTTGACGGAGAGGCTTCTACATCAGGTGATATACCACAAAGTGAATTTGACCATCACTATCCATTTGCCACATAATACTACAGCACGGTTGTCCGCAAGTCCAGTACTGGGACACTCTCTACCAATGAGATTCTATTGTGTATAAGGAGGACAGTGACTTATAACAGAGGCACTTTTTATCAGTCTCCTTTTTACAATCATTTCAGCTCGTGGACGCACGGCTGATTTTCATGAAGCATTAATGCAGCCCTAACTAGGGTTTATTAAAGGTTTTTTATTCATATTTGTTCAGGAGATATGGCAGTCTTGTTTACATTTATATAATATCAATTGTTTATTCTTAGGCTAGTTCATGTACTGCATTTTTATGTGGATGACATATTAATATTTTAAATAAAACAATATATTGGATTCATTCTGCGCTCCCACTCTTTCTTTTTTCACACTTACTTTGATCCATTGTTGGGGCAGCCCGCCCACAACTGGTGAGCAGCCGTCTGAATCCAACCACATATAGTGTGTGTATTGTAGAGCGCCAATCTTTTGTGAGTATTATACGTTGTCTGCCTGAAAAACGCTCCATATCTGTGCTCAGTGTGCTGCATATATCTGAGCTCACACTGCTTTATTGTGGGGACTGGGGACCAGCAGTATTATATAGGAGGAGTACAGTGCAGAGTTTTGCTGACAGTGACCACCAGTATATATAGCAGTACGGTACGGAAGGCCACTGCTCTTCCTACCTCTGTGTCGTCAAGTATACTATCCATCTAGATTCTATACCTGTGGTGCATTTTAGTTTTGCAGTTTGCTGACAGTGACCACTAGTATATATAGCAGTACGGTACGGAAGGCCACTGCTCTACCTACCTCTGTGTCGTCAAATATACTATCCATCTAGATTCTATACCTGTGGTGCATTTTAGTTTTGCAGTTTGCTGACAGTGACCACCAGTATATATAGCAGTACGGTACGGAAGGCCACTGCTCTACCTACCTCTGTGTCGTTAAGTATACTATCCATCTAGATTCTATACCTGTGGTGCATTTTAGTTTTGCAGTTTTGCTGACAGTGACCACCAGTATATATAGCAGTACGGTACGGAAGGCCACTGCTCTACCTACCTCTGTGTCGTCAAGTATACTATCCATCTAGATTCTATACCTGTGGTGCATTTTAGTTTTGCAGTTTGCTGACAGTGACCACCAGTATATATAGCAGTACTGTACGGAAGGCCACTGCTCTACCTACCTCTGTGTCGTTAAGTATTCTATCCATCTAGTTTCTTTACCTGTGGTGCATTTTAGTTTTGCAGTTTGCTGACAGTGACCACCAGTATATATAGCAGTACGGTACGGAAGGCCACTGCTCTACCTACCTCTGTGTCGTCAAGTATACTATTCATCTAGATTCTATACCTGTGGTGCATTTTAGTTTTGCAGTTTGCTGACAGTGACCACCAGTATATATAGCAGTACGGTACAGAAGGACACTGCTCTACCTACCTCTGTGTCGTCAAGTATACTATCCATCTAGATTCTATACCTGTGGTGCATTTTAGTTTTGCAGTTTGCTGACAGTGACCACCAGTATATATAGCAGTACGGTACGGAAGGCCACTGCTCTACCTACCTCTATGTCATCAAGTATACTATCCATCCATACTTGTGGTGCATTTCAGTTGTGCGCAATATATATAGTAGTAGGCCATCGCTATTGATACTGGCATATAATTCCACACATAAAAAAATGGAGAACAAAAATGTGGAGGTTAAAATAGGGAAAGATCAAGATCCACTTCCACCTCGTGCTGAAGCTGCTGCCACTAGTCATGGCCGAGACGATGAAATGCCATCAACGTCGTCTGCCAAGGCCGATGCCCAATGTCATAGAAGAGAGCATGTAAAATCCAAAAAACAAAAGTTCAGTTAAATGACCCAAAAATCAAAATTAAAAGCGTTTGATGAGAAGCGTAAACTTGCCAATATGCCATTTACGACACAGAGTGGCAAGGAACGGCTGAGGCCTTGGCCTATGTTCATGGCTAGTTGTTCAGATTCACATGAGGATGGAAGCACTCATCCTCTCGCTAGAAAACTGCAGTGCCACTCCTAGATGGGCCAGGTGTTTGTGTCGGCCACTTGGGTCGCTTAGCTTAGTCACACAGCTACCTCATTGCACCTCTTTTTTTCTTTGCATCATGTGCTGTTTGAGGACTATTTGAGGACTGTTTGAGGACCTCCGATGTAAGCCCTGGACAGGGCGTGTAACTAACGTTGGGTATCGAGGGGGAAGCGAGAGAACAGAGGGAGGCTGAGAGTGGGGGAGAAAGAATCGGGACATTGCGGGGACGGATCGGGATCACACTCGGATGGAAATACAGCTGGCTGTCCAGGGCTTACATCGGAGGCGGCAGCGGCTAAAGATCAGCGAGAGCCCATCACTGTAATCGGGGAGACGGCAGGGGATCAGCTCCGAAGCGCTGGGTGATCCGGCCCGCTTGAGAAAAGCCTGGTCAATGTTGGATATCAAGCGATAAAGTGGATCTTCTTCAGCCAAAATCTTGGGAGGTATAAATACGAGCCCTGTCCCAGTACCACACTACCCTTGATGAAGTCCTGAAGGACGAAACGCGTTGGACATTCCATGATCCTTCCCAGACCAACCTCCTGAACCTAAGATAAGCACTTTTTACACATTTACTGCAAACTGATGTGTACCTTGTACTTTTAGATTTTTTCTTCTCTCTTAACCATATTTTTGTTCACATTTTTTATGAATTCTTATGCTTAAGCATGTTTTCTTAAACTAAAATTTTATCAGTGTTTTTTAATCGTGTAAAATAAACATGCTTTTATTTTCTATATAAAAAATCTTTTTACGTTCCTTTACTATAGACACCATTGGTCGCTTGTGCCCATATTCTTGGTTTCTATATATATATATATATATATATATATATATATATATATACATTTGCACACTTGCAAGGGCGAATATGTGAACACAGCAGTACAATCAGGTCTGAATTGCGCCCAATGTACTGTACTGTACTTTACTGTACAGTACTATAATATCTTTTGAACAGGGCCCTCCTACCTGTTAATGCATAAATGACTACAGTATTTACCATGATCTGTACTTGTACTGTGGTGTTTTATTCCTTTGATAATTTGTTTATGACCTGTTGAAGCTACACTCTTGTATAGTACTTTATATTTTGAATACCAGCAATATAGTATAATACTGTACCTACAGTATACAGTAGTAATTGTATAGTATTGGAATGTGACTTTTTTTTCCCTCCAATACAGAGCCAACAATTTATGGGGGCCCAAGACAGGGCCAAGAAAGGTGGGCTAACCCGGACACTGGCACCCAGCAGCCCACTTATACAAGAGGTAAACTATAGCAATGCTTAAATTACCTCAACAGCATACAGTAGTGTTCTATTTACTGTAGTGACAATAGAGTACTGTACATTGTAAATATCAAGATTTTCTAATATAGAGTACAGTACTGTATTGCAACTACTGCACTGTACAGTATACAGTATTAGTGTTGTAATACTTCCTTTTTTTCCCCACAGAACAATTGCAGCGTGCCATACTGCTGCTGAGGATGGTGGTCCACCTTCTAGTGGACCACCTTTTTAATTTTCTATTACGTGTAATGTAAAAAAAATGTAATAAGTAATTTTGTTATACTCTGTTGTACAGTATCTTTTTTTTTACTGCATGGTACAGTACCTTACTTACTGTATAACAGAATCTCAGGTCATTTATAAGCTAGGCATACTGTACACCATACAATTATTTGGCAGATAATCTGCCAGATCTGGCTGTTAGGAATGAAATTCTGGTAATGGATGCGAGCAAATGACAGTCATCCATTACCAGATTTTTATTCCAACCAGCCAATCAATCAATGTTCAGGTAGCATTTGATTGATACAGTATGCACACTTCTCCGTCTTATCACTGTTTCATACTGTACATCTACCCCATGTGTGCTTTACATAGAATTCAGAAAGGTGCGTCAGCAGTACAATGCAAGGGACTAGGACACTATCTTACAGTAGATTGAGCATACTGTACTGTACATTGTAGCTATAGCATACAGTAAGTGTGACACGTACAGTATAATACAATGGGTGGCAAGGATTCTGCCCCTCGGGAAGCTTGTACAGTGCATACAGTTCAACCCCTTCTCTTGAGTAACAGTGCTCCCCAGGTAGCCAGAGACACCAGTGAAACAAGCAGCCTAACAAAATGGTTTTACATATACCACTCTTAATTAAATTACCCTCATGCAGTAATAATAATTTATAGAGTACAGTATATGATGAAGTTGGGAATACAAAAATTGGAAACCACATTGGGTTTATTTTAAGAAACACTTTATTTACAGTAGAGGACGTGGGACAAAATCAGTAGCAACATGTAACATCACACATATTGTAATAAAAAAGCCATCACAAATACAGTAACAATATCAACTTTAAAAAAATTTAATTTTTTTGTGGTGGGGGGGTGCGGGGTAAAGGTTTTTTTTTTTTTATTATTTTTCGTTTTTGTCTTTTGATTTTGGAACACTGGTGCATACGGACACCAGAACGGAGAACAGAAATGGACAACAGCAGCCCCTGATGGACACAGCACAATGGACTCGAACGCTTGGGGATTGAAACACTTTATTTACAGCAGAGGACGTGGGACAAATTCAGAAGGAACATGTAACATCACACATCAGTACAGTACATGAAATCTGATGTTGTAATAAAGACCTTTTTTTTTACATTAATATTGATGCTTTTCCAATAAATATTCCATTATTCAGTACATGGGGTTAAATGTACAGTATGATGTGTCATTATGGGGGAGAGGTACTGTATACACTAAATATAAAGTAAAAAAAAAAAATTTATTACAAACACACAAATGCATCCCAGATGGAAATCTGCTATACACAGCAGACAGCTTATGGTGACAGGACTCACTTACTGTATCCCCACCCATAGTCGTGGTGTATTTTAGATAGCGTAATGAGACACTCCTGCAGCATTGTCCTGATTCATGTAAAACCTGTGTGCAAACAGTATCTCTATTGAATGCAAAGCACAGTAACAGTACAGTACAGTATATTACCAGAGCCGGCCCTAACAAAAAGGATGCCCTAGACTAGATTTTGGCTGGTGCCCCCTTGCACAGATGCTAGTTCTGCCTCTGACCCTGTACCCCTTTCCCAGCACCATCATCCCTCACCCATACCAGTCCTCATTTTGGTGCTCTTACCCCCTATATTTTACATAGGAACAGTGTGCACATTCAGTGCCAGCCCAAAACGGTGCATGTTCTTGCTGGGAAGGGGCATGGCCACACAATAATATCCCCAGTTGAAATTACACAACACAGTACTGCAACTTTTTTCACATTATATCATGCAATAGTGTCTCTTATTCTTGTTACATCACATGGTAGTGCCCCTTATTCACATTGCACCACACCATATTGCTCTTTATTCAAACAGTAGTGCCCTTTCTTTACGTTACGCCACAAAGTACTGTAGTACACTTATACACATAATGCCACACATTAGTAATGCATTTCATATTTACATTTTCATATTTAATTTCATAGAGTCGCAGTCACACACAGAATATAGCCATGCTGCATATCATTTTAATCTGCAGAAGCTGTTTGTGCCCCATTTGCCAAGTTTGCCTATGTCTAGGGCCGGCTCTGTATATTACAATAGAAAAAAATAGTGTCAGGGAAAAAAACACCTCATGACAGATACACAAGCTCATGTCTAAATGTACAGTAAGCAGTGATCCCTTGCCATTGGTTTTAGATTATGCCCTAATGGCTAGGGGACTTGGCCGCTCACTTACTGTACTGTATCCCTGATTTCAATAGACTGCACTGTTGCTTAAACTCCTTGTTTTGCATCTGTATACTGTACACTATACAGTATTTATTTATTAACCATACTATGGGACCTCATTACCCCTGTGTATTTTAGCTAGGGGATTGTGACGCTCCTTCAGCATTGGCCCATAGCCTGCAAAACCTGTGCCGTCGCTCACTTCATGGCTGAGGGCTGCCACGATGCAGGGGGAATTGGGCGGCGCCCATTTTGTCAGTTTGCTATGCGATTGAGTCTGGTGTATCGCTATTCGCTATGTGCATAAACCTCGCTTATCCCTATCGCCGCTGTGTATTTTAGCTAAGGGATTGTGACGCTCCTTCAGCATTGGCCCATAGCCTGCAAAACCTGTGCCCGTCGCTCACTTCATGGCTGAGGGCTGCCATGATGTGGGGGGAATTGGGCGGCGGCAATTTTGTCAGTTTGCTATGCGATCGAGTCCGGTGTATTGCTATGTGCATAAACCTTGCTTATCCCTATCGCCGCTGTGTATATTAGCTATGGGATCGTGATGCTCCTTCAGCATTGGACCATAGCCTGAAAAACCTGTGCCGTCGCTCGCTTAGTGGCTGAGGGCTGCCACGATGCGGAGGGAATTGGGCAGCGGCCATTTTGTCAGTTTGCTATGCGATCGAGTCCGGTGTATTGCTATGTGCATAA
Source organism: Pseudophryne corroboree (assembly GCF_028390025.1). Classification (NCBI taxonomy): domain Eukaryota; kingdom Metazoa; phylum Chordata; class Amphibia; order Anura; family Myobatrachidae; genus Pseudophryne; species Pseudophryne corroboree. Next base: position 468,794,442 of record NC_086448.1, read on the forward strand.
ACCTCGCTTATCCCTATCGCCGCTGTGTATATTAGCTAGGGGATTCTGACGCTCCTTCAGCATTGGACCATAGCCTGAAAAACCTGTGCCGTCACTCGCTTAGTGGCTGAGGGCTGCCACGATGCGGGGGGAATTGGGCAGCGGCCATTTTGTCAGTTTGCCATGCAATCGAGTCCAGTGTATCGCTATGTGCATAAACCTCGCTTATCCCTATCACCGCTGTGTATTTTAGCTAGGGGATAGTGACGCTCCTTCAGCTTTGGCCCATAGCCTGCAAAACCTGTGCTGTTACTTGCTTCATAGCCGAGTGCCTCCATATGGCAAGGAGTCACAAATGTTAGCCATTTCAATTGAGTCTGCCCTGCTGCAGAATTGTATGTGTACCTTATGGTTCATAGAACCTTAACAGTAGAAACGCTCCTGCAGCCTTGCCCTGCTTTATGTAAAACTTGTGTGCACACTTGTATTGAATATGAAAGTATACTACAGTACGATAGATATAAAAATAAAAAAAATAATAAAGTGTCTGGAAGAAACTAACATGCATTCGTACTTTAGGAATCAAACCCGGGACTCTAAGCATGAGAAGCGGAACACTTCACCACTAGGACACTTCGCCGCCGACAGATGAATAAATCAATTGGTTTTGATTATGCCATAATGGCTATGGGATTAGGATGCTAACATACAATATCCCTAACATCAATAGGCAACAATGTACTTGTAACACGTCCGTTTGCGTCTGTGTACAATACTGGTTTATAGTTGATTTGTCTGCGGGACTTGGACGCTCGCATATTACAAAAGTACTGTAAATGGACCATATATGCTGTACTATTTGCGTCTGTACTGTATATACTGTATGAAATAATGTAGCGTAATGAGATGCTGTAAAGTAGTTCTTACTATGTATTTCAGTATTGTATTTTACGGGAGACCACACGCATGCACAGTGGTAATTGTAAAAAGTGACATCTGGTGGATGATTTCAGGTATTACACTTAAAGGTAATGACAAATGCTCTATGCACCTCCCTGTGACTAGGTGCGCCTCTGGTGTGCCTCCCTGCGCCCCGGCATGCTGCATATGCCCAATCGCGACTAACGCTTTAGCCAGCCAAGATAACGGAGGACCCATCTATAATGTGTAAAGTACACTACTACTGTGAGTATAATGTGTAAGGGGCACTACTACTGTAGGCATAATGCGTACTGGGCACTACTACAGTGTGAGCAAAAAGTTTAAGGGGAACTACTACTATGAGCATAATGTGTAATTGGCACTACTTGTGTGTAGGCATAATGTGTAAGGGGCACTATTGTGTGGCATAATGCTAGTGGTCATATGACTGACATCGGCACTCCAATGCTGAGAATACCTGACAGGGGTTTGATAAGTATGCTTACCCTCCCCCTCTACCCCCTAGCCCCCCTTTACCAAGTGTAACCCTAACCTTATCCCCCCCAGCCTAACCATAACCCTTCTCGGTGGAACCTAAACCAAACCCTCCCTTCCCACAACCTAAACCTAGCCCTCCATTTCCCGCAGCCTAACCCTAACCCTCCTCAGGGGTGCCTAAACCTAACCCCCCCTTCCTGAAGCCTAACCCTCCATTCCCTGCAGCCTAACCCTAACCACCCCTCCCCCACAGTCTAAACATAAACCCCCTGTGCGGCTTACCAATGTGGACTACCGCCAAAGGTCGTTAGGGATTCCGTCATTTGGGATCCCGGCGCAGGCATTAGATCCATATTGGGATGCTGTCAGCATTCTGAGCAGTGTTGGTATTCCAGTGTTGGTATTCCAACTGCTGGGATGCTGAATGCCGATATCCTGAATGGATCTCTATATAAGCCATACTACTGTGGAATGTAACGTGAATAAGGCTCTCTACTGTGAAGCTGTAAGAAGAATAAGTAGCTGAATGAGCAGCATTAGCCAGACAGATAAGGGAACTTTTTAATGTGTTTTTGTTGTGTGATTGAGGATAATGGGTGATATAAAAGGGGGCTAATGGGTGCTGACAGTGAATATATTCATTGGTGCTGGGTTGAGGGGAGATTAATGGGTGCTTAGAGGGGGTAAGATTAATGTACTAATGTGGTGAATGGATTAGGTGCTGTGAGAGGGGACTGGGTATGAATTAATTAATAGGGACTAGGTGGGAGGATAATAAGTGCTGTGACTGAATGGATTGATAGGTGCTGGGTGAGAGTTAAAGGTTATTTGTGCTCTGTTCTTTGTGCTCTGATGGGGTTAATGAGTGCTCAGAGTGAATGTATTAATAGGCACTGGGTGTGGGGTGGTTAAGCGGTGCTGACAGTGTAGAAAAATCTTTTAACCACCTGTTTGGCATGGTTGCATTTCTTGCTCTAGGTGCTAAATATACTGAAGCAAGCAACATCTGCAATTTTCTGCCATATCAACCATAACTCTGACAGTAATTGTGCCCTTTATATTGTGTTAAGGAGGAACAGATACCGCAACTCTTTTCATTTTTCAGGTTCTGTAGCTTTACTGTGATGGCTGCAATGGTTATATATAGAGATGTGCACCGGAAATTTTTTGGGTTTTGTGTTTTGGTTTTGGATTCGGTTCTGCGGCTGTGTTTTGGACTCGGACGCATTTTGGCAAAACCTCTCTGAAATTTTTTTGTCAGATTCGGGTGTGTTTTGGATTCAGGTGTTTTTTTCAAAAACCCCTCAAAAACAGCTTAAATCATAGAATTTGGGGGTAATTTTGATCCCATAGTATTATTAACCTCAACAACCATAATTTCCACTAATTTCCAGTCTATTCTGAACACCTCACACTTCACAATATTATTTTTAGTCCTAAAATTTGCACCGAGGTCGCTGGATGACTAAGCTAAGCAACCCAAGTGGGCGACACAAACACCTGGCCCATCTAGGAGTGGCACTGCAGTGTCAGACAGGATGGCACTTAAAAAATAGTCCCCAAACAGCACATAATGCAAAGAAAAGAGAAAAAGAGGTGCACTCTGGTCGCTGGACGGCTAAGCTAAGCGACACAAACACCTCAATATCACAGGAATTATTTGTTCTTATCAATGGTATTATTGGTCCAAATCACTGGAAGAAAATGACAAAATCATAGGAATTATTTGTTCTAATCAATTGTATTATTGGTCCAAATCACTGGAAGAAAATGACAAAATCACTGGAATTATTCGTAAACATTTGTAGAAAGTCACTGCTTTCTGATTACAGAAATGCTCAGATATTCCTGCGAATCCACAATCCCTTCCCAGAGGAAAAAGAACTTGAGAAACCGTTGTTTGAGAACGTTTGTTCTCTTTCGCTTACAAAGGAACAAACCACTTTCCAAGAAGACTGACGTTTTAGGGATTATGGAGACATAATGGGGTAAATTTACTAACATTCGTAATTTTCCGTTTGAGGTCAAAGTTCAATCACGAATGACATCGAAAGTGTAAATATGCAACTTTTTGAATTGATTACGACTAATTTACTAAGCTGCAGTATTCTGCATTTTCGTTTTTTCCGATGTCGATGTCATTCGTTTTTTTAGGCAGTGTTTTACGTGAGTGACTTGTAAAACACTGCCGACTTTAATACAATGAATCTCGGCTGGATCTGAGAGATCCGTGCTGGGCTTCATTGTGCACCTTGTAAAAAAAAAAAAAAAATGTTTAAACTTAAAAAAAAAATTGCGTGGGGTCCCCCCTCCTAAGCCAAACCAGCCTCGGGCTCTTTGAGCAGGTCCTGGTTGCAAAAATATGGGGAAAAAATTGACAGGGGTTCCCCCATATTTAAACAACCAGCACCGGGCTCTGCGCCTGGTCCTGGTTCCAAAAATACGGGGGACAAAAGGCGTAGGGGTCCCCCGTATTTTTGAAACCAGCACCGGGCTCCACTAGCTGGACAGATAATGCCACAGCTGGGGGTCACTTTTATACAGCGCCCTGCGGCCATGGCATTAAATACCCAACTAGTCACCCCTGGCCGGGGTACCCTGGAGGAGTGGGAACCCCTTCAGTCAAGGGGTCCCCCCTCCAGCCACCCAAGGGCCAGGGGTGAAGCCCGAGGCTGTCCCCCCCATCCAAGGGCTGCGGATGGGGGGCTGATAGCCTTTGTTGAAAGTGTTGAATATTGTTTTTAGTAGCAGTACTACAAGTCCCAGCAAGCCTCCCCGCAAGCTGGTACTTGGAGAACCACAAGTACCAGCATGCGGCGGAAAACCGGGCCCGCTGGTACCTGTAGTACTACTACGAAAAAAATACCCCAATAAAAACATAAGACACACACCTTGAAAGTATAACTTTAATACATACATCCACACCACCATATACACATACTTACCTTATGTTCACACGAGGGTCGGTCCTCTTCTCCATGTAGAATCCATGGTGTACCTGTTGAAAAAAATTATACTCACAAAATCCAGGGTAGAAGCCTCTTCTTCTTGTAATCCATTTGTAATCCACGTACTTGTCAAAATAAAAAAACGGACACCCGACCTCGAACTGAAAGGGGCCCCATGTTTTCACATGGGACCCCTTTCCCCGAATGCCAGAAACCCCCTCTGACTTATGTCTAAGTGGGTTTCTTCAGCCAATCAGGGAGCGCCACGTTGTGGCACCCTCCTGATCGGCTGTGTGCTCCTGTACTGTCTGACAGGCGGCACACGGCAGTGTTACAATGTAGCGCCTATGCGCTCCATTGTAACCAATGGTGGGAACTTTGTGGTCAGCGGTTGACTGAAAGTAACCTCACCGCTGACCACAAAGTTCCCACCATTGGTTATAATGGAGCGCATAGGCGCTACATTGTAACACTGCCGTGTGCCGCCTGTCAGACAGTACAGGAGCACACAGCCGATCAGGAGGGTGCCACAACGTGGCGCTCCCTGATTGGCTGAAGAAACCCACTTAGACATAAGTCAGAGGGGGTTTCTGGCATTCGGGGAAAGGGGTCCCATGTGAAAACATGGGGCCCCTTTCAGTTCGAGGTCGGGTGTCCGTTTTTTTTAGTTTGACAAGTACGTGGATTACAAATGGATTACAAGAAGAAGAGGCTTCTACCCTGGATTTTGTGAGTATATTTTTTTCAACAGGTACACCATGGATTCTACATGGAGAAGAGGATCGACCCTTGTGTGAACATAAGGTAAGTATGTGTATGTGGTGGTGTGGATGTATGCATTAAAGTTATACTTTCAAGGTGTGTGTCTTATGTTTTTATTGGGGTAGTTTTTAGTAGTAGTACTACAGGTACCAGCGGGCCCGGTTTTCCACCGCATGCTGGTACTTGTGGTTCTCCAAGTATCAGCTTGCGGGGGAGGCTTGCTGGGACTTGTAGTACTGCTACTAAAAACAATATTCATTTTTTTACACAATGGCTATCAGCCTCCCATCCGCAGACCATGGATGGGGGGGACAGCCTCGGGCTTCACCCCTGGCCCTTGGGTGGCTGGAGGGGGGGGACCCCTTGATTGAAGGGGTTTCCACTCCTCCAGGGTACCCCGGCCAGGGGTGACTAGTTGGGTATTTAATGCCAAGGCCGCAGGGCGCTGTATAAAAGTGACCCCCGGCTGCGGCATTATCTGTCCAGCTAGTGGAGCCCGGTGCTGGTTTCAAAAATACGGGGGACCCTACGCTTTTTGTCCCCGTATTTTTGGAACCAGGACCAGGCGCAGAGCCCGGTGCTGGTTGTTTAAATATGGGGGAACCCCTGTCAATTTTTTTCCCATATTTTTGCTACCTGGACCGGCTCAAAGAGCCCGAGGCTGGTTTTGCTTAGGAGGGGGGACCCCACGCAATTTTTTACCTCAAAATGAACACTTTCCCATCCCCTTCCCACTGATAAACATGCACGGATCTCATGGATCCCTGCATGCCTATCCAAACACGGGATAAAAAAGCAGGTCTGTTTTTTTTAGCACTTTTTTACGAATTGTATTTCTGCACGGCAGTGTTTGGCTATTGTCGGCAGTGTTTGTGATTTGCACTTTTTAGTAAATTCCCGATTTCTACCAAATTGCAGGCGTATTTGACCGATGGTGTATTGATTCGTGATTTTTTCCTAGGACTTCCAAAATATTACGAATGCCCTCATCACTGCCGTGATTTTTGCTTAGTAAATTACCGAGATGACACTTTGAAGAAAAAACGGCATCTCGGTCAAAATCGGGACCTTAGTAAATATACCCCAATGTTTTTGAATATAAATCCTAAAGCAGGTGGTGTATTAGAGCAAAAGAGTGCAAGAGACCAGCCATGCAGTTTCTGAAATATTATGACAAAATGTTACTGTTTTTCATAAGCACTCATACCTAACTCTGCTAAGTACTGTTTGGTATACTGTATTTGGCTTCCATGAGGTAGTTGTCCATTATTTCAGCTTCCATTGACTTTTTTGAAAGCGGTAGAAGTTATCGATTCTTTTTATTTTTATTTTCCAGTAAAATGTTGCAATGTTAAGTATTGACTTGTGCCTTCTGGGGTTCCACTTCTTCACCAAAACCAGGCAAATCTCATCCTAACCCTCTGTTCCACATTCTCTATGTACCCCATCTGTGTCACACATGTCTGTCTACCCCTCCCCTTTAGATTGTAAGCTCTCACGAGCAGGGCCCTCTTCCCTCATGTGTTTATCCTTTGTCTTACTTTAATAATCTTCAACTGTACCACATCCAGCAGTCTTCTGCCACCTGATACTTATTCCAGTGTCATCTGCTGATGTAACTATGTTTATTTACCCTGTACTTGTCCTATACTTGTCATAAACTGTAAGTTGCTGTTTTCCTGTTTGATTATTTATGTACTCTGTAATTGGGCACTGCGGAACCCTTGTGGCGCCATATAAATAAAGGATAATAATAATAATAATATAGGGTGTATAATCACCAGGTGTATCTCACACATCGCTCAGTACAGATTACAGGATGTATAATCAGTAATCCCCAGGTGTATAACACACGTCTCACAGTACAGTATATAGGGTGTATAATCCCCAGGTGTATCTCACACATCGCTCAGTACAGATTACAGGATGTATAATCAGTAATCAACAGGTGTATAACAGTGTACAGTACAGTATACATACTGGTCACAACAATGCAGCAGATATTGAGCACTGATCAAGATACTAGAAGTGACACAGAGCTGCAAGATACAGCAATAGCCTACTGTACTGTACTGTACTGTACTATATATGTATACTGCTGGTCACCAAAATGCTGCACTGTCCTATATACTGCTCACAATAAAGCAGCACAGATATGGAATGGATACTTGCAGTGACACAGAGCTGCAAGATACAGCAATGGCCTACTGTACAACTATATACTGTTGGTCACCAAAATGCTGCACTGTAATACTATATATACTGCTCACAAAAATGCAGCACAGATATGCAATGGATACTTGCAGTGACACAGAGCTGCAAGATACAGCAATGGCCTACTGTACTGTACTACTATTATACTGGTGGTCCCCAGTCCCCACAATAAAGCACACTGAGCACAGATATTTGCAGCACACTGAGCACAGATATGAAGCGTTTTCAGGCAGAGAACGTAGATATTTTCAGCACACTGAGCACAGATTATTTGCAGCACACTGAGCACAGATATTTGCAGCACACTGAGCACAGATTACGGAGCTTTTCAGGGAGAGAACGCAGCTACGTCCTCTCCGTTCAATCTCCAATGCACGAGTGAAAATGGCGGCGACGCGCGGCTCTTTTTATAGAATACGAATCTCGCGAGAATCCGACAGCGGGATGATGACGTTCGGGCGCGTTCGGGTTAACTGAGCAAGGCGGGAAGATCCGAGGCTGCCTCGGAACCGTGTAAAATAGGTGAAGTTCGGGGGGGTTCGGATCTCGATGAACTGGACCCGCTCATCTCTAGCTATATAGAACAGATTTATCATATAAAGTTGTAGTGATATACTGTATTTTGTAAAATGTACACACTCACATGCTCAAGCACATGATTTACACTCAGTCCTTTTAAAGGCTAAGTACAATTGATGGTAGGTGTATGACAATAAACATAATTCTGTGTACAGGAAGTAACTCATTTTATACTGATGTGTATGGTTTTTAGAAGAAATGCATATGTAATAAGAGAAGACTATAACACTGGGACTTTTTTAAGTGAGTTTAAAACACAATAAGAGATTTCTATTGTTCTCAAGTTGTGACTTTTCACATTGTTTGTTTGTACATTTACAATCCAAATCTTTGTTTTGTCTCAAATGTTACTTAAGATTGTCTGTGACTAAAGTGCCTGAAATTGGGGCTGGAATGGGTGAGTAGTGGGCATCAGGGGTGGAACCAGGGACGGATCTAGACATTTCTTTTAGGGGGGGGGGGGGCGGTTTAAGAATCAATGCGGACTCCTCCCCTCTCTACTCATTACTCCTCCCACTTCCAGTCCAGCCCCTTCCAAATGCAAATTATTAAACTTTCAAAGCGAAGGGGAATTTAGCTGTTTTCGTGTGTGGGATAAGAGTAGTATATTATTTTTTATTATATTGTATTGTGATGCTAACTAATAAATGAGCAGCAGTGGGGGTCAGGGTGACAGTCTGCGGCTGTACCTAAGAAAGGTGTACAGCACTGCCTGTAGTCTGTCTGTGAAGAGACATGTCTCATGTTACAAGCAGTCTGCACAGACCTCTCTCTTCACCGAATGCTGCTGCTATCACACAGAAAGAATGTCTCCCTTCACTGATTGCTGAAGTCTGAGCTGTATGCAGACATCAGCTAAGTTGCACAGTGCACACATACGGGACACTGACCTCCATTACAAGCTGCAGACAAGGAGATTGGAATTTCTGAGGGGAGAAGGAAGGTGAGGAGGGGGCTCCTCTTGCAGCTTAGTCAGTAGACATGATGCAGGGCAGAGACTGGTGAGACGTGAGAGACTCCCAATCCCAGTAATGCTTTGCAACAGGCTGATCAGGCTCACACACAGGGAGACCAGGGGAGAGAGGAGGAGCAGGGGCAGGAGGCCATCTCTGATTGGCTGGGACTCAGGAGAGCTCTCTCCTCCCTCTGCACAAGTGCTCAGCTCAATCCTGTCTATCAGTCTCACCCAGCGGTGACTCACTCTGCTGTGGGAGGGGCTAATGCAGATATCCGGCACACTGTGTGCACAGCAACATATGGAAGGGAGCTGTATGTTAGGGGGGGCGGTCGCCCCGATCACCCCCCCTAAATCTGGCCCTGGGCGGAAGTGTAGGAGGCAGTGGAGTCGGCTGCCGCTGGGCTCCTGCCCTGAGGTGGGCACCTCTCCTCCATTGTCTCCCCACTGCCCGCTGATCCATTGTCACTGCTGCATTATTTTGTCAGATGGAGGAGCAGAGCTGTATCAGTGACACAGCAGCTGCCTCCTCGTCTCTCTAGGGAGCTGGCACTGGCTGCAAATAGGGGGAGCTCCAGCGCACAGCCACTCCCAGGCCCTTCCAATAGATCTGGCCAGGTTAAGCACTCTCTGATTCTCCCTCCGTCCAGGGTTAGGTCTAGACTGATAGCACAGGTAGGTATTGGCAGCACCTGCCTCAAGGTGCACTTTGCGTGTGTATGGTGCATGTGGGGGTGCCAGTGATCACTTTAATAAATGTTGGCAGCACTGTGTTAATGTGTGTGCATGTTTTTAAGTGAGGTGTATGTGTATGTCTGTGGTTTTTTTAAGCAAAGATGTGTGTTTAAGTGAAAGAGTCATGTCTGTGTGTGTGTGTGTGTGTGTGTGTGTGTGTGTGTTTAAGTGAAAGAGGCATGTGTGTTAAGAGGCATGTGTGTGTATGTGTGTAAGTGAAAGAGGCATGTGTGTGTAAGCGAAAGGGGCATGTGTGTGTAAGCAAAAGAGGCATGTGTGTGTGTAAGCGAAAGGGCATGTGTGTGTAAGAGACAGAGGCAAGTGTGTAAGTAAAAGAGGCATGTGTGTGTAAGCGAGAAGTGTGTTTGTAAGTAAAAGAGGCATGTGTAAGCGAGAGGCGTGTGTGAGAGGCGTGTATGTGTAAGTGAAAGAATCATGTGTGTGTAAGCGAGAGGTGTGCGTAAGTTAAAGAGGTGTGTTTGTGTAAGCGAAAAGGGCATGTGTGTAAGTGAAATAGGCATGTGTGTGTAAGCGAAAGAGGAGTGTGTGTGAAAGCAAAAGAGGCATGTGCGTGTGTTTAAGTGAAAGAGGCATGTGTGTAGTGAGAGGTATGTGTGTGTAAGTGAAAGAGGTGTGTGTGAGTGAACGAGACATGCGTGTGTGTTTAAGCAAAAGAGGTGTGTGTGTTTAAGCGAAAGAGGAGTGTGTGTGTGTGTGTGTGTGTGTTTGTGTGTGTAAGTGAAAGTCAAGTTGTTTGTATATATTGTTATACTGTTGCATCAAAGCATCTCCATCTGGACCTGCTGGCAGGAGCACTGTAGAAGTGCTATAAAGGTATGCTGGTGTCTTTTTTATTGTGATGACTAACTTATATACAGTATGTAGGGGGGTGGGGGGCGCCAACATTTATCATGCCTCCGGGCGACTGGGGCAAACTTATGCCACTGGTGGGCATACATTATAGGTAAAGGCATTGAGTGCTGTCACTGTGAACAATATAGAAGGGGAGAGGTGTGTGGGATTATTCCAAGAATTGTCACCAAAATTGCACCAGATAGTCTTAATTTAAACATAGCTTTCTACAGGGGTCTGATTTGAATATTCTCTGGTCCTGGTGTAATGTAAGGATGATAATAATGATTGCCAGTAATTAATTGCAAAAGCTGAAAATACACCAATTTCTGCAAAACTCTCAAGACTGATGCAACAGTGTCTTAAAAATTATTCTGCACAGCACTACACAGTTGTGTTATGCAAATAAAGAATCCTTCAGACTTAATTGTGAAGGGAGAAGCCTGCACATATATTCTAATGTGTTGTCATAAAAAGATAAACAATTATATTGGTGTTTGCTTCGCTAAGCATTGCAGATGCACCAATCCCCTCGGGTTCTTATTATCTGCTCTGTCTGGCCATAAACTGTAATGTGTTTCCATTGTGTACTGCTACAGTATTTTGTGACTACTCACTGACACCACACCTCCAATTGCAATTCAGTCTTATCTGACATAGGAAAAATAGGGGGTAGGAGTCGCAAGGAAGGGGAGTGATTAACATTTGAATATTTGCATATGTGACTAACTGAATATATCGCAAAAATACAAATGGATTAGTAATCACATTTTGTGATTCTGACTGTGACTGACTCTAAATAATGCCCACAGTGAGCAATATTTATTGTTATTGCAATGTCTTTCCAGTTTCTATGTGTATGTAGGGGGGGGCATATCTAATCCTTCATCTTAAGGTGTGTACACATGGTGAGATTCGGGCTAACCCCGATTCTCACTATGCGGTAGGGGCTAGGTCAGTATCGCAAGCACATAATGACTGTGCTTGCGATACTGACTATGTGTGATTTTGGCTAAGTGTCAATTTTGACTATCTTTTCTACGAGATAGTCAAAATTTACTTGCCTGCACAGTCTATCTAGGCATGTGATGCCAACCACGGAGGACCGCACATCGGCATCACATCAGGATCGCAAGGTGACTTTCACCTTTGCGATCTGCACTAACTTTTCTTACGATTTTGACTATATAGTCAAAATCGTAAGAAAAAATCTCACCGTGTGTACACACCATTAGTTGCATTTGCAGACTGCATTCTGTAAAAGTCACTATGAATGGTAAGTCTTGAATACATTTATATTTTTTGTCAGTTTTAGGGATAGATATATATATATTTTGTCAGTTTTAGGGATTTATATATTTTGTCAGTTTGGTGCATGGTCGTCCTGGGTTGGTGTGGCCTGGTTGCTTTGGGCATCATAGTGTAACACTTAATCTAGCACTTTTTAGCCCATACATTTTTTTTTAACCAATGTAATATTTTTATCACCCTAATTATTACCTCTCACTTATGTAACAGTCTCAACACATAGCTGCTGCTTCTTACTAAGGTAACACCTTTTAAACATTTATACCTCTCACTAGTGTGATGCCTTGGCTTGTGCTGGATGGGGGGGTGGGGGGTCCCGTGCTCTGGACTTGAACCTTAGAGATGTCAGTGACCCATCAAATGAGGTCACTTGGTGGTGGTTGATGGGCCCATACTTTTGGCCAAAATTCTGCTAAACACCTCAATTGTAATCTGTTATATTACAGTTTATTATAATTATTTTGATTAACAGTGTTTAGTACTTAGAGTGTGCACCTGAATTATTAGTTTCCATGTGTAAAAATATAAAAATAAACAAAGAAAAAAATCTGAAGACATGAAAACACACGCATGGTTTATTATATGAGGGTGGTTCAACAAAGCCTCTCATTGTGTAAATTCATTCAACTTGTATATACTGTATATGTACAGTATAATAAATAATATGGCCTTGGTACAGGTTATTTTTTCCCATAGTCCCCATACTTGTTTTAGCATTTATTCCAACAGTACGCCAAGGTATCTATATTGGCATAGAAGAAATCAGTGTCAAGCGCCTGAAGCCAGGACATAACTACTTGCTAACCTTCACCCATCAGTAGCATATCACCACCCAGGTGCTTCTTCAGTGGTCCAAAGAGATAGAAATCACTCAATGTCAAGTCTGGTCTGGAGGGAGGATGTTTCAGCATCTCCCAATGGTAGTGCCACAACAGCTCATGCGTACGGTTTGCTGAAGACAAACCTGACATGACTTTATCACCCTACACTTTGACAAGTTGGTTATGAATTTCAGCTGCTTATGTGCCTTTTAGATGCAGAAATCTAAACACTACGCACCTCAATGTTTGACCATGATTCTATCTCACGGTCTTACACTGCTGATGGGGCAGTATGACTGACACTAAGCACAGTCTAATGACCATGAGGAGAATCAGTGCTCTACCTTCTCTGGCATGGAAGGAAATTAGAATGAAATAAAGAACATTACACATGTGAGAGGTCTTGTTATCTTATTTATTGAACCAACCTCATATCTCAAGAAATGGCCACTTCTGTATATTTTTGATTGCTGCTAAAGCCATTGTAGTTGTTTTATTTAAAACTGGGAACCAAGTATGTATGAAATAAAAGGTAATGTAATTGTTGACAGTAATCAAATTGTTGCTCTCTCTTTTCTTGTTCAGCATGAAATGAACCATCTGCTTGATATAGTATGAATTATAGCACCCTTAGCAGAATACACTAGTTTTCATAAAAGGCATCCATCATTTATCAATTCTGAGTTAACTTTGAAGTTCTCTAGTGAGACAGCACTACTCAATTTCTTATGAAACTATGGTGATATTTAAAAGTCACAGCTCTGTCACATTGATGATATACTGTACTGTAATAAATACTTTAAAGATGAAAATTCAATTTTAAGACTTATTTATTAATAAAATAATTAAGCATTTCAATTATTCATTTACAATTTTGATTCCATTCCCCAGCTAAAAGAATGATTTTTTGAATTCTATAAACTTCACCTTTCTTCAGGCTTACTCCACAAATCTGCAGTATGTAGATTATTTATGTGCAATATAAATTGTTCAGCATTTTAATGTCTTTAATCAGACTGTAAATCTTTTTTGCCCCAAATCTTCTGAATATATAAGCAATGTCATCAGATGATAAGATCAAAGATTCCTGCAGTTTTACTTCCTAATATAAACTGAATACAGTATTAAACCTTGTGTATGAGATTTCAGCATTACTGCATATTACAACTTTGTTCCTAAGAATCTATTTTTTTTAACTAAACCCTGTGACTTAGATTAAAATATGCTTCAGCTCATATCATCTGTACTTGAGTCTTCCCATATAATGTATGACTAAGATGATAAATATTGTTTAATAGTAACTTGCTTATTATCAGTGGTTGAATGAGTGATACATTATAATAATTTGTATAATTGCTGTACATGGTCCTGGAGAACAAATAATAAATAACCTTTGTGCCCCATAATGCACAGAACCCTAAAGTTACCCCAACTTTGTGTCGCATAGGTAAACTAATGCTTGAAATGTGGGGAGTAGCACAATACAGTAGCCCCTAGCTTGGCACTGGAGTTCCTAACCCATACTCAAGGATAGCCCAGTCAACCCAGCTCAACCCAGCTCATCAGTCTCCACATTGCTCAGACTCTCAGGCTTGGACAGTGCCTGCGCCACTGTAGAAATCAGCAGGGTGCAGGCATGAAGAGGAGCCCTTTCATCTTCCAGTGGTGGTGGCACAATGAAGATTATTTTCCCCTTATATGGCACACCATGCGTGATGCCATGATGCCACACAGGTGCAGGACATCAGAGGAACAATACTGCAGGCAGAAACCCAAGAAGATAAGTTTGAGATGGGACAGAAGTGACAAAATGGGGGAGATAGAATGACACAAGGGGAGGAGCTGGAGTGAGACAAGGGGAGGAGCTGGAGTGACACATGGGAGGCTGGAAAGACACACTTATGGTAATCCTTAAACTGAGATATGCTCATTTTTTGTATGGAAGAAGGGGATACCAAAGGGTTTTTTCCCCTGGGCTCTACTTGGGCTAGAACCAGCCCTATATATTAGAGATGTGCACGGGACATTTTTCAGGTTTTGTGTTTTGGTTTTGGATTCGGTTCCGCGGCCGTGTTGAGGATTCAGACGCGTTTTGGAAAAACCTCCCTGAAATTTTTTTGTCGGATTCGGGTGTGTTTTGGATTCAGGTGTTTTTTTTCAAAAACCCCTCAAAAACAGCTTAAATCATAGAATTTGGGGGTAATTTTGATCCCATAGTATTATTAACCTCAATAACCACAATTTCCACTCATTTTCAGTCTATTCTGAACACCTCACAATACTATTTTTAGTCCTAAAATTTGCACCGAGGTTGCTGGATGACTAAGCAAAGCGACCCAAGAGGGCGGCACAAACACCTGGCCCATCTAGGAGTGGCACTGCAGTATCAGACAGGATGGCACTTAAAAAAATTGGCACCAAACAGCACATGGTGCAAAGAAAAGAGAAAAAGAGGTGCACTGTGGTCGCTGGACGGCTAAGCTAAGCGACATAAACACCTCAGTATCACATGAAGTATTCGTTCTTCTAATCAATGGTATTATTGGTCCAAATCACTGGAAGAAAATGACAAAATCACTGGAATTATTTGTTCTAATCAATGGTATTTTTGGTCCAAATCGCTGGAAGAAAATGACAAAATCACTGGAATTATTCATTCTAATCAATGGTATTATTGGTCCAAATCGCTGGAAGAAAATGACAAAATCACTGGAATTATTCGTTCTAATCAATGGTATTATTGGTCCAAATCGCTGGAAGGAAATGACAAAATCACTGGAATTATTCGTTCTAATCAATGGTATTATTGGTCCAAATCACTGGAAAAAAATGACAAAATCACTGGAATTATTCGTTCTAATCAATGGTATTATTGGTCCAAATCACTGGAAGAAAATGACAAAATCACTGGAATTATTTGTTCTAATCAATGGTATTATTGGTCCAAATCACTGGAAGAAAATGACAAAATCACAGGAATTATTTGTTCTAATCAATGGTAGTATTGGTCCAAATCACTGGAAGAAAATGACAAAATCACAGGACTTATTCGTTCTAATCAATGGTATTATTGGTCCAAATCACTGGAAGAAGACTGACGTTTTTGGGATTATGGAGACATAATGTTTTTGAATATAAATCCTAAAGCAGGTGGTGTATTAGAGCAAAAGAGTGCAAGAGACCAGCCATGCAGTTTCTGAAATATTATGACAAAATGTTACTGTATTTCATAAGCACTCATTCCTAACTCTGCTAAGTACTGTTTGGTATACTGTATCTGGCTTCCATGAGGTAGTTGTCCATTATATCAGCTTCCATTGACCTTTTTGAAAGTGGTAGAAATTATAGATTCTTTTTTTTATTTTTATTTTCCCCTATTTTTAATTTTCTCCTGCATAGCCCAGTAAAATGTTGCATTGTTAAGTATTGACTTGTGCCTTCTGGGGGTCCACTTCTTCACCAAACCCAGCCAAATCTTATCCTGATTCTTAACCCTCTGTTCCACGTTCTCTATGTACCCCATCTGTGTCACCCATGTCTGTCTACCCCTCCCCTTTAGATTGTAAGCTCTCATGAGCAGGGCCCTCTTCCCTCATGTGCTTATATACTGTTGGTCACCAAAATGCTGCACTGTAATACTATATATACTGCTCACAAAAATGCCGCACAGATATGGAATGGATACTTGTAGTGACACAGAGCTGCAAGATACAGCAATGGCCTACTGTACAACTATATACTGTTGGTCACCTAAATGCTGTACTGTAATTCTATATATACTGCTCACAAAAATGCCGTACAGAGATGGAATGGATACTTGCAGTGACACAGAGCTGCAAAATACAGCAATGGCCTACTGTACAACTATATACTGTTAGTCACCTAAATGCTGTACTGTAATACTATATATACTGCTCACAAAAATGCCGCACAGATATGGAATGGATACTTGCTGTGACACGGAGCTGCAAGATACAGCAATGGCCTACTGTACTGTACTACTATAATTATTATATACTGGTGGTCCTCAGTCCCCACAATGCAGCACACTGATCAGATATTTGCAGCACACTGAGCACAGATATGGAGCGTTTTCAGGCAGAGAATGTAGATATTTTCAGCACATTGAGCACAGATTATTTGCAGCACACTGAGCACAGATATTTGCAGCACACTGAGCACAGATTACGGAGCTTTTCAGGGAGAGAACGCAGCCACGTCCTCTCCGTTCAATCTCCAATGCACGAGTGTAAATGGCGGCGACGCGTGGCTCCTTATATAGAATACGAATCTCGCGAGAATCCGACAGCGGGATGATGACATTCGGGCGCGTTCTGGTTAACCGAGCAAGGCGGGAAGATCCGAGGCTGCCTCGTAACCGTGTAAAATAGGTGAAGTTCGGGGGGTTCCGATCCCGAGGAACTGGACCCACTCATCTCTACTACATATACCTTCCTATTGCAAGCTGAAACTTGGGTAACACAAATATACTATACTGTATATCTCCTGGAGGAGTGTAGAACAGGAGGAATATAATTACCTAAAATGCATTATGGTGGCATTTGAATTGTTTCTCCTTGTGTAATGGGGATTGGAGACATACAATTAGTATAATACATAAAACAGATTTTCCCCAGCACACCAAGGGGCATGAGCAATAAAATTTTAAAAACAACATGGTAGTAGATAATTCAGAGATCTTAATAAATATACTGTATTTGCAAAGATATTGTATGCATCTAGGCCAAACATGAAGGCTTCTCAGATACTGGAGGTCCCTACAATGCAAATAATAGTCTACTGTAAGGCCAGCGGCACCCCAGAATTTTATTGGATTCCAACTCGGATTTCTTTTTCTATTTGGACTTATCTTTTGTTACCTTAACCAGACCTTCACTAATATGCCGAATATGGATGGTAAATTCTAGTGATGAGCGGGTTCGGATCCTCGGGATCCGAAACCGCCCGAACTTCACCGTTTTTTGCACGGGTCCGAGCAACTTGGATCCTCCCGCCTTGCTCGGTTAACCCGAGCGCGCCCGAACGTCATCATCCTGCGGTCGGATTCTCGCGAGATTCGTATTCTATATAAGGAGCCGCGCGTAGCCGCCATTTTTCACTCGTGCATTGGAGATGATCGTGAGAGTATGTGGCTGGCGTCTTCTCATTTTCTATGTTCAGTGGGCTGCAAATATCTGTGCTCAGTGTGCTGCAAATATCTGTGCTCAGTGTGCTGCAAATATCTGTGCTCAGTGTGCTGCAAGTGCAAATATCTACGTTCTCTGCCTGAAAAACGCTCCATATCTGTACTCAGTGTGCTGCAAATATCTGTGCTCAGTGTGCTAATTGCTTTATTGTGGGGACTGGGGACCAGCAGTATTATATAGTAGGAGGACAGTGCAGAGTTTTGCTGACCAGTGACCACCAGTATTATACGTTCTCTGCCTGAAAAACGCTCCATAACTGTGCTGCATTGTAGTATATAGTAGGAGGACAGTGAAGAATTTTGCTGACCACCAGTTTAACTATATATATAGCAGTACGGTACAGTAGTTCACTGCTCTACCTATGTGTCGTCAAGTATACTATCCCATCCATACGTGTGGTGCATTTCAGTTTTGCACAGTTTGCTGACCACCAGTATACAATATATAGCAGTACGGTACAGTAGGCCACTGCTCTACCTACCTCTGTGTCGTCAAGTATACTATCCATCCATACCTGTGGTTCATTTCAGTTTTGCACAGTTTGCTTACCACCAGTATATAATATATAGCCCTATGGTACAGAAGGCCACTGCTCTACCTACCTCTGTGTCGTCAAGTATACTATCCATCCATACCTGTGGTGCATTTCAGTTTTGCACAGTTTGCTGACCACCAGTATATAATATATAGCAGTACGGTACAGTAGGCCACTGCTCTACCTACCTCTGTGTTGTCAAGTATACTATCCATCCATACCTGTGGTGCATTTCAGTTTTGCACAGTTTGCTGACCACCAGTATATAATATATAGCAGTACGGTACAGTAGGCCACTGCTCTACCTACCTCTGTGTCGTCAAGTATACTATCCATCCATACCTGTGGTGCATTTCAGTTTTGCACAGTTTGCTGACACCAGTATATAATATATAGCAGTATGGTACAGAAGGCCACTACTCTACCTACCTCTGTGTCGTCAAGTATACTATCCATCCATACCTGTGGTGCATTTCAGTTTTGCACAGTTTGCTGACCACCAGTATATAATATATAGCAGTACGGTACAGTAGGCCACTGCTCTACCTCCCTCTGTGTCGTCAAGTATACTATCCATCCATACCTGTGGTGCATTTCAGTTTTGCCCAGTTTGCTGACCACCAGTATATAATATATAGCAGTACGGTACAGTAGGCCACTGCTCTACCTACCTCTGTGTCGTCAAGTATACTATCTATCCTTACCTGTGGTGCATTTCAGTTGTGCGCAGTATATATAGTAGTAGGCCATTGCTATTGATATATTACTGGCATATAATTCCACACATTAAAAAATGGAGAACAAAAATGTGGAGGGTAAAATAGGGAAAGATCAAGATCCACTTCCACCGCGTGCTGAAGCTGCTGCCACTAGTCATGGCCGAGACGATGAAATGCCATCAACGTCGTCTGCCAAGGCCGATGCCCAATGTCATAGTAGAGAGCATGTAAAATCCAAAAAAATAGAGCTCAGTAAAATGACCCAAAAATCTAAATCAAAATAGTCTGAGGAGAAGCGTAAACTTGCCAATGTGCCATTTACGAAATGGAGTGGCAAGGAACGGCTGAGGGCCTGGCCTATGTTCATGGCTAGTGGTTCAGCTTCACATGAGGATGGAAGCACTCATCCTCCTGCTAGAAAACTTAAAAGAGTTAAGATGGCAAAAGCACAGCAAAGAACTGTGCGTTCTTCTAAATCACAAATCCCCAAGGAGAGTCCAATTGTGTCGGTTGCGATGCCTGACCTTCCCAACACTGGACGGGAAGAGGTGGCGCCTTCCACCATTTGCACGCCCCCTGCAAGTGCTGGAAGGAGCACCCGCAGTCCAGTTCCTGATAGTCAAATTGAAGATGTCACTGTTGAAGAACACCAGGATGAGGATATGGGTGTTGCTGGTGCTGGGGAGGAAATTGACAAGGAGGATTCTGATGGTGAGGTGGTTTGTTTAAGTCAGGCACCCGGGGAGACACCTGTTGTCCGTGGGACGAATATGGCCATTGACATGCCTGGTCAAAATACAAAAAAAAATCACCTTTTCGGTGTGGAATTATTTCAACAGAAATGCGGACAACTGGTGTCAAGCCGTGTGTTGCCTTTGTCAAGCTGTAATAAGTATGGGTAAGGACGTTAACCACCTAGGAACATCCTCCCTTATACGTCACCTGGACCGCATTCATCAGAAGTCAGTGACAAGTTCAAAAACTTTGGGTGACAGCGGAAGCAGTCCACTGACCACTAAATCCCTTCCTCTTGTAACCAAACTCCTGCAAACCACACCACCAACTCCCTCAGTGTCAATTTCCTCCTTAGACAGGAAAGCCAATAGTCCTGCAGGCCATGTCACTGACAAGTCTGACGAGTCCTCTCCTGCCTGGGATTTCTCCGATGCATCCTTGAGTGTAACGCCTACTGCTGCTGGCGCTGCTGTTGTTGCTGCTGGGAGTCAATCGTCATCCCAGAGGGGAAGTCGGAAGACCACTTGTACTACTTCCAGTAAGCAATTGACTATCCAACAGTCCTTTGCAAGGAAGATGAGATATCACAGCAGTCATCCTGCTGTAAAGCGGATAACTCAGGCCTTGGCAGCCTGGGTGGTGAGAAACGTGTTTCCGGTATCCACCGTTAATTCACAGGGACGTAGAGAATTGATTGAGGTACTGTGTCCCCGGTACCAAATACTATCTAGGTTCCATTTCTCTAGGCAGGCGATACTGAAAATGTACACAGACGTCAGAAAAAGAGTCACCATTGTCCTAAAAAATGCAGTTTTACCCAATGTCCATTTAACCACGGACATGTGGACAAGTGGAGCAGGGCAGACTCAGGACTATATGACTGTGACACACCACTGGGTAGATGTATTGCCTCCCGCAGCAAGAACAGCAGCGGCGGCACCAGTAGCAGCATCTCGCAAACGCCAACTCGTTCCTAGGCAGGCTACGCTTTGTATCACCGCTTTCCAGAAGAGGCACACAGCTGTCAACCTCTTACGGAAACTGAGGAACATCATCGCAGAATGGCTTACCCCAATTGGACTCTCCTGGGGATTTGTGATATCGGACAACACCACCAATATTGTGCGTGCATTACATGTGGGCAAATTCCAGCACGTCCCATGTTTTGCACATACATTGAATTTGGTGGTGCAGAATTATTTAAAAAATGACAGGGGCGTGCAAGAGATGCTGTCGGTGGCCCGAAGAATTGCGGGCCACTTTCGGCATTCAGCCACCGCGTGCCGAAGACTGGAGCACCAGCAAACACTCCTGAACCTGCCCTGCCATCATCTGAAGCAAGAGGTGGTAACGAGGTGGAATTCAACCCTCTATATGCTTCAGAGGATGGAGGAGCAGCAAAAAGCCATTCAATTCTATACATCTGCCTACGATATAGGCAAAGGAGGGGGAATGCACCTGACTCAAGCGCAGTGGAGAATGATTTTAATGTTGTGCAAGGTTCTGCAACCCTTTGAACTTGCCACACGTGAAGTCAGTTCAGACACTGCCAGCCTGAGTCAGGTCATTCCCCTCATCAGGCTTTTGCAGAAGAAGCTGGACACATTGAAAGAGGAGCTAAAACAGAGCGATTCTGCTAGGCATGTGGGACTTGTGGATGGAGCCCTTAATTCACTTAACCAGGATTCACGGGTGGTCAATCTGTTGAAATCAGAGCACTACATTTTGTCCACCGTGCTCGATCCTAGATTTAAAACCTACGTTGTATCTCTCTTTCCGGCAGACACAAGTGTGCAGAGGTTCAAAGACTTGCTGGTGAGAAAATTGTCAAGTCAAGCGGAACGTGACCCGTCAACAGCTCCTCCTTCACATTCTCCCGCAACTGGGGGTGCGAGGAAAAGGCTAAGAATTCCGAGCCCACCCGCTGGCGGTGATGCAGGGCAGTCTGGAGCGAGTGCTGACATCTGGTCTGGACTGAAGGACCTGCCAACGATTACTGACATGTCGTTTACTGTCACTGCATATGATTCTGTCACCATTGAAAGAATGGTGGAGGATTATATGAGTGACAGCATCCAAGTAGGCACATCAGACAGTCCGTACATATACTGGCAGGAAAAAGAGGCAATTTGGAGGCCCTTGCACAAACTGGCTTTATTTTAACTAAGTTGCCCCCCCTCCAGTGTGTACTCCGAAAGAGTGTTTAGTGCAGCCGCTCACCTTGTCAGCAATCGGCGTACGAGGTTACTTCCAGAAAATGTGGAGAAGATGATGTTCATCAAAATGAATTATAATCAATTCCTCCGTGGAGACATTCACCAGCAATTGCCTCCTGAAAGTACACAGGGACCTGAGATGGTGGATTCCAGTGGGAACGAATTAATAATCTGTGAGGAGGGGTATGTACACAGTGAAAGGGGTGAGGAATCGGAGGAAGAGGAGGAGGTGGACATCTTGCCTCTGTAGAGCCAGTTTGTTCAAGGAGAGATTTATTGCTTCTTTTTTGGTGGGGGCCCAAACCAACCAGTCATTTCAGTCACAGTCGTATGGCAGACCCTGTCGCTGAAATGATGGGTTTGTTAAAGTGTGCATGTCCTGTTTATACAACATAAGGGTGGGTGGGAGGGCCCAAGGACAATTCCATCTTGCACGTCTTTTTTCTTACATTTTTCTTTGCATCATGTGCTGTTTGGGGACTATTTTTGGAAATGCCATCCTGTCTGACACTGCAGTGCCACTCCTAGATGGGCAAGGTGTTTGTGTCGGCCACTTGGGTCGCTTAGCTTAGTCACACAGCTGCCTCATTGCGACTCTTTTTTTCTTTGCATCATGTGCTGTTTTGGGACTATTTTTTTGAAGTGCCATCCTGTCTGACACTGCAGTGCCACTCCTAGATGGGCCAGGTGTTTGTGTCGGCCACTTGGGTCGCTTAGCTTAGTCACACAGCTACCTCATTGCGCCTCTTTTTTTCTTTGCATCATGTGCTGTTTGGGGACTATTTTTTTGAAGTGCCATCCTGTCTGACACTGCAGTGCCACTCCTAGATGGGCCAGGTGTTTGTGTCGGCCCCTTGGTTCGCTTAGCTTAGTCATCCAGCGACCTTGGTGCAAATTTTAGGACTAAAAATAATATTGTGAGGTGTGAGGTGTTCAGAATAGACTGAAAATGAGTGGAAATTATGGTTATTGAGGTTAATAATACTACGGGATCAAAATGACCCCCAAATTCTATAATTTAAGGTGTTTTTGAGGGTTTTTTGTAAAAAAACACCCGAATCCAAAACACACCCGAATCCGACAAAAAAATTTCTGGGATTTTTTGCCAAAACGCGCCCGAATCCAAAACACGGCCGCGGAACCGAATCCAAAACCAAAACACAAAACCCGAAAAATTTTCGGTGCACATCACTAGTAATTTCCATGGTCAACACTAACAGCTGCAGATCCAATGCTATAGGGGATTCCTGCTACTATAGCTTTTGTCATTTGCTGATTGCAGGCACCCCGTCTCCTAAGCTGGGAAAGCAATGCACAGCCAGGACCCACCATCCACAATTTGTGATTGAACTCACACTCCAAGGTCTCATTTAAAGGAATAGGACACACTCAACAATACCACAATAGTGCAGACGTGGAATCTTCAATAATAAGGGATGACTATCACTTGCCATTGTTCATGCTCTTTGATAAATATATATTTTTTTTCTATATTCATTGGTTGCTATATACACAATTGTTACTGTATGCATAAATCTTTTTAATGGATATTATATACTAAAATAGTTTTCCAAGAAAGACAAAACAATTTTTATCATTATGATTTTTTAATAAATATTATTGAATTCAACTTCACTTGTAAATCCATTTCTTTTCTCATAGAAGCACAGTGTTGTTTCTGTTTCTGGTGTTCACATTAGACTGACTATCCCTGTGCTTTACTTAGCCGATTGGTGAATAGAGCCCATTTTAGCGCCCATCTTTGAAATACCAGTTTACTTCCTTCTTTTTGCATGATAATAGCACATACAAAAATAAATTTAAATTGAGAGCCAGCTTACCAGGAGTCACCCCTAGGTCCCCCCCAAATATGACTATAGGAATCAGCATGCTCTCTAAATACAGGTCCAATCTATGCCTGTCTCAACTGAAGTTAAAATGTAAACTGCTCAGTCAAACTAGTAATGCCTCTCAGATGCTGAAAGGGAGTGGTTGTTCTAAACTAGAAAGATACACAAAACAGATTTTCCCAGCACACCAAGAGGCATTAGCAATCAGATTTGAAAACCTACATGGTAGTACAGCGGTAGCCAACCCGTGGCTCTCGAGCCACATGCAGCTTTCTATTCACAGTGATGCGGCTCCCACCTCTCCTGAAACACCGCACACTTTGACCCATGGCTGCCTCCCACCTTGCAGGGCTGCTGAGAGCATAAACAGGAGCACGACATCAGCACTACATGACAGCCATGCTCCCTGCCATGGCTGACTCCTGTCAGTGCTGTGAAGAAGCAGTTCCTGTTTGGCTTCACTGTCCACCGGCCCACTGTCATACAGTTACCAGTGACCGGAGGGGGGAAAGGGGGGAGATCGAGTGGGAAGATGTTGAGAGACACAGAGGGAAGGGGGGCAGGCTGAGAGACACAGAGTGAAGTAAGAGCAGGCTGAGAGATATAGAGTGAAGGGTTATCAGGCTGCGAGACAAAGGGGGAGTGAATGGGGAGCAGACTGAGTGGCACAGAGTGAAGTGGGAGCAGGTTGATATGCACAGAGTGGAGGGGGTGCAGGCAGAATGGCACAGAGTGGAGGGGGAGGCTGGCTTGTTTTAGTGTATTTCATGTGGATCTGGTTTCTGTGTTTCTTGCCCCCAGTGTGACTAAAAACAGGGGTTGAGACACATGGTAATGCGCCTACAAATGTCATACCGAAGGTAAGTGTACAGAAATGGGGCATGGACTTGTGCCAGTTAGCCAATGCAGTAGCGGCTCTTGCCATGTCAAGCAGGCTTTTTGCCCAGGGTGCCGCTGCCATGGCAAGATCCGCCCGCTACTGTGCCTGTGCCGCGCGGTGCGCCTGATGTCATCGCGCACTGCACAGCATTGTGGGAGCAGCCGCAGATGTTAGAGGTAATAATTGACCTCTAGTGTCTGTGCAGTGTGCGGCGCTATGGAAGAGACATCATGGCCTCTCTCTTATAGATCTGAGGAGCGGCAGCCGGAGATGGTGGACAGCAGCAGCTGTCGGGAAGCAGGAGCAGGGCTTGTGAGTATTTTTTTTTAAGCACCGCTACTAGGAGCACAGCAACAGGGGGCACATTTACTGAGGGCAGAGCAATGGGCACAACTACTGAGGGCACAGCAACAGGGCGCAAAACTACAGGGGCACAACTACTGAGAGCACAGCAATGGGGGGCAAAACAACAGGGGCACAACTACTGAGGGCACAGCAACAGGGGGCAAAACTACAGGGGCACAATTACTGAGGGCACAGCAACAGGGGGCAAAACTACAGGGGCACAATTACTGAGGGCACAGCAACAGGGGCAAATCTACAAGGGCACAACTACTGAGGGCACAGCTACAGGGGGCAAAACTACAGGGGGCAAATCTACTATGGGCACAGCTACAGGGGGCACAACTACAGGGGGCATAACTGTGACCACACCCCTTCCCTATGAAGCCACATCCCTATTATTTGCCACGCGCCTAAGGCGCACATGAACCCTTTTTTACATGTTTTGGGGGGGCATCAAAGGAAACTTTTGCCCTGGGCTCAACAGGGTCTAGAAACTGCCCTGAGCCCATGCCCCATTTTTTTGTGTGCGCGCCTTTGGTGCGTGTATGATACCAGCTCTTTGACTTGACTACAGATATTTTTGTATTCGTTCCCTCTGGTTGGCCACCCCTGTGGTAGTACAGTAGATAATTCAGATATCTTAGTTACATATGTTTGTAAAGATATGGTAAACCTCCAGGCCGAACGTCAAGGCTTCCCTGATACTGGAGGTCCCTACACTGCATGATTAGGTTTAGGAAGCCTTAATTTGAGATGTGAACTTTTAAGTTTATTGTCTAAAGAACTTCATAGCTTTTATTTTTTCAAGTTAATGTATCTATACTTTCTTTAGAAACAATCAATTTGACAAACCATCCCTGGCCTACCAGCTTTCTTATCACACGTCACCCTCTGCTCACCTGCATTTCCCTCATATGCAACACTCTGTATATCTGTTTTCCCTCACACCCCAACCTTTGCCCTTCTGCATTTCCCTCACATACAGGGCAGCAAAAACTGGATATGGGGGTGCAGGACAGTGATCCCAATATAGGATGCAAGGCAGCTAGGAAATTATAAGACAGATCACAACAAAGTGTTAATGGGATATGGGGGTGCAGGTCAGCAACAACAGGATATGGGGGTAGGCCAGGAATAACGGGATCATATCTGTGAAGACAGTACATGAGGAGTGCAACACAACGATGTCAGGACATGGCTGGTACAGAACATGGGGTGTACAGAATGGGATGAAAGGACATGAGGAAGCAGGACAGGAAATGGTTGTGCAGAACAGGAAGACAGGACATGGGACTATGCTATGGTTCTATGTGCTCATGTTAGGTTTTAGTTCAGTTTGTACAATAACTTGATTTGGTTTAGTCTACTTATTTGAGTTCGACTTTACTTATTACAATGTTAGAGGCTTCAAACATTTGGCAAAATAGACAGCTCAAACTCTGTAAGGTATATTCAGATCCACATGAAAAGGGGAAGAGGGGGAGAGTAAAGTTTCTGAAAGAAAGTATTGCCAGGAGCAGACTTTATGTAAAACCGTAGCTGTACTGAGCTGTCAAAACAAAAACATTTAGCTGTACAGTGAAAAAAAAAACATTATAAAAGGTTTGAAAAATAAGGGCAACATGGTTTTGGATGGTACAAGTTTATGCTTTAATGCACTTAACATTGTACATAAATATACACATGTGTCCTGATACACCTTTCTATTTCTTTTCCACCATGAGGCACGAGAAGCCTGGTGGTGTTTCCATGCTGTGTTTTTTTCCCCTCACTTTTGATACTTTTTCCACAATCTTGAGAGCTGGATGCAGTGCCCAGGGAGGAGAATACAGAGCCTGGAGAGCAAGAGCGGCTCACCGGACACTGATACGCAGGGAGGGAGGTCTCTCAAGTGGTGGTTGGATAGGGAGATACTGCAGGCAGTGATTGGATGGGAAGTCACTGAAGGATTGTTATTGGCCGCTGCTCACACAGATCGTATAGGGTAGTCACAGTGCATTCTGCAGGGACCAATTAATTTTTCAAAACCAAGTCCTTCACTGCCATAATATACATGCTGTACAGTAGCATGTAAATGCCATCCCAGAAATAGTATCTGCTGAGGTCCCTATATTTCCGACAGCAGATGCAGACCCATAGGTTTCTAACTGGGAATGCAATGCTGTCAGATTAATCATGTTTCAGAATGCAAAGCATTCTAGAGTTTGGACCCAGTGGCTAATGCCATCTAAAGATGGCACTGTGCTGCTGTAACCTAAGGGATATATTTTGCTAAGTTAATCCGTAGAGGGTTCCTCCGGATCTCTACTCAGTACTGACTGCTGCACATGCACATCAGCAGTATCTTCACTCAGGGATGGGCTCGACTCCATCCTCTATAAGCAATCAATGCATGGAATTCTAACGCTATACCATCATATCTTCACTACTTTCTTTCCCAAAGCTTACAATTGCCAATTACCTCATGACTAACAATGAGTGTCAACTGCTATAAACAGAAAATTCAGATATGGGTCATGAGTGATACTGTGCATTAAACACATATCATAGAAAGAAAAAAGTAGGTAAAGGGTTAGAGACACATTTTCCACTTAGTGCAGTCTCTGCGCAGCCCAAGAAGTACTCCTACAGTGCGATGAGAATAGGCAGATCGGGGCCAGAGCTGACGTCAGACACCCTCCCTGAAAATGCTTGGGCATGCCTGCGTTTTTCCCGACACTTCCAATAAACGAACGATCAGTTACCACCCACAAATAGCCTCCTCCTGTCAATCACCTTGCAAACGCCCGTGCAATCTGATTTTTTGCACCATCCCATCGCTGACTGGCGATGCCCTTTGTTGTTGTCCGATGTGCGTGTGAAGTTAGTACCTGATCGCCCGCTGTGCGAAAATGCAAAGCAGTGATCAGGTCTGAATCACCCCCATACACATATTCTGCATCAGAACAAGAGCATGGAGCTACTGCACCTTCTCATGCAGCTACCAACCACTCAAAAATGAAAACATGCAGGATCTAACCTATGCAGTAGTAACTTCCACTGCACACACATTGATTTAATGAATAGAAAAAAATAAGTTATTGTGATATTCTTAAAAAGATGAGTAAGTTGCAACCCATGAATTCTGAGACTCATTTATCTACAGCTATTGAGGTCCAAAACTCACTGCAAATTAAAATTATGTATTGCTAAGAAGTAAAAACTAATACTATTAGGTAGTTAAATAATATTATGGTCTTTAGCAGCACAAATAATTGCATGCATGCCTAACACCCCACCAACTTGTTCATCCACTCCATCTCCTCCCAAGTATGCAGAGCCGGCCTTAGGCATAGGCAAACTAGGCAAATGCCTAGGGCATTTGGAATGCTTAGGGGCACCAGCAGCTTCTGCTGATTAAAATGATATGCGGCATGCCTATAGTCTGTGTGTATTCCTGGAAATCACTGTAATGTAGCATTTCGTATACAGAACAGCCGCAGTCGTACACAGAATATAGGCATGCTGCATATCATTTTAATCAGCAGAAGCTGCTTGTGCATCCTAGTCACATAGTAATGCAAATAAGATGCATTTTCATAAACAAAAGGCGCCCGACGTTAGCAGAGCTGCCAGCTGACTCATGCCAGGCATCTCTTGCAGAACTAGCGGCGGTGCTAGGGGGCACCAGCCAAAATCTTGCCTAGGGCATCATATTGTTTAGGGCCGGCTCTGCAAGTATGGTACACAGACCTGAGGCACCATTCTGACATCACTCTAAAGCAGGCATGTCAAAACTGTGGGCAGAGCTTTCTTTTGTGGCCTGTTGGCAGGGGTTAAATTGGGCTGGAATGTTGTGGAATGCAGTTACGCCTCTACAACCCACATTGAGGTTGCCCCACTGTGCTCATGACTGCTGCAGGAGAGGAGGCTGGATTTTGGGTGGGCTTCCCTCTGCCTGCACCGCCCAGTGACACCCATATCAATAGACGGTAATGGATGGGCGGCAGCGGTGGGCTGGGCCAGGCTGCCATATACCCCCTCGGATGGTACACTATTAGTAGTGAAGGGGTGCATGCCGCCGCACTCTTCATATAGGTAGCAAGCTGCAGCTGGTTGACAGAATAGCAGCTGTTGCAAGCTGCAGCCACTCCTGTCCATCTCAGTGGAATGCTTCACTAACCTTCCTTGCTTCCCATATAGTACTATCTCCAGCCTCGGTGCCTCCTCAGCATTGTATTTCTTCACAGCATGTGACATCACATGTGCTACCCCACCACAGGGATGGCCATCGGTAGGTTATCCATCAATGGCCACCCTCGATGGTACCATTGATGGATAACCTTGATGGTGTAAACCCATCTGTAAAGGAACCAATCAATGATTTTACCCATTGATGGTCACGCCTGAATTACTGTTAACTGAACTGCAGGCCAATCAGAGGCCGGGAGCGTGACTTCATGGGTGTCAGGGGGTGGGTATAAGCTCCATGCCATGACACTGAGGAAAAAATATAATATAAAAATTTGGGACCACTAAACCACCGATGGCGGGAAACCACCTGGTTCTCACCCATCGATATAAAACATAGAAACATAGAATTTGATAGCAGAATAACCACTTGAGCCATCTAGTCTGCCCTTTTTTTTTTACCACCATATTATCTCAAACCCTATTTGATCCTTGTTTCTTTGTAAGGATATCCTTATGTCTATCCTACGCATGTTTAAATTGCTCTACTGTCTTAGCCTCTATCACCTCTGATGGTAGTCGGCACTGGAGAACATGTAGAGAAGAACTAAGGGATAAACACGTAGGAATGGTCTGGGAAACATGTGGAGACACAGAGTGGTGCCTGGAACCTAGAGCAGCAACACATAGCAGCATGCACTGAAGGAAGATGAAGTTGAACATGTCCCTTACTGTCATTGGAGACTAGATTTATACCATTAGGTATGCTGCCATTGGAGGAAGGAGTCAACTGAAAATACTAGCACTCCGGTCAGCTGATCATGTAACATGGCTGCTTGAAACAATGCACAGAGAGACCTAAATGCTGTACACAGCACCTTACCAGCTCTCACACAGAGAAATCCTCACACAGGTGGCTTAATTAGAAGTGAGCAACACAACACATGCTGCAGCTGAAAGCTGAGAACTGCATGGCACTTGGCAGGACTGAAAGAAATCCCTGCAAATCAGGAGGTAAGCTTCAAAGAACACTAGTACAAGCATGAAATAGTCTTGGATCCTTACAAGTGGTTAATATATGAAATGTTGACATTCACAATATCTACACTGACATAATGTTGACATTGCTAGAATGTCAACCATGCATATTTGCAGTGTCCACTGCCCATGTGAAGATGCCTAGCCCTAACCTTACAGCCTAACCATAAAATCAAAAACATATTGGTTGACAACAGTTTATTGTTGACATTCACAATGTGAGTATTATGTCATTTCAACATTCTTTTATTATTGCCATTCTGATTGTTGACACTCAGACCATATCATCATACTTATGTTGACATTCTGAATGTATACTGTACCTTAGAAACATATAGGGTGATATTCAAATGATATATCATGCCCAATCTCCTTTCTAAAGTGATCCCTGTTATTGCACATATCGCGCCCATAGTAACCAGGTTTAGCTACGTAAATCGTTAGTCTATCCCGCTACCTCAGGGGTAGCGAGCTAAAATGATTATTCCATGTCCATCATCAGAAACAGAACGGGCGTGGAAGGGGGCGGAAAAAATTGAATACTGCCCATAGTGACCATCAGTTACTTAGCGTCTATTGTGTCTGGAGTAGTTCTGCCATTTCTTTTCTTTCCATTCTTTTAGTTTCCTGTGATCACCTAATGATTTTTACTAAGCCCCACTTACTGTATCACTGTCCACACTGATGAGACAAGACCAGATAGTAAATGTCTAGTATATGCCTAGAAAGATGCTTAATATTCCGGTATTTGCAGTGCATACAGGAATATCATACTTTTTCATCAATAATGAAAATCAACTGAGATAGTATTAATTGTATTTTAGGAAATAATATATTAAATAGCTGTTTAACTTAATGTAATTGAAGTGAGGATGAGTGGAGTTGTGAGGGTAGTTTCATTACATACTGCTCCATGACAGTTATAGAACAAAATATGTGCCACAGGTGCTAAAGATGTAACCATGCTCATCCAGCTTGAGGCATGGCCACATAGGCAAACGTGATGTGCCAAGTTGCGGGTGTGACTTAGTATGCCGAGCCACCAAGTTGCGGTCACTGAGCCATGCCTTAGTATACCGCCCATGTATTCATATGGGTGCACGTACTTAGATGCATGCACACGTCCTAGTCGCAGGCACACTGCAGACTAGATTAGTGTGGCTGCATCTGTACTTGATGTGATGTGACTTTTGGAAACAAACATGTGGCTAATAATAATTAACTAACAGTTCAGTCTTTCAAACTTGTTACTTAGGGCCATTTTCTGAGTCACATATTCATGCAAATGTTCCACGTTTTTCAAGTGTATTTATCTAAGTTGATAAAAAATTGCACAGTACAGGCAGCCAATAGTGTATGCCAGAGGTTCCCAAACACAGTCCTCAAGGCACCCCAACAGTCCAGGATTTAGGTATATCCATAGCTCAGCACAGATGGTTAAATCAAATTGACTGAGGTGCTAATTAAGTCACCTGTGGCCAAGCATGGATATATTTAAAACCAGGACCAATGGGGTGCCTTGCGGACCGTGTTTGGGAACCTCTGGTATATGCTAAAGATGAGTGGTTCTGATTATAAGAAATCTGAACCTGCCCAAACTTAGGGGTCCGAGGCCATCTGAGTCGCAGCTTAGATCTCCTTGTCTGCCCATGATACCTATTGATGCAAAACCTTGAGATCCCACTGTTGGATCTTGTGGTTTTGCCTCAGGCGCAAAAATCAATGGGCTGACCGCTGATTGTCACAGCTCTCAGCCAATAAATGCTTCCCCATAGACTTTAATGGTTCAGATGCTTGGAAAATGGCAGCCCCCAGCACACTGCTGACACCGTCGTCCATACTGCTGGAACCCCCACAGCACCAGCACACCTGCACTGCTGACAATGCCAGCACCCCTGTACTGATGACATCACTATCACTCCTGCACTAAGGACACCACCGGCACCCCCACTCTGCCAACACCCCCGCACTTAGGACACCACCAGCACCCCTGCACTGAGCACACCACCAAAATCCCCTGTCACAGTAAGTGTATCCGCTCCACACTATATCCCCCACTATATCCTGCACTGTAGACAAATCACACTGTATCCAACCCACTCTGTATTCAACCTGCACTGTATCAAACCCACACTATATCCCACACTGTATCCAACCCACACTGTATCCAGCACTGTATCTAATCCACACTATATGCAACCTGCACCATGTCCTGCACTCTATCCAACCAGCATTGTATCCAACCGGCACTGTTTCTGACCTACCGTATATTGTATCTGACCTGCTCTGTGTCCAACCCACAATGTAACCCGAACTGTATCTGACCTGCACTGTAACCAACCCACGCTGTATACTGCAGTTTATCCAGCCAGTCTTTTGTCTATGTTGGTGAACAATATTGTGAGCCGCGAGGTGGTCAAAATTTAGTGGAATGACTGGAAATTAATGTTAATGAGGTAAATAATACTCTAGGAACAAAAAAGGGCCAAATTATGTGATTTTAGCTTTTTTTGTCAATTTTGGGAAAACTACAAAACCACAATCAAAACCGTTCATGGCTGAAATCCAAAACCGAAATCAAAACCAAAACCAGATGATGAATTAGAACCAAACCCAGCAAAAGTGGTCCGGCGCACAGCTTTAGTGTATACACATAGATGCTTAGTAGCAATTGAGATGCATGTTTTAGAAATGTATTGGAAATGTATTGGGCATTCCTGGGCAGTGAATGGGAGGTGGCTATTTATATACATATTAGAGATGTGCAGCGGGCACTTTTTGTGTTTTGTGTTTTGGTTTTGATTCTAATTCCCCGCTCGTGTTTTGGTTTTGGGTTGGTTTTGCCAAAACCACCCTTTTGGGTTTTGGTTTTGGATCTGAATGATTTTTGAAAAAAACATAAAAACAGCTAAAATCACAGATTTGGGGGTAATTTTGATCATATGGTATTATTAACCTCAATAACATTCATTTCCACTAATTTCCAGTCTATTCTGAACACCTCACACATCACAATATTGTTTTTAGGCAAAAACGTTGCACCAAGGTGGCTGTATGACTAAGCTAAGCGACACAAGTGTGCGTCACAAACACCTGGCCCATCTAGGAGTGGCACTGCAGTGTCAGACAGGATGGCAGATTTAAAAAATAGGCCCCAAACAGCACATGATGCAAAGGAGAAAAAGAGGGTGCACCGAAGTTGCTGTATGACTAAGCTAAGCAACAACCTGGCTAATCTAGTAGTGGCATGCAGTGGCTAAATGTTGAAAGTGGCCCACAATTTTCAGTCCACCGACAGCATCTCCTGCACTCTTCAAAAATTCTGCAATTGGTGGACTTATGCGGCAGTTACCTTGGACAAATACAGCAGTACCCCTGGACTTTATACGGCAGTGTCAGACAGGATGGCACTTAAAAAACCATGTACCAAACAGCACATGATGCAAAGATGAAAAAGAGGTGCACCAAGGTTGCTGTATGACTAAGCTAAGCGACACAAGTGTGTGGCACAAACAACTGGCCCATCTAGGAGTGGCACTGCAGTGGCAGACAGTAGGACAGATATAAAAAAAAGGCCCCAAACAGCACATCATGCAAAGATGAAAAAGAGGTGCAATGAGGTAGCTGGATGACTAAGCTAAGCAACACAAACAATTGGTCAATCTAGGAGTGGCATTGCAGTGTCAGACAGGAGGGCAGATATAAAAAAAGGCCCCAAACAGCACATCATGGAAAGATGAAAGAGAGGTGCCATGAGGTACAGTAGCTGTATGACTAAGCTAAGCGACACAAACAATTGGCCCATCTAGGAGTGGCATTGCAGTGTCAGACAGGATAGCACTTAAAAAAAATAGTACCCAAACAGCACATTATGCCAATAAGCAAAAGAGGGAAATGAGGTAGCTGTATGTCTAAGCTAAGTGACACAAGTGTGCGGCACAAACACCTGGCCCCTCTAGGGTTGGCACTGCAGTCCCACTGAACTAATGGCGGATACCAGATACACGCCTAACACCAGCATAGTTGTTATGGCCTCACTAATCCGCTTTGCAACAGGGTATATATATATATATATACAGCAGTATCACTGGACTGGATTTATACGCCAGTACCACTGTAATTATATGGCAGGATCACTGGACTTATGCAGCAGGATCACTGGATTTATATGGCAGGATCACTGGAATTATACGGCAGTACCGCTGGACATACAGTATACAGCAGTATCACTGCACATATACAGCAGTATTAATGGACATATACGGCAGTATCACTGGACATATACGGCAGTATCACTGGACTGTACTTATACGCCAGTACCACTGTAATTATATGGCAGGATCACTGGAATTATATGGCAGGAACACTGGAATTATACGGCAGGATCACTGGAATTAAACAGCAGTTCCAGTGGATTTATAAAGCAGTACCACTGGACATATACAGCATTATTACTGGATTTATACGGCAGTACCACTGGACATATACGGCAGTATCACTGGACTGTATTTAAACGCCAATACCACTGGATTTATACGGCAGTAATGCTGGACATATACAGCAGTATCAATGGAATTATATGGCAGTACCACTGGACATATATGGCTGTATTGCTGGATTTATAGGGCAGTACCGCTGGACAAATATGGCATTATCACTGGACTGGATTTATACGCGAGTACCACTGGATTTAAATGGCTGTACCACTCGACATATATGTCAGTATCACTGGACTTATATGACAGTACGACTGGACATATATGGCAGGTTCACTGGACGTGTACGGCAGTATCACTGGATTTATATGGCAGTACCACTGGACATATACAGCAGTATCGCTGGATGTATACAGCAGTACCACCGGACATATACTGCAGTATCACTGGACATATACGGCAGTATCACTGGACTGTACTTATACGCCAGTACCACTGTCATTATACGGCAGGATTATACGGCAGGATCACTGGACTTATATGGCAGGAATCCGAACCCCCCCGAACTTCACCCATTTTACACGGGTCCGAGGCATACTCGGATTCTCCCGTATGGCTCGGTTAACCCGAGCGCGCCCGAACGTCATCATTCCGCTGTCGGATTCTTGCGAGATTCGGATTCTATATAAGGAGCCGCGCGTCGCCGCCATTTTTCACTCATGCATTGGAAATGATAGTGAGAGGATGTGGCTGGCGTCCTCTCACTTTGTTTCAAAGGGCTGCATATCTTTATTCTGGGGACCAGCAGTATTATAGGAGGAGTACAGTGCAGAGTTTTGCTGACCAGTGACCACCAGTATTATACGTTGTCTGCCTGAAAAACGCTCCATATCTGTGCTCAGTGTGCTGCATATATCTGTGCTCATACTGCTTTATTGTGGGGACTGGGAACCAGCAGTATTATATAGGAGGAGTACAGTGCAGAGTTTTGCTGACCAGTGACCACCAGTATACGTTGTCTGCGTGAAAATCGCTCCATATCTGTGCTCAGTGTGCTGCATATATCTGTGCTCACACTGCTTTATTGTGGGGACTGGGGACCAGCAGTATTATATAGGAGGAGTACAGTGCAGAGTTTTGCTGACCAGTGACCACCAGTATTATACGTTGTCTGCCTGAAAAACGCTCCATATCTGTGCTCAGTGTGCTGCATATATCTGTGCTCACACTGCTTTATTGTGGGGACTGGGGACCAGCAGTATTATATAGGAGGAGTACAGTGCAGAGTTTTGCTGACCAGTGACCACCAGTATACGTTGTCTGCCTGAAAAATGCTCCATATCTGTGCTCAGTGTGCTGCATATATCTGTGCTCAGACTGCTTTATTGTGGGGACTGGGGACCAGCATTATTATAGAGGAGGAGTACAGTGCAGAGTTTTGCTGACCAGTGACCACCAGTATACGTTGTCTGCCTGAAAAACGCTCCATATCTGTGCTCAGTGTGCTGCATATATCTGTGCTCACACTGCTTTATTGTGGGGACTGGGGACCAGCAGTATTATATAGGAGGAGTACAGTGCAGAGTTTTGCTGACCAGTGACCACCAGTATTATACGTTCTCTGCCTGAAAAACGCTCCATATCTGTGCTGCATTGTAGTATATAGTAGGAATACAGTGCATAATTTTGCTGACCACCAGTATATAATATATAGGAGTACGTTACAGAAGGCCACTGCTCTACCTACCTCTGTGTCGTCAAGTATACTATCCATCCATACCTGTGGTGCATTTCAGTTTTGCACAGTTTGCTGACCACCAGTATATAATACATAGCAGTACGGCACAGTAGGCCACTGCTCTACCTACCTCTGTGTTGTCAAGTATACTATCCATCCATACCTGTGGTGCATTTCAATTTTGTACAGTTTGCTGACCACCAGTATATAATACATAGCAGTACGGTACAGTAGGCCACTGCTCTACCTACCTCTGTGTCGTCAGGTATACTATCCATCCATACCTGTGGTGCATTTCAGTTTTGCACAGTTTGCTGACCACCAGTATATAATATATAGCAGTACGGTACAGTAGGCCACTGCTCTACCTACCTCTGTGTCGTCAAGTATACTATCCATCCATACCTGTGGTGCATTTAAGTTTTGCACAGTTTGCTGACCACAAGTATATAATATAAAGCAGTACGGTACAGTAGGCCACTGCTGTACCTACCTCTGTGTCGTCAAGTATACTATCCATCCATACCTGTGGTGCATTTAAGTTTTGCACAGTTTGCTGACCACCAGTATATAATATATAGCATTACAGGACAGTAGGCCACTGCTCTACCTACCTCTGTGTCGTCAAGTATACTATCCAGCCATACCTGTGGTGCATTTCAGTTGTGCGCAGTTTATATAGTAGTAGGCCATTGCTATTGATACTGGCATATAATTCCACACATTAAAAAATGGAGAACAAAAATGTGGAGGGTAAAATAGGGAAATATTTAGATCCACTTCCACCTTGTGCTGAAGCTGCTGCCACTAGTCATGGCCGAGACGATGAAATGCCATCAACGTTGTCTGCCAAGGCCGATGCCCAATGTCATAGTAGAGAGCATGTAAAATCCAAAAAACAAAAGTTCAGTAAAATGACCCAAAAATCAAAATTAAAAGCGTCTGAGGAGAAGCGTAAACTTGCCAATGTGCCATTTACGACACGGAGTGGCAAGGAACGACTGAGGCCCTGGCCTATGTTCATGGTTAGTGGTTCAGCTTCACATGAGGATGGAAGCACTCATCCTCTCGCTAGAAAACTGCAGTGCCACTCCTAGATGGAAAACAAAAAGAGAAACCAAAAGTAGTTGCTTGGTTGGGCGCACTAATGAAATTTGTATTGATTTTAATTTCTTTAAAACTTAGCTTTTATTGCTTCACCTTCTAATATGCCCCCTTTATATGGGGATTACACAGCAAAACATAGAGGTTAAAATCAGTACATACAAACATATAAGTGAAAAGAAAAGATATAAGTGTGGATAGATTTAAAAAGCGGTACTTCCACTGTTACTCCGGCAGGTGTCGGAATGGAATTGTTTATGGAGCCCCTGAGAGTCTGAAATGTATTAATTAACAAATTCTCACAATGTGATATAGCTTTGATCATACAAAGGGCCAGTAATTATAATTCAAAGAATTTATTACATATATCGTATGTGCCGGTTTTATAAGTTTGGAATATTTATTGTATTTGTGGGAGCCATATGTTAGCTAGTTCAGATATGGAGACTCATTTGTCACTATAAACTGTTACTATAGATATGATGTGTTTTTTACTGTGTGTTCACTTTTGCTATATATCTTTAGCGTTCTATACTTTGGTGTTTTGTACACATTCATCTCATATTCTATATCACTGATATTTATTAGAAAGAGCAGGGGTAAATATTCCTAATATGAAAAATTATTAATCAAGCGGTAAGTCATATGATTGTCTTATAACCCTGCATTTATATAGGTGACAGACCAATCAGTCATACAGTTACCATTGTATTAAACACACTGATGTTCTCACTAAAATGTTGTGGCAGCCTGTATTTCCTGCAGGAATGATATTCGCTACATAAGTATTCTTTCTCAGACTGCACCTGTGATTGGATATATTGTATCAAAATGTACAAGCCAATTCCCTGCCTTTACATGTCACTGACTTGTATCACTAAGATACTGTAGCAACCTGTGTTTACTATCTTGTAACACAGGATTGGTATTTTGCTACTTTGTTAATCTATCTTAGGCTGTATCTATGCTTCAGATAAAATATATCAGGGTATACTAACCAGTTCCCTTCCTTTACATATCACTAACTAATATTTAAGGGCTGGTAGATATGCACTTAGTTACTGGTAAAAGAGTGGCCAGATCGCAACATTCACATATAAGTGCTATTGGTCAAATTAGCCTGGCAGTACTGCTATGGCATTATAGTTCTATTGACAGATTGCGTTCTGAGTATAACACATTGACTGGTAACCATCCGGTAACCACACAATAATGTTGCTAATGACAACGGCACATATTGGTCAGTTAATCACAATGCTCTCTGGGTGGATTGCATACAGTCTCCTTGCTCCCTAACGACACTTGAACTTAATTCTAATAATCTCATTTTACGAGGGTGTCAGTGGAGGTCTAATATAACTATCTTTCCTAATTAGAATCTACACCATTTGCTAAAATTAGGAGTGTGGTAAGCCGCCGAAACGCCGACGTGCACGTTTCACTGTATAGCTTTAACGAGGCTGACCCGATTGCCTTCCGTGACGTTTATTTCTAGGATTAGTATTATCCAATCATATCCTTCCTGAGGATCATGTGTGCCCATCCGCCAATGGCAACACGTCCTCTTCCTATTGTGGCGTTAGTCATCTGACAGCTGACGTCGGCCCACTCCGATCACGTGGTCCCCGACGTACGTCTGACAGATGAAGTGTAAACAGAGCCCGGTCACATGACCGGAGTTCTCTGAAGTGTCCTGATACAATCATCTGTTACCTTAAAAGCACCCAGATGTTGGGGAGAGAGTCCAGACAGGTTATTTTACAGTTAAATCAATTGGAAATGCATATGTTTCATATCGATTCGTATAGTTGGAACCTTGAGCCCTCCATATGTTACATACTCTTTAAGGACCGCATAGATGTCTATGTTTTAAAGGATATACTGAGTCAAGGTTAATCCCACAGATCACGTGGTACCTGACGTACGTCTGACAGATGAAGTGTAAACAGAGAGTCCGGTCACGTGACCGGAGTTCTCTGAGATGTCCTAATACAGTCATCTGTTACCTTAAAAGCACCCAGATGTTGGGGAGAGAGTCCAGACAGGTTATTTTACAATTAAATCAATTAGAAATATATATGTTTCATATCGATTCGTATAGTTGGAACCTTGAGCCCTCCATATGTTACATACTCGTTCCATAAGCTTTAAGGACCGCAAAGATATCTATGTTTTAAAGGATATATTGAGTCAAGGTTAATCCCACAGTCACCAGTTATCTTGTATTGCGGCTGCATCGTACATCACCGGCATATATAAGGGACGTATTCTTCAATTAAAAGTCATATGACCTTAACCGGTAGTCGTTTTCATACAATAGAGAAGTGCTATACATCCTGATATGACTACTATTGTCATCTGAATGGGGACCTACTATGGACCAATAAATTAGGATATACCTCCTAACCATGGAGAGGTGCTATGCATCCTGATGTAATTGCTGTTATCATCTAGAGGGGGACCCACTATGAAGCTTTAAATTAAGATGTAACTTCCAACTAACACCCCCATTTTAAAGTAATGACAATATTAAGTTTGAATGGAACCTGTGAAGGCAGGTAAGTCTCTGATCACAGCATGCCCACATGTCTACCCTTATTAAGGCCGGATATTCTCTACATGCTTTGCATGTGGCCTCCTACCCTATATCTAAAACATTCAAATTTTAAAACCTTAAATAATGATAGATTAGTGAGTACCCAACTGATATTGGGTTCGACCCTGAGCCATGCAGTGTGGAGATCTTCATATGGTCCCCTGAATAGCATCCATAAATGGGTAAGTATGATGTTACGGCATAACAATATGCCTATTATTATAGTAGCTGTGTATTAACAGAAATAATAATAACTGGCCAAAACTGAAATGCACCGCAGGTATGGATGGATAGTATACTTGACGACACAGAGGTAGGTACAGCAGTGGCCTACTGTACCGTAATGCTATATATTATATACTGGTGGTCAGAAAACTGTGCAAAACTGAAATGCACCACAGGTATGGATGGATAGTATACTTGACGACACAGAGGTAGGTACAGCAGTGGCCTACTGTGCAGTAATGCTATATATTATATACTGGTGGTCAGCAAACTGTGCAAAACTGAAATGCACCACAGGTATGGATGGATAGTATACTTGACGACACAGAGGTAGGTACAGCAGTGGTCTACTGTACCGTAATGCTATATATTATATACTGGTGGTCAGCAAACTGTGCAAAACTGAAATGCACCGCAGGTATGAATGGATAGTATACTTGATGACACAGAGGTAGGTACAGCAGTGGCCTACTGTACCATAATGCTATATATTATAAACTGGTGGTCAGCAAACTGTGCAAAACTGAAATGCACCACAGGTATGGGTGGATAGTATATTTGACAACACAGAGGTAGGTACAGCAGTGGCCTACTGTACCGTAATGCTATATATTATATACTGGTGGTCAGCAAACTGTGCAAAACTGAAATGCACCACAGGTATGGATGGATAGTATACTTGACGACACAGAGGTAGGTACAGCAGTGGCCTACTGTACCGTAATGCTATATATTATATACTGGTGGTCAGCAAACTGTGCAAAACTGAAATGCACCACAGGTATGGATGGATAGTATACTTGACGACACAGAGGTAGGTACAGCAGTGGCCTACTGTACCGTAATGCTATATATTATATACTGGTGGTCAGCAAACTGTGCAAAACTGAAATGCACCACAGGTATGGATGGATAGTATACTTGATGACACAGAGGTAGGTAGAGCAGTGGTCTACTGTACCGTAATGCTATATATTATATACTGGTGGTCAGCAAACTGTGCAAAACTGAAATGCACCACAGGTATGGATGGATAGTATACTTGACGACACAGAGGTAGGTACAGCAGTGGCCTTCTGTACCGTACTCCTATATATTATATACTGGTGGTCAGCAAAATTATGCACTGTACTCCTACTATATACTACAATGCAGCACAGATATGGAGTGTTTTTCAGGCAGACAAGTTAACGTATACTGGTGGTCACTGGTCAGCAAAACTCTGCACTGTACTCCTCCTATATAATACAGCTGCTCCCCATTCCCCACAATTAAGCAGTGTGAGCACAGATATATGCAGCACACTAAGCACAGATAAGGAGCGTTTTTTTCAGGCAGAGAACGGATAAAACTGGTGGTCACTGATCAGCAAAACTCTGCACTGTACTCCTCCTATATTAATATACAGCTACTCCCCAGTCCCCACAATTAAGATATAAGCAAGCACAAATATTTGCATCAACAATGAATAAACGGAGAGGACGCCAGCCACGTCCTCTCCCTAACATTTGCACGAGTGAAAATGGCGGCGACGCGCGGCTGGTTATATAGAATCCGAATCTCGCGAGAATCCGACAGCGGGATGATGACGTTCAGGCGCGCTCGGGTTAACCGAGCCATACGGGAGAATCCGAGTATGCCTCGGACCCGTGTAAAATGGGTGAAGTTCGGGGGGGTTCGGTTTCCGAGGAACCGAACCCGCTCATCACTAGCATAAAGATGAAGGTGTAACCACGACAAAAGACACTACAGCGGTCACAGGAATGTGCAACTTTGAATCAGCCTCTTAATGTAATTCATTAAAAGCAATTCTTTGCAGGCAGTAAAGAGAAAAAGTAATTGGAAAGTCAAAATGCATTATCTGTGGTCATATCTTAATAACTTTTACTGAGCCATACAACACAAAACACGTAAAAGAAGCATAAAAACATAAGGTGCCAGTACAGTGTAGTAAAGCTGAAAAGCTATATATATCAAGTATATATACAGGCGCTGTGATGAGTGTGCTTTTCCTAGCAGCTGAATCAATAAGGGGTAGTCAAACCCTTTCAAAAACAAGAGGAGTAAAAAAAAAAAGGTATACAGCGCTGATTGACACAGTATGATCTAAATGAATGAGTGTTTAATAATAAGTTTGTTTAAAAAAGACTTGGACAATTAAAAAACATGCAATCTAAGATGTGATGTATCTCACTACTGACTTCAAGTGGACTTAGAATCTGGTAATACTGACACCAACTAGTATACTAGGCATCCATCAACATATTTGAACCAGCACATGTACAGTCATAGAAACGGACCAAAGGTGTAATAGTTCATTCAATTGGATGTGGTTACCGAGTCTGTGTTCTGTTTAGAGAGGCTCCCGTGAGGTACAAGTCCATGTGGCAACGGCAACAGTTGTTGGGGTCCTGGTTCACAGTTTACCTGGTTCACGGAGGTGGGCAAGAGGACCCTGCATTTGCCCACCTCCGTGAACCAGGACTCCCACTGGCATTGCCAATTGCCTATCACACCTACAGGAGAACCCATTCAATGGAACACGGAGTTCCGAGTGAACTGTGAACCAGGACCCCAACAACTGTTGCCGTTGCCACACGGACTTGTACCTCACGGGAGTCTCTCTAAACGGAACACAGACTCGGTAACCACATCCAATTGGATGAACTATTACACCTTTGGTCCGTTTCTATGACTGTACATGTGCTGGTTCAAATATGTTGATGGATGCCTAGTATACTAGTTGGTGTCAGTGTTACCAGATTCTAAGTCCACTTGAAGTCAGTAGTGAGATACATCACATCTTAGATTGCATGTTTTTTAATTGTCCAAGTCTTTTTTAAACAAACTTATTATTAAACACTCATTCATTTAGATCATACTGTGTCAATCAGCGCTGTATACCTTTTTTTTTTACAGTGTAGTAAAGCATTTGTAACCTTCATGTAGATTAAAACTTTGGAAGGGAGCAGCAGTAAGATTCCAGCATGACAGCTTTGTTTCTTTTTTTAATCTATTGTAATAATGCTTATTTAACTGAATGATGGACACATTTTCAGAGGTAAAAAAGATCAAATTATTATAAATAAAAATATATCTGACATGTCAGTAAAGCAATTTTCAGACTTCTGATAAATGTGTCATTCATTGCCTAGTTTCCAGGGGTTTGTTAAAATGTAATAGCAAATGAATTGTTTTATAAGAATGCAGTAAGATGTCCACAAACTAATTGCATATTAACTGCAGAAAGGAAGCAATCATTCTAAATCATATATCAGTTGCTGCTGCAGGTTTCTTTTTTTTTTTTATTTAAGTATAGTTCTGTCAGCGTTTGCATTGATTATCACTGACTCAGTAACATCGAAATGAAAAATCCTTTCCCAGTTTACAGATGTAGTCACGCTCATTTATCCTCCGTGTGGCGTGTAATGGAACAGACTGATCACATTTACATAAACAGTATGTAAATGAGGAGCTCATGCCGCCTTTGGTTGGGGGAAGGGCCCCAGAGGGCACAACTTCTCCACTGAATTCGTACTGTACAGTAGGCAGCCTACCCACCCCCCTGGGAGACTTTTTATTTTACAGACAGCTTAAGTGAGTTAACAAAACAGTATATAAATGAAGGCTTTGCCATTTTTGGTAGGGGGACGGGCCCAAGAAAGAGGTCCCTTGCAATGTTTTTTTTTATTTGCTGTGAATAGTAGTGTAAGGGATTGTGAGTGACCTACCCCCATATACGGTATACTGTAAGCAGTAACTGCTTATACACTAATGATGGTGTGTCGGAGATGCGCCATTAGTTCATAATGCAAGATAATCTTTTTCTGTGTTCATATTTCTAGTGAACGTAGGAGTCCTAAATGCGTAAAATAAATAAATAAATAATATATGAAGAAAAAAAAATATCACTTTCCATTTACGGGAATCAATCCCAGGACCATGGCCATGGTGGCCTATATGAGCTACCACTTGGCCACAGAACTTTCCCATTTCTACATTATGTAATTGAAGGGCTCATGTCAGCTTTGGTTCAGGGGAAGGAACCCAGAGGTCCCTTGCAATTGGGTTTGCGATACCATATACAGTATAATTGTATACACTACTGCTTGTGTATACAGACGCGTTTTTTAGAAGTAGTGTTATCTTGGTCCTACAGCGCCTCTGGAGCCCACTGTTCATTTGTAAAGCATGGTATAAATGCATGTGCGCCACCCGC
Organism: Pseudophryne corroboree; assembly: GCF_028390025.1. Lineage (NCBI taxonomy): Eukaryota > Metazoa > Chordata > Amphibia > Anura > Myobatrachidae > Pseudophryne > Pseudophryne corroboree. Next base: position 468,839,027 of record NC_086448.1, read on the forward strand.
ACATTACCGCTGAAATTACATTATACATTGTAAAGCTTTACACTAAGTGACTGGCCCATCTGTCAGGACTTACTATTGTATACTATGGTATTACAGTATGTATCCATTGATAAAAAGAAAAACCCAGCGCAACAACCTTCTGTGGGATCTGATATTTGAAGGCAAGATGTTGAGTATGTATGCAATTAAACCCTATACACGTATACTCTAAATGAAACGATCTTTATTGCAACATTGATATGCCTCTATGGTAAATGTACCTAATACCGGTATACAAACATAAATGACAGACTTCACAAATATGCACATATATAAAAAATAGAAACATAAAATATAAGAAAAACAGAAAATAAAGCAGAAAACTTGTAAAAACAATTTTATATTAGTCCTCAAACGGACTTTTCCAAATGGTAAGACACTGTACTTGTACTCAGTTAAGATGTGTCCAATCCAATCCAAGTGCAAGTAAAAAGAATTGATCAAAATTATGTCCATATAGTACACAGCCCATATTATATTTCAGTATGCCTTGGACTTCTGGGTATTCACAGGCTAGCTCTTCCTGTCTCAGCTCTAATGGTGCTTTTCACTGCATAGCGATGGTTTGGTCTCCTAATGCAGTTGCTTGGTGCATATAGTGACCAGCCGCACTTCATATCAATGTCCAGTTTCTAAAGCCCTGTCCTGCTGGAATCCAGTTGCAATAATGGATTATGGTTTACAAGCCTGCACAGATCCCTCAAGTTTGTACAGGGTTGTACAGTGTTAAAAATATTAAAAAACACTAAACATTAAAAAAAATAAACATTAAAGCCCAGATTTATCAAGCCTTGGTAAGTGATAAATTGCACGGTGATAAAGTAGCAACCATCCAGCTCCTATCTACTATGTTACAGGGTGACAGTTAGGAGCTGATTGGTTGGTACTTTATCACCTTGCAATTTATCACTCCCCAAGGCTTGATAAATCTGGACCTTAACATTAAAAAAATGCATAGTCATCTTCCCTACAGTATTTTGTGTACCACCCTTGGTTATTTAGCCTAGGTTAGTAGCAGCAGTGCAAGTGTGTGGGTACTCTTGGGTACGGCGTACCGTTAAGAATTTAGCTGCCGGTACGCCGTACCCACCGCCAATGGGCCGCCGATTACCAAAGCCGCCGTTAGCGGCTATTACACATTTTAAGTAATACTATTACAGTTACTTAAAACGCTGCCACTGTGCTCCGAGCCTCCGCCCCTCCCCTTCCCAGCCTGCTAGGAGCGTGACCGTGACGTAATCACGCTCTCGCGGCGGGTATGCCGATGACCCTGGTGGCTGGCTGGGCGTGTTGTGGCCATGTCTCTCCTTGAGCAGCGCAGGTTGCAGGGACATCACGATCAAAACGGCAGAGGCAGCGGTGAGCGGTGGGGGGGGGAGGCACTGTGGGGTAATATGTATCTGACACTCTGGGGCAATGTGTACACTACTAATATGTATCTGGCACTCTGGGGCAATGTGTATCTTGCACTCTGGGGCAATGTGTACTAATATGTATCAGGCACTCTGGGGCAATGTGTATCTGGCACTCTGGAGCAATGTGTATCTGGCACTCTGGAGCAACATGTATCTGGCACTCTGGGGTAATGTGTATTAATATGTACCTGGCACTCTGGGGCAATGTGTATCTGGCACTCTGGGGCAATGTGTATTAATATGTATCTGGCACTCTGGGGCAATGTGTATCTGGCACTCAGGGGCATTTGTGTATCTGGCACCTTGGGGCATTTGTGTATCTGGCACTGTGGGGCATATATGGCACTACTGGTGGGGGCATTTGTGTATCTGGCACTGTGGGGCATTTGTGCACCTGGCACCATGGGGCATTTGTGCATCTGGCACTGTGGGGCATTTGTGCATCTGGCACCATGGGGGTATATCAGGCACTAAAGGAGCATATCTGGCACGGAGGGGGTGCACCTGGCACTGTGGGGGCATATGTGTATCTGGCACTATCGGGGTCATATGTGTATTTGGCCCCCCATATGTATATCACGCCCCCATTTTCATTTGTCATGCCCCATGTTGCATTTGACCACACGCATTTTTTTGGCGCGCAGACACAGTACCTATAAGACATTATTTCTACTTGCTCCACTGGTTAGTAGTGAAACATATGGGAGACAAATAGCATGGGCCCCCACACATTATTCTGCTGAAGAAAAAAGGGGAGGTGCAATGTGACAACATGTATATAAAAGTGAAACTAACCCATGCAAAAGAGACAGCGTCAGCTGATGCCCCCAAAAAAATGGAAAAAAGGGAAGCCCTTTGTGTAGAAAATGCTTGAAACCCAGTATGCAAACCCCAGGTTAGTAACATAGCAAAACTCCACAAGGATAACCCTGACAGAGCCACAGAGCTAGTGGAAGAGAGAAGAAGCAGTGGAATCTTGGGTAAAAATGCGTGGCAGGTAAAAACACTCAAAGAGATGTTAAATCTGAGGTTTACAGAAGGAGGACCTAGGGTCATGAGCACACATTAGGAGAATGAACCAATAATCACAGAACTCTGAGGGAGCAATATTGACCATCATGCTCCCAAGCTGTTGTTGGGAGTTACCAACAGCATTGCCAAGTGCTGTACAAAGAAGGATTTTCAAGCAAGCGTGTGGTAAAAAATATACATTTTGTGGCAAGAGCAGCATAACAAAGTAAACAAAGTACAACTGCAGCGGACATGCCCAGTAAGATGAAAGCATTCAATTCAATAGAGTTGAAAGTGAATTGCAGGTAAAACAAAATGTGGGTCAGGGAAGTATGGGCTAACTGGATATACTAAATTAGAATATAACCATGCACTACACTTGCATAAAAGGTATCAACATAAACTGTCAAATATGTGCCATGTGACTTCTGACTACAAAGCACCAGAACCATCCCAGAAAGGGAGAAACGTATGTACAGTATTTTCTATTGCAGATTGAAACAAGCAGTGATACATGAGGTACAGTTTGGGTCCTTTTATTTGTCAATGGAACAAGTACAGTATTGAAATACTGTACATATACAGATGTATGCAGCTCTGTTGTTCTTCCCCATCATCATTTTCTTATGGTTTGTAAGCTCTGACAGCTGCATGTGACCACTGTGATTGTTATCTTGGCAGTTTAAATTTATTTCGGTGCCAGCACCTTGGGTGATATTTTATATATTAATAAAGATGTGCTATATTCTTGTTTTCAATGTTATTTAGTGGGTTATTCATTCATTTATCATTACAGCCACTGACAAACCAGCTCTACACCAGCCAAAACATTACTGGGGAAAATAGTGTGTGGCCAAAAAAAAACAAAAAAACAAAAACAAATACTGTACATTTTTATAAATATTGTGGCAGGGACAGCATGACTCCACATGAGGTTAATGTGGAATGCCAGAATTTTGCAGGATTGGAGCAGCAGCAACAGGTCTGATGGAATCCAGTCCAGGTTTTAGCTGAGTTTGTTATAAGCCACAGCTGGGCTAATCTCTTCACCTTGTCTGCTGTCTTTAAAAGTGTGTTTGTTCAGTAGGTCATTGCTCCTGATGCCAGCAAGTGGCCAGGCGATAGATGGGTGCCTGGGGTTACGATACGTTAGGAGCATTTGGAAAATGCACTGTTTGTAATTACCAGAGCTTGGAATGTGGTTCTGCTGTTTTAATAACTGCTTGTAAAACCTGATCTGCATGTAAAGCTGTATCCTGCCTGTGGTGGAAATAAAGCATGTTGGATTATACTCCATCTACTGTATGTGATGATTCCTGTCACAATTTTTTATTTTAGAACTGCAAATCACATAAAAATAAATTCAGTCAAAAAGAATGAGTATGGACATTGTAATATTTGTCATATAAATATACGTAATCACACAAGTACAAGAAAAAAAAGTGGATAATCCTCACATGTACTACTAACACGTATTAGGATTATATGTATGTAAAGAGAATCTCTCAGGTTTCTATGATTGTTTTTATATTACTGTGTTGCACTTGTCACTTTGGGAATGTGGAGACCTACGATGCTTACCTCTATGCGGGGAATAGCCTATTGCCATCATATATTATCGGAGCCGGTCCTAGGCATTGACAAACTTTGCATATGCCTATGGCATTTGGTATGCCTAAGGGCAAAAGCAGCTTTTGCTGATTAAAATGATATGCGGCATGTCTATATTTTGGATGTGACTGTGGCTGTATCTGCATACAAAATGCTACGTTACAGTGTATTCCTAGAAATCACTGTAACATAGCATTTTGTATGCAGATACAGTCACAGTCGCACACATAATATAGGCATGCCGCATATAATTTTAATCATCAGAAGCTGCTAGTGCATTCTATCCACATTTATCTCTCTCTTCTGCTTCTGATAGCTGGTGACATTTCACCAAATCCAGGACCCAGCCACTTGCATCACTCACATTCACCTGATTCACAGCAACATAGAAATCCAGCTAACCTCATAAACATCACATGTCTTCCATCACCCTCCAGATCACTTAAATGTGCCTTATGGAATGCACGCTCTGTTTGTAACAAATTAACATCCATTCATGACCTTTTCATATCTAACAACATCAATCTGCTGGCTATAACAGAAACCTGGCTCACACAATCTGACACAGCCTCCCCTGCAGCACTGGCACATGGTGGTCTCCACTTTACACACACCTCCAGACCCGATAACCATAAAGGAGGAGGAGTTGGACTTTTACTTTCCCAATCTTTGGCATATACTGTTCTACCACAGGTTCCATCACTCACATTTACATCATTTGAAGTACATTCCATTAGGGTTTACTCTCCTTTCTCTCTGCGTGTTGCAGCTATCTACCGCCCACCTGGGCATCCAAAACAATTTTTGGAAGATTTTTCTGCCTGGCTCCCTCACTTCCTATCCTCTGACATCTCCACCATTATCATGGGTGATTTCAATATTGCTATTGATTGTCCAAAATCTGCTGCGCATGCCTCCAAACTACTCTCTCTAACCTCCTCTCTTGGCCTCTCCCAATGGACTGACTCCTCTACTCATCAGGCGGGCCACTGCCTTGATCTAGTATTCACCAGACTATGCTCCATTGCTAACACTAACACTAACACTCCTTTCCCCCTCTCAGATCACAACCTTATCACCTGCATGCTTTCCTCTGTTAATTCAAACCCTGTGTTGCGGAAGTTCTCCAATCTTCCTCAAACTCGCAGAAATATTAACACAATTAATCTTCAAGAACTTTCCACTTCACTCCAACAACTGCTTTCACCTATTTCTGCATTTACCTCTCCTGAGATGGCTGTATCACACCTTAATGAGACTCTAGAACTAGCCCTTGATGAAGTGGCTCCAGCTACCCATCACACTCCACGCAGGCCTAGATGTCAACCATGGCACTCCAAATTAACAAGACAACTACAAAAACTCACACGAAAACTTGAACGTCAGTGGCGTAAATCTCGTATTTCAAGTGACTTCCTCACATATAAGACAGTCTACCATTCTTATAAAAATGCCCTGGACACTGCCAAACAAACATATTTCCAAACTCTTATCTCTGCTCAAGCCTCTAACCCCAAACGACTCTTTAATACATTTAAATCACTTCTGAATCCTCCCGCACCTACCCCACCAGCCACTATCAAGGCACAGGATCTTGCTTCCTACTTCAAGGAGAAGATTGCTAAGATCCGAGATGAAATGGTATGCTCTTCGGCAGCCAGTGACCTGCTCCGTTCTTTACCTGAACCCTCTGGCACTCTTTCTTCATTTGATCCCACAAATGAAGATGAAGTATCATCACTCTTCTCATCCTGCTTCTCTACTACCTCTCCTCTTGATCCTTTACCCTCACAAATAAGTAAAGCTCTGTATCTGGTGCTCATCCCTACCTTAACTAACATCTGTAATCTCTCTCTCTCTACTGGTATTTTTCCTTCACTCTTCAAGCATGCAGTGATTACTCCCATTTAAAAAAAACAAAATTCTGACCCTAATGCTCTCTCAAACTACCGCCCTATCTCTCAGCTCCCTTGTCTCTCTAAGCTACTTGAGAGACTTGCCTACACTCGACTCACACACTTTCTTAACTCATACACTTTGTTGGACCCACTTCAGTCAGGCTTCCGTTCCCAACATTCCACAGAGACGGCACTGACTAAAGTGGTTAATGATTTGGTCACTACGAAGTCTAAAGGCCACTACTCACTACTTATTCTTCTAGACCTATCTGCTGCATTTGACACTGTAGACCACTCTCTTCTCATACAGACACTACAATCCCTAGGTCTTAAAGACACAGCCCTTTCTTGGTTCCTATCGTACCTATCTAATCGCTCCTTCAGTGTTCGCTTCTCTGAATCTACCTCCTCTTCGCTACCTCTTTCAGTTGGAGTACCGCAAGGCTCAGTCTTGGGTCCTCTGCTTTTCTCTATCTATACCTCATCTCTTGGTAAATTAATCAGCTCTTTTGGTTTTCAGTATCATCTGTACGCAGATGATACTCAAATCTACCTATCCTCCCCTGACTTGTCCCTATCTGTACTGGACAGTGTCACTGAATGCCTTTCTGCCATCTCATCCTGGATGACATCTCGCCACTTCAAACTTAATATTTCAAAGACAGAGTTAATTATATTTCCACCGGCCAATAGTAGGTACCAACCTGATATCTCTATCACTGTTGAAAACTCGACTATCTTCCCTACCCCACAAGCTCGCTGCCTAGGTGTCATCCTTGACTCTGATCTGTCCTTTGTTCCCCACATTCAATCTGTCTCAAGATCATGTTACATGCATCTAAAAAACATATCCAAAATACGACCATACCTTACACAAGACACTGTTAAAACTCTAATCCACGCTCTCATTTTCTCCCGCATTGATTATTGCAATAGTCTCCTAACTGGTCTTCCCAAAACGAAACTCTCACCACTACAATCCATTCTGAATGCAGCGGCGAGGCTTAGCTTCCTCGCTAGACGTTCATCGTCTGCAGATCCACTCTGTCAGTCCCTCCATTGGTTACCTGTACTCTACCGCATTCAATATAAAATACTTTTACTCACATACAAGGCCATTAACCAAACTACACCAACGTACATCACTTCGCTTATCACAAAATATCTCCCAACCCGACCTCTTCGCTCTTCACAAGACCTGCGTCTCTCATCCACACTCATTACTCGCTCCCACTCACGACTGCAGGACTTTCATCGGGCTGCACCCACTCTGTGGAATGCCCTACCACGCACAATAAGACTCTCCTCTAGTCTCCAAACCTTCAAGCGTTCCCTCAAAACTCACCTCTTTAGGCAAGCGTATCAAATTCCTGAACCGCCCACATAACTTTCATAAACCTTCCTATCAAATTACATCCACTCTGTACAGTCCACACATATCCTCACATGTCTGTTCATTCTATGCAATAGATAGCACCTTTCCTTGTGTACATATGCCTATTTCCCTATAGATTGGAAGCTTGCGAGCAGGGCCTTTCTACCTCTATGACTGTTATCACCCAGTTTGTTATTGTTATTTCAAATTGTAAAGCGCAACGGAATTTGCTGCGCTATATAAGAAACTGTTAATAAATAAATAGTGCATTCTAGCCACATAGTAATGCAAGGAAGACGCATTTTCATCAAAAAAAGGTGCCCAATGTTTGCAGAGCTGCCAGCTGACTCATGCCAGGCATCTCCTGCTGCATGACCTATTGAGGCAAGATGTATGAGGACACATCTGTACTAATGTACAGCATATGTGTAAGGGACATTATGCTTATTAATAAAAGTTAGCATAATGTGTAAGGTGTATTATGCTTATAAGGACATTAATAATATGTGTTATATGTGTAAGGGGCATTGCTGTATGGTATTATGTGTATAAATGAATTACTAATGTGTGGTATTATGTGTGTAAGGTGCTCTACTGTGTGGCATAAGTTATAGAAAGGGAAATACTGTGTGGTCTAATGTAAATACAGAGCAATAGAGTGTGGTGTAATGTTAATAAGGAGCAATTCAGAGTGATGTAATGTGAATAAGGGGCACTACTGTGAGGAGTAACATATATAAGGTAAAGTCGTACTACTGTGTGATGTAACATGAATAAGGGACACAATCGCATGATAAAATGTGTAAGTTGCACTACTGTGTGGCCTAATTTAAATTGGGGGTACTATTGTGTGGCCATGCCCCCTCCCAGCAAGAACACATTCCTTTTTGGGCTGTGCGCCGAATGTGTGCACTGTTCCTATTTAAAATATAGGGGGTAAGAACACCAAAATGAGGACTGTTATGGGTGAGGGGTAATGGTGCTGGGAAAGGGGTGCAGAGTCAGAGGCAGAACTAGCGGTGGTGCTAGGGGGCTCCAGCCAAAATCTTGCCTAGGGCATCATATTGGTTAGGGTCGGCTCTGTATATTATAGAGCCCCTCAGTGGGAGGTTCCTTTTTCATGAATATAGTAGCTAAGAAGATATGCCCTTCCAGGGGTGTTGTTTGAAATAAACTATATTTTCATTACTATATGTGTTCCACTGAACTAATATAGAATGCAAATATTGAGTCCCGAGAGCTTGTTGATGGTGCTCTAGCGTCTAGTAATGCGCACCGCAATCCTGATTGGCCGCAGTGTGGAAATACTCTGGTTCTTCCAGCATTTGTGTTCCATGATAGTGGAATGCAAACTGCAATCTAAATCCGAGGAGAAGGTTAAGGTTAACAATAGTGCCTGGCTGATTGGGTTACCTTAACAGACATCGCTCTAACTGCTTGAGACAGTGCTTAGTGTTTGTTGTGTATTGTTTATCGTATATGAGATTGTGATATAGTTATATTAAGGATGATGACATCACTTCTGGTGATGTTGGGCACTGGGAGGTACCACGATGGGTTTGCACCATTCTCACTCTGGTTGTCTGGGCAGGGCTGCCATCAGAAATTATGGGGCCCGGGACTGACGAAATAGACAGGGCCCCTCCCTCCCAAGAAAGATTCTGCAACACTGCTCCACCCCTATGTGATATCATACATTATGATGTTACATATAGGTGGAGTGTTGTCAGAGCCGGCCCTAACCAATATGATGCCCTAGGCAAGATTTTGGCTGGTGCCCCCTAGCACCACCGCTGGTTCTGCCTCTGACCTTGCACCACTTTCCCAGCACCATCACCCCTCACCCATAGCAGTCCTTATTTTGATGTTAGTACCCCCTATATTTTAAATAGGAAAAGTTCGTACATTTGGCGCACAGCCCAAAAAGGAGTGTTTTTGCTGGCAAGGGGCATGGCCACACAATAGTAACCCCAATTCCAATTACATCACACAGTACTGCAACTTTATTCACATTTGATCATGCGATAGTGTCCATAATTCATATTACATCCTACAGTAGTATTACTTTGCCTTATAAACAGTACTCCTCACAGTAGAACCCCTTACTCACATTACATCACACTGAATTGCTCCTTATTCACATTACACCACACCCTATTGCTCTTTATTCATATTAGACAACACAATAGTGCCCTTTCTATATGCAACGCCACATAGTAGAGCACCTTATACACATAATGCCACACATTAGTGATGCATTTATACACATAATTCCACACAGTAATTCCCTGTACACATTATTAATGTCCTTATAAACATAATGTGCCTTACACATTATGACCACCTTTATTAATGCCCTTTTACACATAATGTCCCTTACATATATGCCGCACATTATGAATGCCCTTATACACATAATGACACACATAGTGCCCCCTACACATTTGTTGCACATTATTAGTGCCCCTATACACATAATGACACACATACAGTAGTATCCTGTTACACATATGCCGCACATTATTAATGCCCTTATACACATAATGACACATAGTGTCCATTACACATATGTTGCACATTATTAATGCATTTTTACATGACACACATAATGCTCCTTACACATATTCCGAACACTACTGCACAACCAACCCACTCACATGCACACAGCACTCACACTGCCACTAACACTGTGACCTCTGCCTCTGCTTGGATACAGATGTGTCCTCATAAATCTTGCCTCAATGCTGACGTCGGGCACCTTTTTTTTATGAAAATGCATCCTATTTGCATTGCTATGTGGCTAGGATGCACAAGCAGATTCTACTGATTAAAACGATATGCAGCATGCCTATATATTGTGTGAGACTGTGGCTGTTTCTGCATAAGAAATGCTACACACAGAATATAGGCATGCCGCATATCATTTTAAACAGCAGAAGCTGCTGATGCCCCTAGATATATCAAATGCCCTAGGCAATTGCCTATCTTGCCTATGCCTATGGCCAGCTCTGAGTGTTGTGGACCTACAGGAACGGTTTACAGAGAGCTGGTGCGCAGATAAAGCTTGTTTTAAGAAGTCCTCCTTGCACATCAGACTGCTGTATATTCACGGGCTGGTGCAGTACCTCCACTCTGACAACTTTGACAACTCACTCCCTCACAACGGTTGCCTAGCAGCAGAAAACACGTTTATCAGAGCAATGTTGACACAAGGTAAACCATAATTAGTTTAAATTAGCACATTAGGGAAAGATCATGTGACTATAATAGCAATAAATAGATACATAAAAGGCAATTAAACTCAGACAAAATGGCAAACCATATATTTGTGTGTGTGTGTGTGTGTTTATATATATATATATATATATATATATATACACTGCTCAAAAAAATAAAGGGAACACTAAAATAACACATCCTAGATCTGAATGAATGAAATATTCTTATTAAATACTTTGTTCTTGACATAGTTGAATGTGCTGCAAACAAAATCACACAAAAATTATCAATGTAAATCAAATTTATTAACCCATGGAGGTCTGGATTTGGAGTCACACTCAAAATTAAAATGGAAAAACACACTACAGGCTGATCCAACTTTGATGTAATGTCCTTAAAACAAGTCAAAATGAGGATCAGTAGTGTGTGTGGCCTCCACGTGCCTTTATGACCTCCCTACAACGCCTAGGCATGCTCCTGATGAGGTGGCGGATGGTCTCCTGAGGGATCTCCTCCCAGACCTGGACTAAAGCATCCGCCAACTCCTGGACAGTCTGTGGTGCAACATGGCGTTGGTGGATGGAGCGAGACATGATGTCCCAGATCTGCTCAATTGGATTCAGATCTGGGGAACGGGCGGGCCAGTCCATAGCATCAATGCCTTCGTCTTGCAGGAACTGCTGACACACTCCAGCCACATGAAGTCTAGCATTGTCTTGCATTAGGAGGAACCCATGGCCAACCGCACCAGCATATGGTCTCACAAGGGGTCTGAGGATCTCATCTCGGTACCTAGTGGCAGTCAGGCTACCTCTGGCGAGCACATGGAGGGCTGTGCGGCCCCCCAAAGAAATGCCACCACACACCATTACTGACCCACTGCCAAACCGGTCATGCTGGAGGATGTTGCAGGCAGCAGAACGTTCTCCTTGGCCTCTCCAGACTCTGTCACATCTGTCACATGTGCTCAGTGATAACCTGCTTTCATCTGTGAAGAGCACAGGGTGCCAGTGGCGAATTTTCCAATCTTGGTGTTCTCTGGCAAATGCCAAATGTCCTGCACGGTGTTGGGCTGTAAGCACAACCCCCACCTGTGGATGTTGGGCCCTCATACCACCCTCATGGAGTCTGTTTCTGATTGTTTGAGTAGACACATGCACATTTGTGGCTTGCTGGAGGTCATTTTGCAGAGCTCTGGCAGTGCTCCTCCTGTTCATCCTTGCACAAAGGCGGAGGTAGCGGTCCTGCTGCTGGGTTGTTGCCCTCCTACGGCCTCCTCCATGTCTCCTGATGTACTGGCCTGTCTCCTGGTAGCGCCTCCATGCTCTGGACACTATGCTGACAGACACAGCAAACCTTCTTGCCACAGCTCGCATTGATGTGCTATCCTGGATGAGCTGCACTACCTGAGCCACTTGTGTGGGTTGTAGACGCCATCTCATGCTACCACTAGAGTAAAAGCACCGCCAGCTTTCAAAAGTGACCAAAACACTAGCCAGAAAGCATAGGAGCTGAGAAGTGGTCTGTGGTCACCACCTGCAGAACAACTCCTTTATTGGGGGTGTCTTGCTAATTGCCTATAATTTCCACCTGTTGTCTATTCCATTTGCACAACAGCATGTGAAATTGATTGTCAATCAGTGTTGCTTCCTAAGTGGACAGTTTGATTTCACAGAAGTGTGATTTACTTGGAGTTACATTGTGTTGTTTAAGTGTTCCCTTTATTTTTTTGAGCAGTGTATATATATATATATATATTCCAACTGTATGTTTGCATATATTCTTTCTTTCTCTAGTTGTTCAGTTTATAATTTTTTATATATATACTGTATATCTCAATAGTTAAACAACGCTGTGTACCGTGTTTAATACATCACTTCAAAGACCAACGTTTCGGGGCTGGCACGCCCCTTTGTCAAGGTGAGATAAATGTGTGTGTGTGTGTGTGTGTGTGTGTGTGTGTGTGTGTAAATCATACCTTTTTAAAGAATGAAGAGCCGCCATTGGTAGCAGTGAAGGAAGCTGGGGGTGGGAACTGCTTCCGTCCCGGCGCCAGTGTAGTGCGTCATAGCATAGGTGTCGGGACAGAAGCAGTTCCCACCCTGGCTTCCTTCACTGCTCCCGATGGCAGGTCTTCATTCTTTAAAAAGGTATGTTTTACACACACACAGACACACACACAGACACACATTTAGCTCACCTTGACAAATGAGCATGCCAGCCCTGAAACGTTGGTCTTTGAAGTGATGTATTAAACACGGTACACAGCGTTGTTTAACTATTGAGACTCCGAGTGCCGCTGCTTGTTGGATGTTGCTACAGTATACACTTTTTGATCCAGAGGGTACCGGAGCAAGTTGTCATTTGGGTAGGGTGAGTGCCAATCCAAGTATTTCCTATATATGTATATATATAGCAAACTAGCACTGCTATTGATATGTCATTTATTGTTCAATAAACTTCCTACAAATATTCCTTCATTTCTCACTCACTACTCTCGATACCTATTTGCATTTCCTTGTTATTTTGACTCAGCATCCCATACTTATATCCCATAGAGCAGCATCCGGATTGAATTTTACAACATTTTTAGACGTGCTTGGTTTTTCTATTTTTCTCTTTCCTGATATGAAGTCAGTCTGTCATAGTTGTCGTGGAAGATGTTGCAGAACTTGCAGTGGAGGCAGGCGCCTTGCTCCCTCCCTTGCCCTCAGCGACCACCAAAGGGAGTAAGAGTGTCTGTGCAGACTGCATTGCAGTGCACTGTGTGGCTCTCAGTTGCATGACGTCCATGATGTATGGGAAGGGATGCATTTGAGCCAACAAGAAGATGAGCATAGTACTGCCTGGGCCAGACGTTAGTTTATTTTATCGGCGACACTATGGTGGTAGGTTAATACACAGGGCAGATGTATTACCAGAGGGTGGTTTATTTAAAAGAAAAAACAGGTTACAGCAGGTTGACAGGAATATCCCAGTTGCAGCCAGGAGCATTAGGGTTATGCTTAGTTTTGTGGTTTATGTATAATATGCACACAGCAGAGGTGAAATAGTGTGGATGGTCTTTCCATCATAACAACTCAGGCATGTCCATATATACCAGTCACGGTAAGAAAAGATGAGGAATGGTGCCTTGCATGCACAGAGGGCACATGTCAGAAGTCAGATCTCCGTTGAAAGTCTGTCCATATCCTTGTTCCTACTGGCTACTGCAGTAAACAGAGACAGTGTAGAGCATACCTCTAACATATTTGTACCTGTGGATCATACTTGCCTACCTGACCCTCTCCATGAGGGAGAAAATGCTCTGTTCCTGGACTTTCCTGGTAATGTATGATTGCCATCACCTGTGGTGAGCTAGTTAATTGATAAGAAAGGTGTTTCACCACAGGTGATGGCAATCATACATTACAAGGAAAGTCCAGGAACAGAGCATTTTCTCCCTAATGGAGAGGGTCAGGTAGGCAAGTATGCTCTGGTGCTGCTAGTGGCTGATGGTTGCTGATATAGCATAGTGCCCACATGTAGCAACTTAGCTTAACCACTTAAATGGCTAATATTTTTTCCAAAATTGCTCTTAAATTGTCAGTTTTTTATGATTGAATGAGATTAAGAACATTTATTTAAAACATATCCAACACGATTTAAAAAAAAATCAAACCCAATTTTTGTTTCATTATAAACATCAGTGTAAATATTGATAGTAGAGATGAGCAGGTTCGGATGTAATGCCAGAATTAACACCAGTTCGGTTTTATCCGTAGTTTTCTTATTGGCTATCCAAAACACGCGACATCCGTAGCCAATAAAATGCCATTTTGAGAACTGAGTAAAACCGGGTTAAACCAAACCCGCTCATATCAAATTGATAGTCGATACATTATACCATTGATGATAGGGCCATTGTGACTTAGAGGATACGGGTTTCTTCAATCACCCAGACACCAAGCAGATGAAACTGAAATACAGTAATGGTTTATTTTTCAACACATACAGAAATAGATAATATACAGGAACAAGAGGTACATGTAGTGAAAAACAATAGGCAGGTTGCGGTCCAAATAGCCAGTCCTTATAGAGGATATAGTTTCACAACAATTCCACACAGGATTTAATGACAATCCACAAACAAGCTATCACTGATTGCACACAGCAGTGATACCAGAATAGTCTGCACAATTCCATAGGGTTCCACACAGCAAAACTATCACTGATTCCATGCAGAACTGGTTATGCATTCCACAAGGTACATTGGCAAAGTTTCACCCCTTAGAGAAAGTCAGTGACTAACATAACATACGGCACTCTATGTCATGAGTCCTTTCCACTGATGGCACCATCATGCCTAGCCAGGGTCTGTGCTGCAGATATCCAGCATCAAGCCCCCTAAAAAGTACTCACTTTGTTCTTTTAGAGCCTAGTATTTTCCTATAATGACGTGACACCCCTAGTTGTGAGTTACCATGCTATAAGCGCTGTTACTGGGTGCTATAAAATAAAGTCCTGGCTACAGAACAGTTGCTGGTTCTTCCATGTTGACAGTTAGCTAATTAACATAGTATTGCTTTATAACATTCACATATTACCACTACAAGCTGAGTTATTTGCTTTAGACCTTGTCCTAGACAATAGAATCAGCGACTACTTACAACGGGATGTAGTTCTGTGACTGGCGGTCAGGATACCGCTGGTCACAACACCTCCCCCTACATCATGCCCCCTGAGAATCCTGACGGTCAGCATGACAACCAAAAGGGACTATTCCCACTCGGGGTTTCCACAACACCCATAGAGTGGGAATAGAATCTCAACACGAGCCCTCAGCGCGGTGAGCGCAGTGAGCCCGCAAGGGATTTATTGGGATCTCCCCCAACCGTTATTCTGCTGCTGGAATCCCGGCAGAGGTATGCTGACAGACGGTCTCCTGTCCGCCGGTCACACATACCAATCCCCTCACAACAGCCTAGTTCTCATATCTGTAGTCTATTTGCAGTCAGCAGGAATGGACCTTAAAACATACAATTCAAACTTGATTCATCAACAAACTCACAGAGATACTGTCTTTGAAATGTTAATTTACTCTGGGAGATGTACAGTATGTCACTTTATCACCTCAGACTTCTAGGCTTTACCTATAGGGGGGTACACAAGGAAAGATCCATGCTTAAATTCTAAGCAATCTGACTAGATTGCTTAGAATTTAAGCACGGATCTCTCTTTGTGCATGCCCCACAGCGATAGTGATGCGCGGCCCCGCTCATCGCTATCGCCGGTGCTAGATTGGCCTGCACTGTGCAGCCACACAGTGGCCATTTTAGACTGTTTACATCAGATATCACTATGTCAGGGAAAGCCCAGCCTAGTGTGCTCACATCTGATGCAACCACACAAGGCAAATGGTTAAACAGTCCTTGAGCCAGCCCTGGGCCCATGTGCATTATGCACTGAGCACCCATTTGCATGCAAATGAGCTTGCTAATGGGTCAGGGAAGCTTGCTTTTCAATTTAGTTAACTAGTTAAGTGTTATGCGTTATGATTTGTGATTATGTCTTGCAGTCTCGATTATTCTAGCCACTTTTAGTAAAATGACAGCTCTATTTTTTATAGAATAGCAAAACATTATAAAGCACGCCATCATAAATATAATGCAAAAGTGCTGGTAACTGCAGCAATGTTAGTTTTGATATTTGAATATATTCAGTAGACTTGTCTTGTATTTCCATAAGAGAGATTCTGTGTTAGTTAGAGGTACAGTATATGGGCCTAATTCTGAGTTGATCGCAGCAGAAACTTTGTTAGCAGTTGGGCAAAACCATGTGCACTGCAGGAGGGGCAGATATAACATGTGCAAAGAGAGTTAGATTTGGGTGGGGTGTATTCAAACTGAAATCTAAATAGCAGTGTAAAAATTAAGCAGCCAGTATTTACCCTGCACAGAAACAAAATAACCCACCCAAATCTAACTCTCTCTGCAAATGTTATATCTGCCCCCCCTGCAATGCACATGGTTTTGCCCAATTGCTAACAAACTTGCTGCTGCGATCAACTCAGAATTACCCCCTATGTACAGTATATCAGATTAAGGTCATAGATAATGGAAATGCGCTGATTACAGGGTGGGATGAACAGTGTGTGGAATCAATGATTCTGTGGTTACCATGTATCCTGAACATTGTAAAGAATTGTTTTCATCATTGTAATTGGACACACAAAAACCTGTGGATGCCACCACTTGGATAGGACACTGCCAACTAGAGAGGACAGCTCTTCCAACCAGCCATATTGGACAAGGCATGGACCTTCCTCCAGCAGTTTCTAATTAGTAACGTTACCATCACAAACTGTGCCCATGTTTATTTGCTTACTGCCCTCATACGGCAGATAACCTTCTACGAATCAGCACATTAATTGAGGTCTGCATAATTGTACGGGACATCATCAGGTTCCTTTTTATCATGCTATGCCATTTTTTAATACACTTTTGAATATATGTTGTTTTATTTACATTGTTTTTAATAAATACCTATCAATTGTTCATTAGTTATCACTGTCAATCACTAGTGCTGCTACTCCTTTTTTATTGTTGTTTATGTGACTTTGAACTGACTATTCTCATATAGCAGCATCTTGTGGAGACCAGTCCCCTAATTAGCACTAAAGTAATTACCCAGTTGGTTAATTTTCTTTTAACAAACATACTGAACCCACAAAATATGTTTGTCGTCCTGTTTGCATCTTACCTTTAATATTATTTTATAAACCAACTTTTTTTCCCCACCCTTAAAAAACAGATGTACTTATCCCCCACCCAAAAATAAACAAAAAAGATAGGAGAAAGTTTAAAGCCACATACTGAAGAGTCACAGGAAAGATGAAATAGGAAAATGACACATTAAAAGTGTGTTAATTGTGTATAATAAAAACACAACACAATTGCATAGGTTGAACAGTTTACTAATGATATTATTTTTTTATTTTGAAAAAATTTAAATATAAAAAGTATCAAAATTAAAAACTCAAAATAAACTTAATAAAGAGTCCACATTTGCTAATAGGACCACAATGTTGGCTTACATGTTTTGTAGCAGCTTCCGAATGGCCTCATTTCGATCTCCATCCTCAGGATCTGTAATAAGTGGTGAAGAATGTATAAGTAATTACAGAAACACATTTAAACTTTTTTTTTTTACCAACCAACACAAATATAGGGCAATAAAGATGCCACTGTGAAGCTGATTCGGGTATTCACATATTCTACTTAGTAAGGTGTTAAAAACTTTATCACACATCTCCAAACAATTATAACCTAACATACTGTGTTTCTCATTATAAATTACAAGCCGACCCTAATGTAATGAAATCCAACAAATCACATGTACACTGGATCAGTATTATTTCTGGGTAACTTCTTCACAAACTACATTTATAGAGTATGTTAGTCCACTACCCAACTTGCAGTATGTAAATGGTATCACACACATCCTAAGATGAGTGACTACAAATACGGAGCTTCCCACGCCTTTTTGAAAAAACAATACACATGTATTTATATATTTATTTATTTTTTGGGTGGGGGGTTAAATTGTATTAGCAAAAACTTGTTCTTTAAAATGTTTTAATTTTTAAAACATGCTATGATAGAGCATATACTTTTAAATACTCTTCATGTAAAAGCACACATCTATGGTAGTGTTATAAACATAATCAGGTCCTTCCTACCTCTATGTCTGTGATGACCACCTTTGCCCAACAAATTTAAATTTACTATAATCTGTTCCACCACCTGTGTGTTGGAACTATGTGTTTGTAGCTGCTGTGGAACTACATATCCCAGCATAGCCTGCCTCAGTGACAGGCTGCCTTAATAGTGCAACTGTGGCAAGGAATGGTTGGATATGGATTATGCACACATGTTCTTTATTTTGATACATGAAATGATTGTGATATGTGAAATTGTACTTACTAGCTTCCACATCATCCCGCATATGCTCATCTTGTTCTTCGGCCAGACTGGCCCACTTGCCCTCTGACTCCTCATTCTCCTCCCTCAAAGAGGGTGTTTTTCTGGGGCTTGGGGAAGGGTCTTGAAAGGAGTGGGGAGGTTGGATGGGGAAAGGAGGATCTGATTGGGATGGGATGGGAAGCTCAAATGCCTCCACCATTGGTGTGTGGACAGGAGAATGAGGGGGGAGGGTGGTTGAGGAGGGGAGGGTGGATGAGAGGGGGAGGGTGTTTGAGGAGTGGAGGAAGATTGGGAGGAGGAGGAGGATTGAGGGCTGGAGGAAGATTGGGAGGGGGAGGGTAGTTCAGAGGGGGAGGATGGTTGAGGTGGGTGAAAGATTGGTAAGGGGGGGTTGTTGAGGAAGGGGACGGTTGCTAAGGGGGGAGGGTTGCTGAGAGGGGGAGTGTTGTTGAGGGGGGAGGGTTGTTGAGGGGGGGAGGATGTTCTCCTTGGATGGGGTGTGGTGCTCTATTGTGCTCTGCCTAAGGAGACAGAATTACAGCTATATGTTAATTGTTATTTTGTTGTTTTTGTGAGTCTTAAACAAATAAAGTTTTTTTATTGTCATTTTTGTTTCTGTAGTCTGATACCCTTTTTGTTAAAATTTATAATTTTGTTATTGTGCTCCCACATTCATTTTACTGCATAATGTTTCCAGATTATCTGATGATTTTGACTTTTACAAATGTTAGTATTTATAATTAAATTTGTATTGTTGTTATTAATTTGTGAAAAAATATTTTTGGCAAAACTTATTTTTGTATCTTAATTGGTCAAAAAAAATGGCAATACAAGTTGTGCTGTCATATACACTATTCATTTTGTGTGTGGTTTCTTTGTGTTATCTTCTTAAATAACTGGATTTGCCATGCCTACAAAAAAACCACACATATACTGTATACATGCATCTCTGCCTCTATACTTACATTCCACCCAGAAAAGCGCACACACACACACACACACACACACACACACACACACACACACACACACACTTAGGTGCATATATTACATAAAATAGGGTTGTCAACAAATCCACTTATGCAAACCTATGCTACACGATACACTCATGCAAACCTATGTTTTAGTGTGCATTACTTACTTGCTTGAATTTGCTGATGCAGCTGTGCCAGCAGACGTGGCTGGTGGTGCCTAACCTCTGTGTAAGCCGCTCGCTTCCAGGTGTTGGATATGTATGGACCAGAGCGGCCTACGCAGCGGTCCATAACTGCGGTGAGTAGCCACAGCTCCCTCAGAGTGAAAGCTGCAGCTCGCATGGTGCCAATGGTGCAGTGATTAGAAATACACATATGTATACTGTATTCTTACTGTTGATTGTTTGTCAGCTATGATGCACACAACTATTGGTAAAGTTTATTGTACATAACTCAAGTTAACAGTGTGGTCCTCGGACTCATGGCCAGTCGTGGATACGTTTGCGTACACAAATGCATATAAATGGAAACGTGTTGCTTTTACAAACTTACCAACATCCGCAGCTCTATAGTCAGCTAAACATCGCAGGTATTTTGAATGATTGAGAATGGAATTTGTGTTTGAAAAAAAACCTAAAACAAAAACAGATGTTTGCATGTTGTCATAAAATTCATATGGACATTTTTTAAAACTGCATTACATGTTAGAAAAGAACCCTTAAAATTCTGACCAACATTCCAGATATACACAATAGATATGATGTCAAGAAAACAGTACTGGGCTGAATTTACTATTTGGTGTATTGTGATTGATTTTTAAAAACCATTGTGTAAATTTATTTCACACACAAACAATAAGATCTTTAAAAATGTTATTAAATAAAGCAGACAGTTACAAAATTTCAAAATCAACAATTTTTTAAAATTAGTGCACACATATATTCTAAGTTTGTAACTTTTGGATTACAATATTTTCCAAAACACTTATCAGACGTATATTACAATACTACATACCTGAAGTACTGATGTACTAGTCGTGCTCTAACGGCATGTCCCCGCTGTGCCTCAGAGCCCTGCCTCCATTTGCAGCCAACCCCTGGCTCCTTATCCTCTGGGGACAATTCCTCACTTTGTGGAAGGTCCACATGCCTCCTTAGAGCAATATTGTGCAGGATTGCTCACAGGACCAAAATTTTACTTACCATCTCCGGTGAATACATGAGGTCACCACCAGTGCGGTGGAGCACACGGAAGTGTCCTTTCAGGATGCCAATTGTGCACTCCATTAGCTGCCTAGTGGCTGTAAGTGCAGAATAAAATGCCGATTGTGGTCCTGGTGTGGGACTGCTTTAAGGAGTCATGAGCCAGGGGGTGCAAGGATATCCTTGATTCCCTGGAAAGGCACAGAGCAATCATAAGTGTCAAATATGACCCTCAAAAATAACTCAACTCTAAGAAATCTTTACTACATGCTGCCAATACAACTCACACAGTAACCGCGTGTCTTGGTCTTCCAAAAGTCTTAATTTTTGCCATATCCCTGACTGCTGAATCACGTGGGAATCATGTTCACTTCCTGGGTACCAGGCATTTAGGGAAAAGATCTGGAGGGATGGGCCACAAACAACCATCACATTCGAAGAGTGGAACATTTTTCTGTTCCTACAGATTTCTTCATTATGTGTTGGTGCCACAAGTGGAACATTTGTCCCATCCACTACCCCAATAACGTGTGGAAGCAACTACCCCCTTCCTGGAATTGACACTTCAACACAGCTAGGGACCCCACATCCAATGGAATAGAACTGAACTTCTTAATTCGCTTGAAAAAACAGCAATTACGCGCCTCAGGATCCTAGAAAAGGCAGGCTGGGACACGCCTACCAGCACACCGACCACATGCTGGTAGGACACTGAGGCACAGAAATGTAACACAGCAAATAATTGTGTCAGTGCTGGGATTGCTGTAGGATGCAGAATTGAACTGTCTAGAGCACTCTCTATTATTGAGAGAGTTTCTAGGATGACATGAGGGGGCAGCCTATAGTGGCGCAACACCTCATCATCAGGAATTCCAAAAAGGGTGACACGGGTTCAGAATATACTAGGCCTTGCATGCCTCCGTTGCCTTTGAGGATGAGGGGCAGGTTGGGGTTGGCAGGCGAGGACACACATATTTGCAGCAGAAACCATCTATAAAAAAAAAGACTAAAACAATAACCAATGTTTTATGTAACAAAAAAAAAAACCATACCAAAAAATAAACTTACAGCTGTTGGATAATGCATATCTAAAAGTAGCACACCAGGAAAAAAGGAACATTTTTAGATTACAAAATAATTAGTGGAATTTGTTAAAAAAAACAAACAATCCAGCACCACAAGAACACACACCTCTGAGCAAGCATATACTTACCAGCAGATTAAGTAGACCAAAATGGGAAAAGGCAGAAGGGCGAACACAAAGATATGGGAACACCCCAGAACAAAAAAAAAACCCAGAAAGATCTTCCTTGGAGAAGGGAAAAAAAAACAACATAAGCACACAAAGAAATACCAACACCCCACCACAAGAACACACACCTCTGAGCAAGCATATACTTACCAGCAGATTAAGTATACGGCTGAATCGAAAAACACAAAGGAAATCAGATTACAAATGTTATTAAGTTACTCACCACTAAAAACTAAACAAAATACATACCAAAAAAAAACCAAAAAACCCTTTTTAAAAGAAAAAAACACATTACTACGAAATAAAACATTGAGTTAGGACAACAATAGAAAATTTACTTGTCCACATAATTCTGACTTGCATACGTATCAAAAAACCATATAGGATACAAACTACAATTCCAAAACTACACATGTCTGCATAACAGTACATAGACATTACTCCATGGACCCAAGCTTTGAAACACTGAATTTGGACAAACATCTAAACACAAACATATTTTACCTTGAAAAATGAAGACAAACACAAATAAATAACACACCAACTCATTGAAAACTACTCCACACCAACTTCAGCATACATCCACAAACACAGGTTGCATAGAACATGCTTAAATAGTCAAAACAATCAAAGCACATGCAACAACTGTGTATGCATCACCTGTGCAGAATGACACCAAGCATGCATATGCAGGTATAGATACACCCACCTCCAAGATCCATATGCACATGCTTTCAACAACATGGAGCCAGATACAGAAGATGATGAACTTAGGCATCTAAATGCACAGCTCCGTGCTATCTTAAAATGCAAAAAAGAGATGGCATTACTGAGAGCACAGCAACAAACACCTGCCACTGCAGAGGAGGGAGGTGCAGGAGCCAGTAGCAAAGATCCACCATCTACTAGGCAACAAACACAAGAAGAGGCTGGTGTGAGTTACCAGGCTGAGGAAGATGTGGACCAAATTGAGGAGGAATGTGCACAAAATACCTAAACCCAGCAATCAGAGCCACACAGTGAAGAGGAAGGTGGAGATACTTCGCTAATGCATCGCAGACAGCATCAAAAAAGAGGAGACACCAACCTCCATTCACAAAGAGGGAGTTGGGCATTCTGGTCCCCTAAGCCACAGATAGAATCTATTTTGGCAATAAAAACATGGGTGCTGGGATGAAGGACCGAATCTGGAGGGAGATAGCCGACTGTGAATGTGGTTGGCCCAATAGTCTGCACACCCCAAGAAGTTAGAAGACGGTAAGTACATACTGAGCCACACTGACAAACAATATAGTATGCATTAAGTACCGTATATACTCGAGTATAAGCCGACTTTTTCAGCACATTTTTCTATGCTGAAAAAGCCCCCCTCGGCTTATACTCGAGTCAATGGCTGCAGCAGACGCCGTGGGCTGTGTGGGCGTCCGCTGCAGCCGGCTCCAGGACAGACACTAGAGGTCATTATTGACCTCTAGTGTCTGTGCGCGTTGCTATGGGAGAGACGTCATGACGTCTCTCCCATAGAGATGATCGGGTGCCGGGGAGCGGGCGGCCGGACAGAGCGGCGGCCGGACGGAGCGGGCGGACGGATGGACGGAGCGAGCGGACGGACGGAGTGGAGCAGCGCAGCAGCAGAAGAAGCGGTCGGGAAGCAGGAGCAGTGCAGTGGTAAGTATTGTTTTTGTGTGTGTTTGTGTGTTTGTAAGCGGCGACGGGGGCACTGCAACAGGGGGCAAAGAAAGAAGGGGGCACTGCAACAGGGGGCAAAGAAAGAAGGGGGCACTGCAACAGGGGGCAAAGAAAGAAGGGGGCACTGCAACAGGGGGCAAAGAAAGAAGGAGGCACAACTACTGGGGGCAATGAAAGGGGGCACAACTACTGGGGGCAATGAAAGGGGGCACAACTACTGGGGGCAATGAAAGGGGGCACAACTACTGGGGGCAAAGAAAGAGAGGGCATAACTACTGGGGGCAATGAAAGAGGGGGCACAACTACTGGGGGCAAAGAAGGGGCATAACTACTGGGGGCAAAGCAACGGCGGCATGTTTTTATCTGGCACTGTGGGGGGATATCTGTTACTGGGGGTATATGTGGCACTGGGGGCACAACCCTAGCAACAAGCATTACCCCCTGGCAACAAGCATAACACCTACCGCATGAAACCCCTGGCAACGAGCATGACACCCTGAGCATGAAAACCCCTGGCACCGTACATTTCCCACCCTAGGCTTATACTCGAGTCAGTAATTTTTCCCAGTTTTTTGTGGTAAAATTAGGTATCTCGGCTTATATTCAGGTCGACTTATACTCGAGTATATACGGTAAGTTGTATTAACAAACTGAATAGTAATGTTGCCTATAACAACCAATACTATGACATATGTAACCTTAGAGAAGGTGAGACATAAGTCAACCCAAAAAAATGTGCTTAGTTTAGTTATTACATCCATGAGGATTTTCAGTTGTAACATTGAATATTAAAATTTTTAATGTGGGCAAGTTAGATAAAATAATGTATGTTGTGATTTTTGAGTTTGCCTTAGCTACATCATTGCAGGAATGTGTACAAAATGTATGCTACAAATGTACCTATGTATATTTTTGTTTTCTTTCACCCAACACTCAAAACATGTAGTTGGGCTGACTTTAAGTCCCGCCTGAAGCAGAAGAACTCTGCGCATTGGAATGCTTCGAGGGCCACAGTGGGAGGACCACTCCCTGAGAGTGTGGAATATACAGACCTGGAGGAGCAAGCGATGGTCTGTGTGTTTAATGAGGAGGTGGCAGATGTGTTCGAAGTGGACACTGACACACCTGCCATGGAATGTCCACATGCCTTGGAAGGTAATAATTTAAACATATATTGGCAACTGTTTACTGTGTACATTTATCAAAAAAAAATTTTTTTTTTGTTCTCTTCTATTTTTCCAAACACAGCAAAGGAGGAGCAGATCACTGAGGCTGAGGAGGGGGGGAAGTAGTGCCAACTCCAGTGTTTGTGAGGAAAGACCACCATCCCAAGACCACACTGCCCCCCCCAAACCAGTCTCCTGTAGCTTCTGACTGAGATAGTGCATCATGTATACGTGAACAGCACTTTCCATGAACAGATGCTCTGGGAGATCCGTGAGCTGTCCTCCAGGGTCAGTGACCTGACCTCTACCATGCAACAAGGCATGTCTGACATAACCTCCTCGGTCCAGGACCTTAACACCACTATTGGCCAAGGCATACAGACCATCGCTGCCCTCCTTGGCCACACTCTCAGGGAGGCCACACCACCAGGACCATCCCCTACCCCTGCCCAGAACAAGATCCCACTTGGCAGGGCTCTCTTTTTAGAGAACCCCCCTTGGTAAGTAGCTGGTTTCAGGGAATGGGGGTCCCCTTTCTTTGAAGCATGACTAGATGGTGGGCACTTGAAAAGTTTTTGGGTTAGGAAAGGTTACCTCCTGATTTACGTGATTCAGTGCCTGAAGGTAATAAGGCAGTGGTGCTTGGGAGTGGGGGAGCTAAGAGACCTTGGGAGGAGAGAGTTAGAAAAGAGTATCTTGCAAACCCACTTTCATGTTCCGCTGGCCTTGAGGGATTGTCCAGGGGATGTTTGTTCAGAGGGAATCTCTCTGATCAATTCAAAAAGAATTCCGTTAAAATTTAGGGACATTGCCTGGCTCTTCTTTCAAGAGAAGCTCTATGTGAGGTGGAATGTAAGATTTAGAGGTTACAAATCGTGGGTGTCCACGGGAGGAATGTCTGGGAGAAGTAGAGACCATGGACTACTTCTTTCTGCGGTGTCCCTTTAACATATAAATTTATAAGGAAGTTTCAAGAACCTTGGGTATTCCTTGTCTATCGGGGCTGAGTTACCTGGAATGGGTCTATGGGACATTCAAAAGTTATGAGGCTTTTGAGTTGAGCACTATTTTCCTAGTTAGTCTAGCAGTTAGTAATCACGTATGGAATCACGGTGTCAAGTATCTTTGAGGGGCAAAGTCCTTCCCTGTAGGGAGGTGGTATCTTTAATTCTGCACGACAATGTTAGACATCGTCGACTGGTCCAGCTTGTGGAGCCAGTTAGTGGGTGTTGGATGACTTCCCTCTTTCCAGTCTATTGGCTGATACTGTTTTTGCACAGTCAAATCTATTTAGGTTTGTATAATTATATTTTTGAGGAAATGATTTGCATGTATTGGATGGGCTATAAACATGCTCTATTCTTTCCCTGTTTAGTGTTGGCAATCTTAATTTGAGAGGAGAGTGAGTGGGGATGTATGGGTGGATGAAAGGGGTCTGAAAGGGTATGAATGGGGATGAAAGTATGATGGTGGAGGGAGAATGAATGGGTGGGAGTTTGGATTTAAGTATGTGCTCCTGGAGACGGAAAGTGACAGGAGAAAGGAGGTATAGAATAAAGATTGCCGCCTAGGAATTTAGAATCTAGAGGAGGATTCAGAAGGGAAGGGTTTGGGTGGAAAGGAAGAGGGGAACTAAAGAAGTTGTTTTTGTTATTTGTTTATATATAATTTTATGATTATGGGCAATACAGTATGTAAAAGTTTTTTTTTCTTGTTCAGAACTACATATGGAATATGCTATTACCTTATTATTTATTTGAAATTGTAAAAATGTAAATATGTAAATATGTGGTTGCAATTTTAAATAAATAAACATCTTCCCACTGGGCAGGGCCCTCGAAGATCAATGCACAGACCTACAACAGAACAACAGGACTAAAAGTGAAAACTACGACAGGACTAAAAGGAAAAACTACGACAGGGCTAACTATGACAGGAAAAAATACGACTGGACTAAAAGGAAAAACTACGACAGGACTAACTATGTCAGGAAAAAATACGACAGGACTAAAAGGAAAAACTACGACAGGGCTAACTATGACAGGAAAAAATACGACTGGACTAAAAGGAAAAACTACGACAGGACTAACTATGTCAGGAAAAAATACGACTGGACTAAAAGGAAAAACTACGACAGGACTAACTATGACAGGAAAAATTACGACAGTACTAAAAGGAAAAACTATGACATGACAAAAAGGAAAAAAAAACTTCTCTCAAGATGCGGTCGGATTTCCCAACGCCCATGTAAATTATGTTCCAAACTGCATTCTTAATGGTTTGTGGGACCAGAATGTCAAACTCCCTCCTGCTGAAAGGTGTTTGGCCTCTCCTCTTTTATTTCAGTGCCTGTGATGCATTAACCTTTGAAGTTGTCCCACCTTTCTGTTCACACTGCGGTTTTGATAGTTGGGTTTGGGTATTGTGGGCAGATTTAACCTCAATTTGCACCACATCTTCCTCAGCGAGGGTAATGAGACCAGTCTCTTTTTGTGTTTTCTGCTCAGTAGAAGGGGGTCTTCACTACTGGGTACTGGCATCCTCTATTCTGCACTGGCAGGTGTTTGTTGCTGTGCCATGTTATGTACTGTTTATTTCTGTATACTTTTTTTTTTTGAATGTCTAAGTTTGTTATTTGTCGGATTTTTTTTTAAATTTAATCACCCTTACACTTTGGTAATAACTGGCGCTTTTATTATTGTGGGCCATGGTAATGTATTTGATTGTTAAAAAGTAAACAAGCTATTTGGTATGGTTGTGTGGGTCTGAAAAACATAGGAGGAAAATTTTGGCTGATGGAAGTTTGCTTGAAGATGGGATGTTGCATATAGAACAAAGAAAAATAAATGTTTAATAACTGCCTCAGTCTACAATATAAGAATAGGAATATGTTTGGTTACTATGGGCAACATGCCATCTTAAATAGAAAGCACATCTAACCTAATGTACCCATACAAATATATCAGGTAAAGCATGAGTTAATAACATAGTAGGTTAGAATGCATTATGTTGTGTAATTTAAAATTTTGAAACACAGTACAAAGGTAGTAATCCGGAAAACATGGCATGATTGTCAGAAAATAACATACCGTATGTGTTTTTTGGCAGGACAATGCCTCTTGATAGGCTGCACAAAGCTATTTGGCACCTGTAAGCAATGTGTACACAGAGAGGAAAAAAACTATAAACAAAAAAAAAAAAGGTTTACAAACAAGACATGTTCTACATGTGCAATACATATGTAATTGTTAATAGTAACAATTTGTGTTGGTTGGGAGTGGAACATATACAGGGGGGGTTAAAAAATACAACATTCCCAGAGAGTGTACAAGTACATACCATCTCAGCGTGCAAGAGCTGCAATAGGCTGTTGATGCAATTGCAATTGCATTCAGCTGCATTCTATTGACAATAATTAGCTGGATGCCCCCTGTCAGGTACCTGTGGCAGCCTTTCGCTAGCTGTGCGCAACCCTAGACCTACTCAGCAGGACTTTTCGGTCTCGCTGTGCTTGTCACAGGTAATTTTCACACTATATGGGTGTTGTGGACACCCACGAGTGGGAATAGTCCCTGTTAGTCAGCCTGTCAACTGTCAGGATTTATTGCAGTCAGGATTCCGCCGTCAATATACTGACCAGCGGGATCCCGACTGCCGGTCACATGATTACATCCTGATAAAAACACATGTTTGAGAAATGTCAGGGGAAGTTTCACATGTTGGTGAAAAAGATAACCATTTTTTTAACAACTCTAGTTCAACACTCTACACCAGAGATCTTTATCCTTTTACAACTCGCGGCACACTGAACAAGATTTAAATATTGCCAAGGCACATTCCAATATAATGGTGATATATGGTGCAGTTGCATGTCCTAGGATGTCATGTCACAGCTTCTCCATCGGTAACGCCTGAGCCACATCTGAGAAAGCCAGAAGAGCCCAACGCTGCTTGGGCCCTATATTAGAACTGGCTCTGCAACCACTAAACCAGGTGATCGTTCCAGGGCCTCAGTAATGGCAAAACACTGACGGGCCTGGTTGTTCTTTTATGGCGGCACACCTGGAGACTGCTCAGGGCACACTAGTGTGCCACGGCACAGTGGTTGAAAACAATTCTCTACACTAATCAGTGAAACTGTGGAACTTTTAAAAGGTTGAAAATTAATGATCTTAGAATGCCACTATCAGATTCCTTCTTTTAATAATTTGTCATAATACATATGGAGTTTGCAGCAATATATTCACTTATTTCAGCCCAATCCTCTCCATCTAGAAAGAACTTACCCATTTCCTTAACACATGAAAGTTGCTACAGGGATTTCATCATGGAACAAGAGGAGGAAATCAGGAAATCTCCATATACTGTACAACATCATAGTATAACGCGGGGAGGGGGGGTTATGGTTGCCTGGAAAGCCCACTCTCTAGCCCACACCATGACCACTATAGCAATTGTATACAATTATACAAGTTTACAAGAGCTGCATGTTTTAAAGATCTTCTCAGTATTACAAATAAAATAATTAGCAACACCGGTGGATCATTTAAAGCAGAGGTTCTCAAACTTGGTCCTTGTGGGCCCACACAGTGCATGTTTTGCAGGTCTCCTCACAGAATCGCAAGTGAAATAATTAGCTCCACCTGTAGACCTTTTAAAATGTGTCAGTGAGTAATTAATACACCTGGCATCAGGCTTTTTAATCACTGACAGTATGATGCCAGTCTGCTTCCCACATCACAGAACCCATTTGTGCATACACAAAGTACGGCACACCAGACATCAGTAAGCAAATACAATGTGATCTGAATAAGGGCCATTGAGCATTTTTTAAGGTCTGCCATTTTTGTGATCAATAAAGGAAAATTGAATGGTTCCCAATATCCTCTACTTTTGAGCTCATAAAATGCATAGAGTGCATCTGCTTTACCATATTTTAGACCAGGACGATAAGACAGCTTGAGGTCAAATCTGGAAAGGAACATAGACCAGCAAGCCTGTCTAATGTTGAGGCACTGGACATTTTTTAAGAAGAGCAGATTCTTGCGGTCAGTATAGACTGTTATGGAGAACTTTGCTTATCTTTTGCTTTGCTTATGAACTTTGATATTTATATAGTAAATATCACTATTTCTCCAACGTTAGCTTACTAGCTAATTGTTCCTGCTCGCCGATTGCATAGTTCCTTTATAATAATAATTATAATAATAATAATAATAATTTTATTGATATTGTGCTCTTTCTCTAATAGAACTCAAGGCGCTTTACAGATACATAGCATAATATAGTACAGAAAATAATGAAGTACAGAAAAGATTTTCATAAAATACAGAAGCATGTAGATACGGGACATTATGGGAATGCCAGAGTAAACAGGAAAGTCTTGAGTCTACTTTTGAAGGATTCTATAGTTGGGGCCTCTCGCACTGTACAGGGAAGTGAGTTCCATAGCGTCAGAGCCGCATGACTAAAAGCTCGACCCCAGATGAATTACAGCAGATTCTAGGTACTGCTAAAAGTGTTTCATCTACAGATCGCAGTAATCGAGTGGCGGCAGAATGGGGTCAGAAGCTGCTTCAGGTACCTTGGGCTCTGGTCATGTAATGCTTTGAAACTCAGTAAGCCAATCTTGAAGCTGATTTGCCATCTTACAGGCAGCCAGTGAAGGGAGTAGAGTATGGGTGTTATGTGGCTAGAACGGGGCTGTTCAGTTAACAGCCTGGCAGCTGTGTTTTGCACCAGCTGTAAGCAGTGCAATTCTATTGCTGGGAGACCAAGGTAGAGGGCATTACAGTAGTCTAATCGAGATGATACAAATGCATGGATGACTATTGGCAGATCATCTGAGGGAATTAAGTGCTTGATTCTGGCTATGTTCCTCAGGTGAAAGAATGAGGATTTGATTGTGGCTGATATCTGATGTTTAAGTGTCAAGCCACCATCCAGGACAACACCAAGATTTCACATGATCAGTGGTTTGTAATTCTGAATCCCAAGTTTAAGTCCAGTTGTTTGGCTATGCTGCAGTCTTGTCCTTTGATGTTGTGGACCTATCATAAGGACCTCTGTTTGGTCCTTAAAAATCCATATTAAAAATCCTTTAAGCTGGATTTTTTTTGAAAAATATCCACAAGGATATAACCCTTTTCCCTCATTTTTTGTGACAGAATGGCTCCCACTCCTTCAGAAGATGCATCTACAGGCCTTCATAATAAAGGGTATCATCACATCAGGCTGTCTAAGAAGTGCAGAGGCAAAGGCCTGCTTCAGTGACTGTAAAGCTGCTTTAGCTTCTGAAGACCACTGTGATGGATCAGCGCCTTTTTTGTTAAAAGGAGTAATTGGAGCCACCAGCGTCAAAAAACTTCTAGTGAATCTAGGATAATAGTTTGCCAATCCAAAAAGTCATTGGACTGCCCTTAGGGTAGTGAGTTGTGTCCAATTAAGAATTGCTTGTACCTTTCCTGTATCTATTTAAGACCTGTTCAAGAAATGATATAACCTAAAAACTGTATGGATGGACCGTCGAAAATACATTTCTCAAGTTTGCAGTAGAGACAGTTTGTCCGAATTCCTCTTAGTACCTCATTAACCTGCTGTTGACAAAGACTCAAATCTCTACAATAGATCAAAACATCATCAAGAGAGACTTCTACAGATTTGCAAAATAGATCACAAAAGATTTCCTTCACAAAGTGTTGAAAATCAGCGGGAACATTACTGAAAATGAAAGACATGACTAGATATTCATAGTATTAATAGCTATCCATAGAAATTAATTTGGATCAGATAATAAGCTCCCCTGAGATCTAGCTTTGTAAAAATTGTGGCTCCTTTGACTCTATCAAACAATTCCGTAATCAAGGACAGAGGGTATTGGCTTTTCATTGATTTCATTAAGACTCCTGGTAGTCTATGCAAGGGCATAACCCTCCATCTTTTTCTTGACAAAAAATCCCCACTCCAGCTGTTGATGTGGATGGTTGATAATCACTTCTCCAAATTATCATTAATTTACTTAGACATAGCCTGTGTCTCTGGTACAGAGAGAGGGTAAGTTCTGCCCTGAGGCGGTGTTTTTCCAGAAACCAAATCAATGGGACAGTTCCATTCCAAATGGGTAGGTAACAGTTCTCCCCCTTGTTTACTAGAGACATCCAAACATTGGGAATGTGGGGCTGGTACCTCTAGGGATGTAGATGGTTTGGAGGTTTTAAGAGGAAGAACTGATTGTAAGCAGGTCTTAGAACATGAAGATCCCCAGGACAAGATTTCCATAGAAGACCAATTGATGTATGGGTTAGTTTCTGTAACTATGGAAACTCAAGAACAATGGTCTGCAAAGCTTTGGGAATAACAAAACATTTTTTTGAGGTGCAGGACCCCTACTATGAGTTCCAATGGAATGGTATGGAGAGTAATGGATTCATAAAGTATTCGACTACCATCTACTGCAGATGTAGACCATCTGAGACAAAGGCTGAACTGGGAGATGATAACTTAGAACAAAACTTGAAGTAATAAAATTTCATGCAGTACTGAAGTCTAAGAGAGCAGAAATTATCTGTGATTTGTTTTAAAACTCTAAATTAAGTTAAATAATATCATTCGGAACTTTGCGAAGAATAAGTTAAACTTCCTAACCTAGCTTCTCCAGGACTGATTAGGACTGGAAGTTTACTGGATGATGAGGGCAAGAAGCCACCAGATTAGTGGAATCTCTGCAATACATGCAAAGGTTCTGCTTTCTTTGTCTTATGCATTTGTTTGCGGTTTGACACGATTAGTTGATCTGCATGGGTTCATCAAAGCGGATGGTAGCAGAGGTACTGGGATGAGGAAGAGGATAGTATTTACCCTGATCACCTTCATTCTTTTCAACTTGCCGCTCCTTGTAGCAAAGGTCCACGTTATTACACAAAGATATTAATTCCTTAGATAGAAGATCTCCATTTACAAATTCAGGGGTGGATTGGGAGCTAAAAGTGGCCCTGGAAAATGTTATAGAAGTGTCCTGAAAAGCGCAGCACACTGGATGGAAGAAAAACTGTACTTCATAGATGGATTTAATAGAATAGACAATGCATTTTAATCAGTGTGGTGGGCTGTCTTCAAAGTCGGGGGTCAGCTAACAAAACATGCCTTAGAGATGCGTCAGCTCACTAGGATTTTCCCTGTGACCCCTTTGGCCAATCTCCCCTGAGCAAGTTCATCTTTCAACCTTTCAGAAAGATGACACCAGAAGGCTGAATGGAGATCTTCCTCATTCCATTCTAGCTCATACACTAAAGTCTGAAACTGTACCACATACTGGGCAACAGATTTATTGCCTTGATAGATAAGCATAATTTCTACAGCAGTGTATCATACTTGTCCTGGTTCATCAAAGATCTTCCTGAATGCTGAGATGAAAACAGTATAAGTGGAAAGCAGTGGGTCTGATCCCTCCCAAAGGGCTGAAACCCATTCCATGGGTGGGCCTGTGAGCAAGGAAAACATAGTAGCCACCCAAATTTATCACTAGGAAAACTTGAAGGCTGAACAGCAAAGTGAATATCGCATTGGTTCAAAAATTCCTGGAATAATTTGGGCGACCTGTCAAATTTATTTGTGGTTGCAAGCTGTAAATGAGAAGCTGGCACAGCTACAGAGGAAGATATTGGTCTGATAGGTGCTGTTTCAAAACGGGGAGATGCAGGGAGTAGAGAGTGTGGCTTGGAAAGCTTCTTGACATGCAGATATGTCTTGTAAACACTGCACTAATTGTCTTTTTTGCGAAGGTTTTAGACTTTCCAGTCGATACTCTGGAGAAGATCCACACTAAGCCCTTGACCCACTGCTGGATCCATGTGGTCAGTGCAAATTGTTACAGACATGGGATTTTGTGAATCTGAGACTGGGTTTTGGACTAATGCAAATACTAAAGCAAGTAATGTATGAGTAGCCAGCTAGATTTAGTCTTGCTCATTGACTGCTGGAACTAAAACCAATACTGAGTGGGTGGTTGAAATCCAGAACAGGACCATGGAGTCTGACACGCTGCAGTGATACATAGAAAATAGGCATGGAGCATATTATTTTAATCAGCATAAGCTGCTTGTGAGTCTATTTATATAGCAATGGGATCTAGATGCATTAAAACAGAAAAAGTCCCACATAGCATTACCAAGTCATGTGATGGTATTGCATGACTAGAAAGGCTGTTTAATGTGACTGCAGCAAGGATGTAGGAGGACACATCTGTAAGTATTGGACTGGAACTAATGGTTTGATATCGGACTGGAACCGATGGTTAGGTATCGGACTGCAACAAATGGAACCAGTGTTTGCACAGAATGAGAGTTGCACTGGAGTCACTTTGAGGAATAATCCGCAGGAGCTCATATAAGCACACAGACAGGTTGAGACCTTAGTTGCACTGGCGGCTTGTGATGTCAATCCCCTTTATACCTTTAGGAAGTCAGGGACTTGATGCTGCAGTCAGCTGGTAAACCGAGTGCTCGGGATTGGTGAAAGTACAGTCATGTGACTGGAACCAACATGGTGGCACCCAGCTCCCAGAGCTGACAGGAACAATCACCACCACCTATGGATTTTGGCCTTAAAAGGCATGGGAGCCAGAGGAATGAGGATGATGAGGCTAGCACTAAGCTCTCAGCTTCTACAGAGTATCAGACTCTAGTAGAAGATACATTATTCCAAAGGATACAGTGATAATGCTGTGTCAAGTCAAATATGTGGGCATTCTTTTAGCCCATATGAAGTGGGAGGAAATGCACTGAATAAAATAAAATAAATACAGTACTCTAGGGAGAATATTCACCTTAACAGTGACTTGTCTGATCCAGGAGATGAAGTACTGTAGGAGTGCCAAGTATCAATGTTTTTTTCTAAGTTGGGAAAGAAGACAAAGACTAGTTTGCTTGAAACAGTTGGTAATAATGTTTAGTCATGTTAACACCCAGGCATTTAAGATTTGTTTGATTGCCAATGAAAACAAAATGTGTTTTGGAGAAAATGTTTTGTGACATCATCTATATAAAAGTCACGGGTTTCAATTTTAAGAGGGTTCATTTTGTGAAGACCATATAAATTAATTTTGTATTTGTGTCTAGGAAAAAAAGACGTAAGTGCAGAAGGAGTGAGTAGGACATTATCAGCAAAGAGGGTTATATTACTGTACTGTAAGTTCTGAATTCCCTACTATAATTCCATGAACATTCGGGTTTTGTCTGATATTGTTTATCAGGGGTTCAATGAGTAGCACACAAATCAGAGATGATAAAGGTCAGCCCTGTCATGTACAATTAGTCATTTTAAATGTGGCTGAAGTTGGCCAATACTGCTTGCATGGGGGAGTGATATAGAGCTAGAATATAATCAAGAAACTGATTCCAGTAACCTGTACATAAAAGATACATCAAGAGACATGAGAAGAGATGGGCACTTCTGACTGTGTGATCCATACAATAGTGCTCCTGGTGTTATCTGGGGCTTGATAGCCCAGGACAAAACCAACGTGATCAAGATGGATCATAGATGGGAGAGGCAGGCTCAATCTAATAGTTAAGATGTTAGCATAAGCCTTAAGGTTAATGTTAATAAGATAATTAGGACAGGATGTGGGATTTTTGTATGGTTTTGTGGCATCAAAGACAATGGCTAATGTCAAGGATGGATCAAATGAGACATCACATAAAACTTTATTTAAAAGTCTAATAGAAATTGGGCTAGAACATCAGAAAATGTTTTATAGTACTGCGGGGTAAGGCCACCAGGACCTGGGGTAGATGATTGCTTCAGACTTTTTTTTATAGCCACCTGGACTTCTTCCACAGTAGTGTCTGAGTTGAAGAAAGCATGGTTGGCATCTGAGAGTTTAGGTATTGTAGCTGATGGAAGGTAGTTATCTGTCTCATCATTCAGTGCACCAGAAAGAGAAGGATACCTGGGCAGTTTGTAGAGAGCCTCACAGAAGTTGTAAAATTCATTCACAACCTTGCTTTGGTATTACATGATAGAGAAGTTGGTCTGTCTCTTGAACTTATTTATCATATGCACTGTTTTGCCACAATTTATGTGCTAACATACTGTAGCGCCTGATTCAGATATTGTTGGAGTTGCTATCACTGCTGCTTCCTTGGAAGCAGCAATGAAGCTCTGTATGTAATGCAACAGGAGGTGTCTAAAACAAGCAGATGCCTTCTGCTGCAGTAGTGATCTAACCAGCATCCTAGGATGCAGCATCGGATCACTCACTCACCATCGGGCAGCTTGCAGCACACATGGGTACATACAAGTTGCTGTCACAGAGACCAGAAAACCTCCATGTTACCACAGAGAACCCTGGCTTTATCCCTCTCTCTAAATGAAAGCGATACGAAAAAAAAGTACTGATATTCTGTACTTTGCTCATGTACAAGACCCATTCTGCACGTTCACGGATGGGTCCTGCGACAGTCTGATGCCTAATCCACATCCTCCCTGCGCCCCCAAATGGCATCAGACTGTCAATCACTGACAGTCTGATGCCTGACTGTGTGCTATGTCACAGGACCCATTGCGCACGTGCAGAATGGGTCCTGCGCATGTGCAAACTAATGATAATTGGTACTTTGTGATGCACAGCACACATACAAAAACATCTTAATAACCCCTACAGGGTCAGCTTTATATAACACAATACTGGAAAAGGTGGGGGAGTAAGAGGTGAGAAAGGAGGTAGAATAGTGAGTAAGACCAGACATGAAAACTATGGGTATTGTGTTAATTTAAGTTACAGCAGCACCTTTGGTTTGACTATGATATTGCAACTACAAAGTCCACATTCAGGAGGAACCAGAGTTTCAATTCCTGAAAATGATATTACAGCAGTTCAGAAAATCAAGTGTTTAATGCTTAAGATGAATAAGTGTAACAAATATATTTTATACAGTCCTTACATTCCAAATAACTTAATAAGTGTGTTTACTTTTCAATATTGGAACTATTTATAAGTATGGCATCTCTGCACAATTTTAATGCTCCTTATATGATACTGTAAAACTGAGGAGCATAAACACAGATTTGAATAACTTTATTTATTTTACAGTGATGTAAAAGGACATGTTACTGTAGTTCACCCTCAGAAATATGACTGTATACAATTTCATTGTTGTACAATAAGCATTTTAAGACATGTATTCAGCAAGCTTAATTTGAATTACAGTATGCTATTGCTGAACAATAGCACACTGTGTTTTTAATATAGACATTGATTTTGCTTTAATTATTCTTACTGATGAGAAAAATGTTTTGGCAGATTTCAGTTTGTTTTTCACTCTTGGCAAATTAGTACATGAAGGTGGGAGTTGAAATCAATGAGAGGAACAATTCTACATTTGTTAATTTATATCTTAACTTTGCAGTGATATGTCAATTAATGCATCTTTTATTTTTCTAGTGGACCTCGCACCATAAATTAGGTATGTACATAGCAACAGTATAGCAGCAATTCAATTTTGCAGTTGCTATCCAGCACAATTAAATAGCACAGCCAAATGTAATAATGTGACCAATACACGCTTCATTTAAAAAACAAATCATTTCATTATCTTATCTATAGATAATCTTTATCTTGAGAAAGCTTGGAGCAGTGATACAAAGTTAACTTTTACTATCTTCTGGGAAAAGAATGAGTACCATTTAATTTGCATACTGATTAACAATCTATTGTGTCTTTCTAATTTTCTAAATTCCCTCTAATTACAAGCTCTGTTTCTATAGTAACAATTTATATGCTCATTTCATAGTGGATTTCTTGCCATTTATTCTGTCCATTTCATTTATCTGCTTTATTTGCCACATCAATAACGCACAAACTTCAGGGGAGCCTTTCTTTTTACAGCCTCTTTGAAAAAATGAAAGAGAAAGATTAAAGTGTTTAGTATGCAGTCAGTTCAATTACTAAGAAATATCATTTTAAACTTCCTTCCTTATATTGATGATAAAGGTCCTTGAAGCAAATGTGTGCATGGAATCAGCTAATTTATCCCGACAACATCCTGCTATATATAAAAGGCAACTGTTTAGCATCATCATCACTTTAACTAACAGCCATAATGTTTACAACAAACACTAGCTATAGATCAGAGAAAAATACATTTCTGCAAAAATGAAACTGTGGTCCCTGCTGTTGAATATTTAAATTAACATTTTAATTACATTTTATTAGAAACTAGTATTTCTATTTAATTCCTACCTCTTAATTGTAGTTTTATGTATTTACATTTTAAATTTGTTCAAAAAAGATATTGAGTCAACTAAGGTAAGTTCTTATGCCAATTAATGTATTTATAAAGATATCATCTGAAATGTGTTTTTCATTAAAGTTCAAATTTTTAGATTAAACTTGATGTTCATTTCATACATTTTTATTAAGTCACGTCAGTGTCTCTACATGGACTATGTGCCACATTACTGCAGGTCTTTGACAATGCCTCGCGCTTGGCCATTAAAAAGTAATACAATTATTCTATATTTCTAATTTCCTAGTGATGTATATTTCATAAAGCTTGTAGTTTCTGCAGCCAAAGCAACATTAAAGAGGTAGGCATTGTCCTATCATTATCACGCATGGTAGTGATTATATTATATTGATAGCCAATTAGGGAAATTAACATGTAAGAGATGGCAGAGAGAGAGACAGGAGACATTTCTACATCTTTGGTGGTGAAAGTGCTACAATGTTTACATATTAATTAATTGATTACAAAAGTATTGATCTCACTGCTGAATGCAAAAGAATATATATTTATGGCACAGTGATTTTGTTGTGTAGGAAAAAATGAACAAAGCCTGAATCTTTTTAACATGAGGGAGAAGACCGCCACAGAAGTACAGTTTATCTCTCATGGTGTTAGTAATGATACAGATATCTCCAGCAGTGGAGGAGGTGCTATTTTAATGCCACAAAGGCAGAACCAGTTTGTCTGCACAGTGCTTAATGTTATATCATTATATTTTAAAGCATCATTTCCATATTGCCCATAAGTAAAAAAAAAAACATGTCCTTATCATTTTTTGTCCAACCCCTTTTGTTTGGAAAGGTGGAACAGGGAAGGGAGCAAGCAAGCATAAATTGAGATAAGATGGATATTCTGTAGTAAGGGTGTGTCCACATATAATTAGATGTAGAATTACTGTAGAATACATTTCTTGCAGTTATTGAAGTGCTGGTGCATATATGCAATATTATGTATCAGTATGGTGGCTTCACTTGTGTGACAGTAGTGCCATCTAACATTGTGATGTATATTTTACATTTTACACATTGATCACAAAATTTCTTTCTAAACAATATGTACAGTTTTTCCTTCAGGGATTAACACAAAAAGATGCTTGGGTTAGGTTGCAAGTGACTTGACCAGCTACTCTATGATGTATATAATTTTGCATCATGCCTAACCATAGTATGTAGTATTTGTTTTCATGTGTCATCTACTGGATTGACATGTAAACTGAAATGTCATGAGTCAAGATAACCTGCCTGATTAGGGATTGATACATAGTTGGATTTTCATGCTAAATAAATCTTATATAGCTATATATACCACATAGTAGTACTCCTTATACACATTATGCCACACAGTAGTACCCATTATACACATTATCCCACACAGCAGAGTCAATTATACTCATAATATCACAGTAGGGCCCTTATACATGTTATACCATAGTAGAGCCCCTTATACATGTTAACAATCAGAAGAGCCCCTTATATACATAATGCCTTAGTAAAGCCCCTTTACACAATACACCATACTAGATCACATTATACACATTATACCAGGTAGAGCCCCTTATACACCTTATGCCAGATAGAGCCCCTACACTTCTTCCTCCTCCATCTCACTGTTCCTCTCTCCCTGGTAGGATGCACTATCAGTGAACAGACTGTGTATATGTGCTGGGTTTAATGTCAGTGAGTAGTGCATGTGTGAGAGGCTGTAGTGTCAGTGAGCATTGTGTGTGTGGGTGAGCAAGTTATAGTGTCACTAAGCAGTGCATGTGAGTGTGTGTGTGTGTGTGTGTGTGTGTAAGGTGTTGTGTCAGTGAGCACTTTGTGTGTGAGCTGGGTGTAGTGTCAGTGTGCAAGGTGTAGTGTCAATGAGGAGAGGGAAAGAGGGAGAAAGAGAGATACGTGTGTGAGCACCCTCTCCCACCTTACTCCCTGAACACCTATGCTGTGGCTTTCTTTTGCTCAGCAACAGCAGGCAGCAGCAACTGGCTGCAGTACCCAGAAGCCCCGCAAGACACTGCAGGAAAGGAGCATGGTGCAGAGAACACAGGTGAGAGACAGACTCATAGACTGCCCAGCGCTGCTTGCTGTAATGTATATTAGTGGCAGTGCGTCTGGCAGAGGAATCATCACAACGCTATTATACAGCACAGTGGGCAGTGTTGCAGCTGATGGTGGTGGCCAAATTAGGGTGGATGCAGATGGTGCACATCTGCACTGCCCTAGTTACAGCCCCAGTCCCAACACTGACAGTGGGCTTACTGTCTAGTCACATCTCAATCCAAAGGTATCGGTAATATTACATAGTTAAATTTGCACACTGCACCTTATGCTTTATTCAATTATGCTCTCTGTTACTGTATACTCTCCAACCAGCTGTTATCAGACATAATCCCCACTTACATTCAATCCTCTGTTATTTTGCACTATACAGCTGCCACTCCTATCAAACACTTATCACATCCCAAAACCTATTCTAAACACACTCACCCTCAACTTATTCCCCTTTTCTACTTCTCCTATTCTTCCTCTTAACTTTTGGTATAACTTTACCTCCTTCCCATTCATGTCATCCATGTCTCTGTTTATACCCCCAAAAATCTTCTGCTCCCCAAAAACCTGCATAAACCAAAGAAACCCCTTATCCACAAATTATTCTCTCAATCTCTCCGTTATTGCACCCAGTCCCTACTCGGCTGTCACAATTCCTCAACACTGCAGCTTAACTCACGTGATCTCTATCTATCTAACGATGATATCTAAATATTCCCATGGACAATCACTGATTCGGTCACCACAAAATTTCTACCTCTGATTTCTCAGAGTGGACTTTATTTTTTCCCTAACTGTGACAGATAATAAATAAATCACAATATAGCATCTAACCTAGGAATGTTGTTTCATAACCTTTTTGAGCAGGTCTGCTCATGTGAAATAAGCAGGTCTGCTCATGTAAAATATGTTGTGTGGTGAGGAGACTCTCCAGAAGGCCTTCCATTCCCTTACTGCTGGAGGGGGTGCATGAGTTGGCCACATAAAAGTAACTGCGTGGTACACAAAGCTGGAAGACCTTCAGGGATAACATAGTTCTAATTGACTGACCACTGAGAAGCTGATGGCAAAGTGTGAGGAGAGCACCTGTGGGGAGAGCACCCCCCCTCCCTTCAGGACACCTATGCTGTGGCTTACCTTACTTACACTGAATGGCAGCAGGCAGAAAAGTCAGCTTCAGGAGAGGAGGAGGTGGGTAGACCACACAGGGGAGACAAAGACTAGACTGCCCAGTGCTGCTCACTGTAATGTATATTAGCAGCGGTGTGACCAGCAAAGAAGGACCCAGACATAACGCTACGCTAAGTCAGCCAATCAGGGTAGATGTGGGTGGTGCGCCCACAGGGCAAATGTCTGGATACTAAGCACCATCTGCACCTCCCTTGTTACAGCCCTGATATTTATATACATAGAGTTATTTGGACTTGAGCCTGCACACTGCACGTGCTGCACATCTGATTATATGTTTAGTGCTCTTCTCCCTGACTTCTAGATCATACATAACTCAGTTTCTTTCTAGGTCATGAACAATGGTGAAAAATCACGAGTTAGTGAATAATGGTGAAAAATCACGAGTTAGTGAACACTTCTGATGAAACAGCCCCAGGATTGAGGCTGAGAAACGCGTCAAGCATTCCTCACAGTATCGCGTCTGGTATCCTGCTTCTTGCTACCACCAGAGACTACAAGCACGTCCCCGAACGGCTCCCGCTACAGGCACGTCTTTGGCGGCTCCCGCTACATCACTGCAAGTGAGCGGTTTATGGTTTGGATCCATACGTCTCTGATCACCGTCCCGAGTGTTCAGTCCACCATCACATTCTGCTCTTTTCTACTTCCTCGGTGCCGCAGCTAAGCGGTGTGGGCAGCCAGCGCCCACCACTTGAAAGGAATTACCGATCAATTGCATTCAGCAGAGGCTGGGGTAAGCACAACACTAGACTGTCAAAATAGCGGTTTAAGCTTAAATGTCATTGTGCTGTGCATTCAACTGTGCTATTTAAAGCCACCCGATAAAAGCCTTTCTAATATGGAATAAGTATTGGGAGCAGATATTTATTAAGTGGACAAAACAAACGTGAACTGTTCATATATTCACACCACGGATGGACTTCCAAACCTATAAAATCATCTTATGAGCTTATACGTCCAATTAGCCCACATGTGGAGCTTTCAGCAAGGAGCTTTTTATAATTACAAGTGCAGTATTACCATCTGAAGCACAGGTGGTTATATTGTTTTAGGGGAGTTTTCTAATATGCCCACTATTTGCTGCTACTGTTAATTTAAGTTATTGATGCTTGCTACATAATATATGCTGTGTCATCAAGTTACAGGATACCAGGTTTTATTCACTAACTCGTGATTATTATATATATATTTTTTAATAAATTGTTTAATACTTTCAACGACAGCGCTTCTCTGTGTTTTTCACCATTGTTCATGATTTTTTGAGGTTCAGCACCTCAAATTGTGAAGCTGCACTCAGTGTGAAGTATATATATTTGTCTCATAGCCAATTTTTACTAGCGCTCACTTGTTTTACTCTTTCTAGGTCACTAAGATATACAATAGTGAAAATGTGATCCAAACAGACAAAAAATAAATAAAAAATTAATATCCGTAGGTCATAAACTGCCCCTAGATGTATACTTCTCAAAAAAAATTGTTATGTACAGGCACAACCCTTACAGTTTTATTATATAGTATTATGGTGGCCAAACCCAGGATTTTGGGATTAGTCAGTCCCCTTTTTTTTTCAATGCCAGACTGCGATGACCATCTTCAGGAGGCTCAGATGCTGCCCTGGTCCCCAGGCCCAGCTCGCCCTGCCCACAGCTGTGTGCACTGCGCAGCGCGACATGATATCAGAGGTCATGGACCTCACCACCTGCAGCAAGAGAACTCTTCCCCCTACCCGTTCAGCAGATGGTGAGTTATGTGGGTTTAGACATTGAAAGATTTACATTTAAACACAACAAACCAATCCTGGGAATCCTGGGATTGCTAAAAAGGATTGGCATCCCTATATATTATGTATTGTTAAATATACATTTTATATGGAATAAGTCTATCTCTTTAATTGCCACCTACTTTTAAATTCTCTGTTGTGTACGATGACACTGTGCTCTTAAATTTAGGCCATAGGGGACTTCCTAAAAAAGAAGACATGCTTCTATTTCACATAAAAATTCATGTGTTTTAGAGTAGACTAAATGTATACCATACTAAATATATAATGCCAGGCATATAGGGCGGACTTGCCCTATGCTGAGCATCCCCCCCCCCCCCCCCCGCATGCTAGTGGAGTGAGTTGCAGTTGTGTGACTTTTCGCTTAACTACTACTCATGCTGAATTAGGCCCTGAGTTTAAAAGTGCGGATGGATTAATCAATCTGTGATGTTATTGCATCAGAATGCTTAATGTTTCTAAACACTCCCTTACTAATATGTGTAAGCCAAAATCTTCAATGATGGTCCCTAGGACCATGGGGAATGCTGAGAAGTGGATGTAGTCCAGTGTGCAGTGTGTCTAGAGTTTGCAAATGGAATAAAAAGAGCACAGCAGTTAACTAATATGCCTTTGTGTCCTAATGATTGGACTTACAAGCATATGAACAAAACCCCATCCATTGACTGATCACTAGTTCCATAAAATGGGTATTTGTGGGTGAAAGCTGGGTAGCTACAATGTCATTTCACAGAAATAATCTGTGCAAAGGGATTATTATGGGAGTGAAACAAAAAACAGCAACGACATTTGAAAACTACTGTACATGTTGGTAGATAATTCAGAGATCTCAGTTGCATAATGTATATTTGCTAAAATATGTAAGCCTTCAGGCCAACTTCACTGCATTTTTTATACTGGAAGTCCCTAATACCAAGTCTAAGTCAGGGTGCAGAGCCCCACAAGCTGACACGGGCCAGCTACCCCAAGGTAGCACACCAGTTAAAAACTAGGGTGTTAGTGATTGTGTTTAAGAAAGAAGTAAAATGTTCCCGGCGGGAATATTGGATCGGGGAGACCCATGTTGCACAAACCTCAAAGTAAGGCACAGACACAGATTTTTATCAAAAGTAATAGGTCTATTTACTGTAGCTACAGGTCTTCAATCAGCATAGGTTTGTCCAGAACAGCAATCACATCAGCAATCCTAGGAGCTTTTACTCAGTCAGTGACCCTTCCTGCTTCTCACTTACAGTATATAGTATAGCTAGCAAAGTGCAGATATAAGTGCCAAATAAGGTTTTAAACACATGATTGGTCATATGAGCTAGTACATAGTCACATGCCATTCATAGTAACAAGCGAAACTTATCATTGGTCCTTACATATATGGTAAAGCATAAAAACAAGTTAACTGACAACTTGGGTGTTTTTGATGTCTCAGGATGTGGTAAAGAGGCTCAAATTTTCCAGCATGATGCAAGAAAGATTTGGGAGCAGTGAACTGACAAAATGAATGATAAAATGATGGACAGTCAACATCTTGATACATCATTTTGTGTCTCGTATCACCAGTGCTGAAAGTGGTCCTGGAGAGGTGGTGGAACTCATATCTCTCACCACCTATTCCCCTTCCTCCAATTAGGTGGAGCCAGGGTATTCAGCATCTCCCTGCAAACTATACATTTTTGTATTACCTCTAATACTTTATAAAGGGACAGTGGTCACACAATAGTACCCACAAATCTAATTACACAACACAGTATACCACAGTCTTATTCCCATTACACCGCATTTAGTTCCCAGATTCATATTACACTACATAGTAGAGCCCCTTATTCACATTGCGACACAC
Organism: Pseudophryne corroboree; assembly: GCF_028390025.1. Lineage (NCBI taxonomy): Eukaryota > Metazoa > Chordata > Amphibia > Anura > Myobatrachidae > Pseudophryne > Pseudophryne corroboree. The sequence goes on from NC_086448.1 coordinate 468,883,978, forward strand.
AGCAGTGTCGCTTATTCACATTATGTCACTCAGTAGTGCCCTTTAACCACGTCATGATACACTGTGGTACTACTTATACATGATATGGAATACTGTGCAAGGCGGTCGAGGGTGGTGGAACTAGTGCCACCTACAATTAAAGGTGGTGGGACTCAGTTCCAACTCGTCCCCCCACACTAACCCCTGCGTATCACACAAAAGCTATGTATTAAAAGGTGTTAAACAAGTGAAAGGTGTAATTAAATTGCTTAAAGGAGTAATATTAGTAGAAAAAGATATTTAAAAGTGTTACAAAAATTGCCAAATAAAATGTTACTGTTTGGTATCCCAAAGCAGCCTAGCCCCACCAGTCCAGGGGCACCATGCCCCTAATTCATCCCTAAAGCTAATAACAGTATCCCCTTTGGGTCATATAATTGACTAATATAAGGACACACTGTAATGACACATGACCAAATATATCAAAATTGGGAGCAAGCTTACCTGCAGTCACCCCTTGGTTCTCCTAATGGCACTGACTTTGGCACCTAATGGCATCTTTCATTCACCTGGATGACATTACTAATTGGATTGAGCAGTTACACAATTTATTATTGCTGTTCTGAGAGGCATAGATGGGACCAGCATTTGGAGGGCATGCTGATTCCTGTAGTGCCATTAAGAGAATCTAGGGGTTTCTTCAGGTAAGCTTGCTCCCAATTTAGATGTATTTGTGCATGTGCCATTACTATGTGACCTTATAATGCACAATTATATGACCCAAAATGGGGTTCTGTTATTAGTTTTAGAGTGGCTGTTGCAGGTATATGGTAAAGCAGCCTCAGATGCAACTGACATAAAACCATGGGGCCTATGTAGTAAGCCTTGGAGAGTAATAAAGTGGAGTGATAAAGTACCAGTACTAGATCCTAACTTCCATATTACAGGCTGTGTTTGAAAAATGACAGTTAGGATTTGGTTGGCTCTTACTTTATCTCTCTCTTCTTTATCTCTCTTCAATGTATAGTACATAGGTCTCCATGTTTCTAATTCCTTTACTTTTGTGTCCTATTACTTTGCAATATTTTTGATTATTAATACACTGTAACTGATTTATTTCTGCTCTCTTCATTATCAACACCCTCACCCAGTGGCGGAACTAGCGAGCGGTGGGCCAAGGTGCGACAAAATGCTTTGGGCCCCCCATCCCATCCAAGTCCACCCCCTCACCCCTGGAGAGGATCTGGTGAGTGGGACCTGTTCAGGGCCAGAGAAATGGATACCTAGCAACAGTGCCATAACTAGTCATTTTAGCACTGTGTGCAAGAAACGGCATTGGAGCCCCACCCCTGCATGCAAAACAGGGGCAGTGCGTGTCGTAGGCGCGCAAAAATACATAGTGGCATGGCTTCGTGGGGAAGGGGTGTGGCCACAAAATAATACCAATTCATAAAACGGTGCACAGTAGTCTCCATTATTCAAATTACGCCGCACAGTAGCATCACTACACCAGGTAGAGACCCTTTTACACCTTACGGCAGACAGATTCCCCTTTTTACACATTACAGCAGACAGCGTCCCACTTTTTACACATAACAGCAGACAGTGTGCACTTTTTACACATAGCGGCAGACAGCGTGCACTTTTTACACATATCGGCAGACAGTGTCCCCTTTTTACACATAACGGCAGACAGCATGCCCTTGTTACACATAGCGGCAGACAGCGTACACTTTTCACAAATAATGGCAGACAGCGTGCCCTTGTTACACATAGCGGCAGACAGCGTGCCCTTTTTACACATAGCGGCAGACAGCGTCCCCTTTTTACACATTACGGCAGACAGCGTGCCCTTGTTACACATTACGGCAGACAGCATTCCCCTTTTTACACATCACGGCAGGCAGATTCCCCCTTTTTACACATTACGGCAGGCAGATTCCCCCTTTTTACACATTGCGGCAAGCAGATTCCCCCTTTTTACACATTACGTCAGGCAGATTTCCCCTTTTTACACATCACGTCAGGCAGATTCCCCCTTTTTACACATTGCGTCAGGCAGATTCCCCCTTTTTACACATTGCAGCAGGCAGATTCCCCCTTTTTACACATTGCGGCAAGCAGATTCCCCCTTTTTACACATTGCGTCAAGCAGATTCCCCCTTTTTATACATTACGTCAGGCAGATTCCCCCTTTTTACACATTGCGTCAGGCAGATTCCCCCTTTTTACAAATTACAGCAAGCAGATTCCCCCTTTTTACACATTGCGGCAAGCAGATTCCCCCTTTTTACACATTGCGGCAGGCAGATTCCCCCTTTTTACACATTGCGGCAGACAGTCCCCCTTTTTGTAGATGGAAAGAAAGAAAGAAAGAAAGAAAGAAAGAAAGAAAGAAAGAAAGAAAGAAAGAAAGAAAGAAAGAAAGAAAGAAAGTATTATACTTACCCTCTCCGCTGGCTCAGGCTCCTCGGTACAGCTTCTGGTCACGATTCCCGGGCAGGAGAGAAGGAGGAGGAGGGAGGTCGTGGAGGGAGCCGCAGCAGCACTGTGTTATAGGTGGAGGCGCTGCTGCTGCTGGCCCTCTGCTTCACTATAGGCTGTTCTCGGAAGAGAGCCTATAGTGAAGCAGAGGGCCAGCAGCAGCAGCGCCTCAACCAGTAGTAAAGCGCTGCTGCGGCTCCCTCCTCCACCTCCGTCCTCCTCCTTCTCCCCCGTACCGCTCCTCTCCTCTCTGTTCGGGCGGCTATGTGCTGCGGGCAGCGGTTGCCCGCAGCACACAGCGGCATGTAACGAGTCAGTTTGACTCATTACATGCTTTGGGCCCCTGGACAGTGGCGGGCCCCAGTGCAATGCACTGGTTGCACTGGCGGTAGTTCCGCCTCTGCCCTCACCCCCTTCCAGCTTGCCTTATTTCCCACAAGTTACCTCTCCTTTGACTTTGACACTAAAAAGTTTCCTTGGTCTACCAAATTCCACTCCTCTGCTATTCCTGCTTCATGCCTCAGTATCTCTCTTACATTTCCTCTCTTTTCCACTTTCTATTATATCTCACATAATAACCCACTTACAGTATCTCCCACTTTTCCAAATATGCAGTCATACACCCATCATTTTCCATACTCATTACTAGTGATGAGCGGGTTCGGTTCCTCGGAATCCGAACCCGCCCGAACTTCACCTTTTTTTTACACGGGTCCGAGCGACTCGGATCCTCCCGCCTTGCTCGGTTAACCCGAGCGCGCCCGAACGTCATCATCCCGCTGTCGGATTCTCGCGAGACTCGGATTCTATATAAGGGAGCCGCGCGTCGCCGCCATTTTCACACGTGCATTGAGATTGATAGGGAGAGGACGTGGCTGGCGTCCTCTCCGTTATAGTAGAACACAGAGTGACTTAGTTAGTTATAATTGGGGGGACGGGGTGCAGCTGTTAGGGAGTACAGTGCAGGGTTTTGATTAGTTTAATCCTTTGTTTCTCTGCCTGAAAAAAAGTCTCCACCATATCTGTGCTCACTCAGTGTGCTGCACTGCTGCATGATATATCTGTGCTGAGTGCACTGCTCACACTGCCTAATTGTGGGGACTGGGGAGCAGTTATAGCAGGAGTACAGTGCACAGTTTTGCTGACAGTGACCACCAGTCCAGTATACGTTTGTCTGCCTGAAAAACACTGTGGTGTTTTTTTTTTTCTTTCTTCATGCTAGTTTGTTTAGCAGTCTGCTGACAGTGTCCACCAGGTCCGTTATACAGTATATTATATATATAAGCACTAAGCAGCAGTACGGTAGGCCACGGCTGTACCTACCTCTGTGTCGTCAGTGCACTCGTCGTCCATAAGTATAAGTAATACTAATACTATCCATCCATCTACATTGTATACCTGTGGTGTTTTTTTTTTTTTTTCTTCATACTAGTTTGTTTAGCAGTCTGCTGACAGTGTCCACCAGGTCCGTTATACAGTATATTATATATATATAAGCACTAAGCAGCAGTACGGTAGGCCACGGCTGTACCTACCTCTGTGTCGTCAGTGCACTCGTCGTCCATAAGTATAAGTAATACTATTCTATCCATCCATCTACATTGTATACCTGTGGTGTTTTTTTTTTCTTTCTTCATACTAGTTTGTTTAGCAGTCTGCTGACAGTGTCCACCAGGTCCGTTATACAGTATATTATATATATAAGCACTAAGCAGCAGTACGGTAGGCCACGGCTGTACCTACCTCTGTGTCGTCAGTGCACTCGTCGTCCATAAGTATAAGTAATACTATACTATCCATCCATCTACATTGTATACCTGTGGTGTTTTTTTTTATTTCTTCATACTAGTTTGTTTAGCAGTCTGCTGACAGTGTCCACCAGGTCCGTTATACAGTATATTATATATATAAGCACTAAGCAGCAGTACGGTAGGCCACGGCTGTACCTACCTCTGTGTCATCACTCGTCGTCCATAAGTATAAGTAATAATAGTATACTATCCATCCATCTACATTGTATACCTGTGGTGGCTTTTAGTTGTGCGCAAAATATGGAGAACAAAAATGTGGAGGTTAAAAAAAAGGGAAAGATCAAGATCCACTTCCACCTTGTGCTGAAGCTGCTGCCACTAGTCATGGCCGAGACGATGAAATGCCATCAACGTCGTCTGCCAAGGCCGATGCCCAATGTCATAGTACAGAGCATGTAAAATCCAAAACACAAAAGATCAGTAAAAAAATGACCCAAAAATCAAAATTAAAAGCGTCTGAGGAGAAGCGTAAACTTGCCAATATGCCATTTACGACACGGAGTGGCAAGGAACGGCTGAGGCCCTGGCCTATGTTCATGGCTAGTGGTTCAGCTTCACATGAGGATGAAAGCACTCATCCTCTCGCTAGAAAAAAGAAAAGACTTGCGGCAAAAGCACAGCAAAAAACTGTGCGTTCTTCGAAATCACAAATCCCAAAGGAGAGTCCAATTGTGTCGGTTGCAATGCCTGACCTTCCCAACACTGGACAGGAAGAGCTTGCGCCTTCCACCATTTGCACGCCCCCTTCAAGTGTTGAAAGGAGCACCCGCAGTCCAGTTCCTAATAGTGAAATTGAAGATGTCAGTGTTGAAGTACACCAGGATGAGGATATGGGTGTTGCTGGCACTGGGGAGGAAATTGACAAGGAGGATTCTGATGGTGAGGTGGTTTGTTTAAGTCAGGCACCCGGGGAGACACCTGTTGTCCGTGGGAGGAATATGGCCATTGACATGCCTGGTGAAAATACCAAAAAAAATCAGCTCTTCAGTGTGGAAGTATTTCAACAGAAATGCAGACAACAGGTGTCAAGCCGTGTGTTGCCTTTGTCAAGCTGTAATAAGTAGGGGTAAGGACGTTAACCACCTCGGAACATCCTCCCTTATACGTCACCTGCAGCGCATTCATAATAAGTCAGTGACAAGTTCAAAAACTTTGGGCGACAGCGGAAGCAGTCCACTGACCAGTAAATACCTTCCTCTTGTAACCAAGCTCGCACAAACCACACCACCAACTCCCTCAGTGTCAATTTCCTCCTTACCCAGGAAAGCCAATAGTCCTGCAGGCCATGTCACTGGCAAGTCTGACGAGTCCTCTCCTGCCTGGGATTCCTTCGATGCATCCTTGAGTGTAACGCCTACTGCTGCTGGTGCTGCTGTTGTTGCTGCTGGGAGTCGATCATCATCCCAGAGGGGAAGTCGGAAGACCACTTGTACTACTTCCAGTAAGCAATTGACTGTCCAACAGTCCTTTGCGAGGAAGATGAAATATCACAGCAGTCATCCTGTTGCAAAGCGGATAACTGAGGCCTTGACAACTATGTTGGTGTTAGACGTGCGTCCGGTATCCGCCGTTAGCTCACAGGGAACTAGACAATTTCTTGAGGTAGTGTGCCCCCGTTACCAAATACCATCTAGGTTCCACTTCTCTAGGCAGGCGATACCGAGAATGTACACTGACGTCAGAAAAAGACTCACCAGTGTCCTAAAAAATGCAGTTGTACCCAATGTCCACTTAACCACGGACATGTGGACAAGTGGAGCAGGGCAGACTCAGGACTACATGACAGTGACAGCCCAATGGGTAGATGTATTGCCTCCCGCTGCAAGAACAGCAGCGGTGGCACCAGTAGCAGCATCTCGCAAACGCCAACTTGTTCCTAGGCAGGCTACGCTTTGTATCACCGCTTTCCAGAATACGCACACAGCTGAAAACCTCTTACGGCAACTGAGGAAGATCATCGCAGAATGGCTTACCCCAATTGGACTCTCCTGGGGATTTCTGGCATCGGACAATGCCAGCAATATTGTGCGTGCATTAAATATGGGCAAATTCCAGCACGTCCCATGTTTTGCACATACCTTGAATTTGGTGGTGCAGAATTATTAAAAAAACGACAGGGGCGTGCAAGAGATGCTGTCGGTGGCCAGACGAATTGCGGGCCACTTTCGGCGTACAGGCACCGCGTACAGAAGACTGGAGCACCACCAAAAAAACCTGAACCTGCCCTGCCATCATCTGAAGCAAGAGGTGGTAACGAGGTGGAATTCAACCCTCTATATGCTTCAGAGGATGGAGGAGCAGCAAAAGGCCATTCAAGCCTATACATCTGGCCACGATATAGGCAAAGGAGGTGGAATGCACCTGTCTCAAGCGCAGTGGAGAATGATTTCAACGTTGTGCAAGGTTCTGCTGCCCTTTGAACTTGCCACACGTGAAGTCAGTTCAGACACTGCCAGCCTGAGTCAGGTCATTCCCCTCATCAGGCTTTTGCAGAAGAAGCTGGAGGCATTGAAGGAGGAGCTAAAACACAACGATTCCGTTAGGCATGTGGGACTTGTGGATGGAGCCCTTCATTCGCTTAACCAGGATTCACGTGTGGTCAATCTGTTGAAATCAGAGCACTACATTTTGGCCACCGTGCTCGATCCTAGATTTAAAACCTACGTTGGATCTCTCTTTCCGGCAGACACAAGTCTTCAGGGGTTCAAAGAACTGCTGGTGAGAAAATTGTCAAGTCAAGCGGAACGCGACCTGTCAACATCTCCTCCTTCACATTCTCCCGCAACTGGGGGTGCGAGGAAAAGGCTACGAATTCCGAGCCCACCCGCTGGCGGTGATGCAGGGCAGTCTGGAGCGACTGCTGATGCTGACATCTGGTCCGGACTGAAGGACCTGCCAACGATTACTGACATGTCGTCTACTGTCACTGCATATGATTCTCTCACCATTGAATGGTGGAGGATTATATGAGTGACCGCATCCAAGTAGGCACGTCAGACAGTCCGTACGTATACTGGCAGGGAAAAGAGGCAATTTGGAGGCCCTTGCACAAACTGGCTTTATTCTACCTAAGTTGCCCTCCCTCCAGTGTGTACTCCGAAAGAGTGTTTAGTGCCGCAGCTCACCTTGTCAGCAATCGGCGTACGAGGTTACTTCCAGAAAATGTGGAGAAGATGATGTTCATTAAAATGAATTATAATCAATTCCTCCATGGAGACATTCACCAGCAGCAATTGCCTCCAGAAAGTACACAGGGACCTGAGATGGTGGATTCCAGTGGGGACGAATTAATAATCTGTGAGGAGGGGGATGTACACAGTGAAAGGGGTGATGAATCGGACGATGATGATGAGGTGGACATCTTGCCTCTGTAGAGCCAGTTTGTGCAAGGAGAGATTGATTGCTTCTTTTTTGGTGGGGGCCCAAACCAACCAGTCATTTCAGTCACAGTCGTGTGGCAGACCCTGTCGCTGAAATGATGGGTTGGTTAAAGTGTGCATGTCCTGTTTATACAACATAAGGGTGGGTGGGAGGGCCCAAGGACAATTCCATCTTGCACCTCTTTTTTCTTTCATTTTTCTTTGCGTCATGTGCTGTTTGGGCAGTATTTTTTGGAAGGGCCATCCTGCGTGACACTGCAGTGCCACTCCTAGATGGGCCAGGTGTTTGTGTCGGCCACTAGGGTCGCTTAGCTTACTCACACAGCTACCTCATTGCGCCTCTTTTTTTTCTTCTTTGCGTCATGTGCTGTTTGGGGACTATTTTTTGGAAGGGCCATCCTGCGTGACACTGCAGTGCCACTCCTAGATGGGCCAGGTGTTTGTGTCGGCCACTAGGGTCGCTTAGCTTACTCACACAGCTACCTCATTGCGCCTCTTTTTTTTCTTCTTTGCGTCATGTGCTGTTTGGGGAGTATTTTTTGGAAGAGCCATCCTGCCTGACACTGCAGTGCCACTCCTAGATGGGCCAGGTGTTTGTGTCGGCCACTTGGGTCGCTTAGCTTAGCCATCCAGCGACCTCGGTGCAAATTTTAGGACTAAAAATAATATTGTGAGGTGTGAGGTGTTCAGAATAGACTGAAAATGAGTGGAAATTATGGTTATTAAGGTTAATAATACTATGGGATCAAAATGACCCCCAAATTCAATGATTTAAGCTGTTTTTTAGGGTTTTTTGAAAAAAACACCCGAATCCGACAAAAAAAATTCGGTGAGGTTTTGCCAAAACGCGTTCGAACCCAAAACACGGCCGCGGAACCGAACCCAAAACCAAAACACAAAACCCGAAAAATTGCTGGTGCACATCACTACTCATTACCCACTCTCTTATACATAGCCTCTTTTTTTAAGATCAGTTTGACCTTTCTCTTCTAATCTTCCCCTGCTCATTTCTTAAAATGCTCTGCTACTTCCACATGCATAACTATCTTGTCTAGCTTTATTGGTTGTTTCCCTTCACCCATCCTATCCCTGTTCTTATCCTCTCTTTGTCCCTCCTCCTGGTGGCTTTCACATCAGCTGCAACCCAGTGCATCACCCAATACCTACTATCTTCTAAAGTGCCTCCATCTGCCAAAATACTTCCAATGCACATTGTACCTTCATCCTTAAAACTTCATTCTCATCCTTGCTTTCACACAACACAATTTTCTCTAGCTACCTGGAATGCTAGATTTGTCTGCAAAAAAGACACACCTATGCATGAACTTTACCTCTCTCACTCTTTCAGTCTCCTAGATCTCACAGAAAACTTGATATTTACCACTGTCATTACTTCAGCTGATCTTCAGTCACCCAGTCTCTTGCATGCATGTGTGATCCTCAGCTGCATCCAAGGAGACAGCATCAGATCACCTGTTACACCATCAGCCATCTGAATAATCCATAAGGTTATGCAGACTGCTGTAACTCCATCCCTGAGGCACTCCCACAATGTATTAAGGATTTACCATAATAATGCGCCTAATCTGTAGGCAGCAAGGTGGGACCTGTGCTGGCTAAAATAAATAAAGGTTAGATGGGAGAGGTTCTGACAAGCAGAATGGGTTTTTACCTTCTAGTGTACTTTATATGCACTAATACAGATGAAATCATAAACCATATTCACCTCTTTGGAAGATAGGGATATTACATTTACCTCTCAGAAATAAAATAAATAATTCCTCTGAAACAGTAACATGACCAAAGTATGAACTGATCTGACTATTAATAGAGAAAATCCATTAAGTCATTTATTTATGAAGTTGTAGACTTATAGAACATAAAATTGTTTTTTTATGGAGATGTACAGTATGTAAAAACAACATTCTGTGTAAGGTTGTCAACTGATAAAAGCATGAACTACGGTATAAATTCATTGGAAAACCAGAGAAAAACAGTCTTTCTCTAAAGGAAGCTCAGAACAAAAGGAAACAACCCTGTAGCAATGGTGCAGTTTATTCAGGGAACTCTTATTAAAAATCCAAATCAGTGTTAGAATACAAATAACCTTATAGTGTAAGATAGAAGCAACCCAAAGGGAACCTTTTCTTATACAGGAAACAAACATGTCTGTATGTACAGTGGGTCATTTCTTATTTATGATAGTGTGTTTGATTGTGTGTGAAGAGCAGTGTAGCCATGAGCAACTTACAAAACTGCCTAATTCCATCATTCTTAGTATCGACTGGTCAAGTACAGTTGAGCTTTGATGACATAACAAAAAAATACATAAACAGTTGCAATTAGGTTTGTTAAATGTAATTTGAAAATAATAACATTCAATTCCAGTTGAAACATTATAAGAGGAACAAACCATTAAGCAATTAGAACATAACTGAATAATGCATATTTTAATTGATACTGGAATTATGCTCTAATAAAAAGTATGTTATTTTCTCATTTGGGTATAAACTAAATGTTTTAATGTCAAAAGGTTGAACATTTCTGTTAAAGGCCCAAATATATTAAGCTTTAACAAGAGATAAAGTGGGGACAGATAAAGAGTACTAAACTACCTGCCACCCAGCTCCTAACTGTCATTTTTCAAACACAGCCTGTGACATGGCAGTTAGGAAGCTGATTGGCTGCTCATTTATAATTTTTTAGCCATCTCCACTTTATCTCTTCTTAAGGCTTAATACATTTGGGCAAAAAATTACTAATGGGACAATGGGGTAAATCGCCTCACTAACAAGGTGAAGCAGAAAGGGACATTGGTCCTCATTCCGAGTTGTTCGCTCGGTAATTTTCTTCGCATCGCAGCGATTTTCCGCTAATTGCGCATGCGCAATGTTTGCACTGCGACTGCGCCAAGTAAATTTGCTATGCAGTTAGGAATTTTACTCACGGCATTACGAGGTTTTTTCTTCGTTCTGGTGATCGTAATGTGATTGACAGGAAGTGGGTGATCTTGGGCGGAAACTGGCCGTTTTATGGGTGTGTGTGAAAAAACGCTGCAGTTTCAGGGAAAAACGCGGGAGTGTCTGAAGAAACGGGGGAGTGACTGGGCGAACGCTGGGAGTGTTTGTGACGTCAAACCAGGAACGAAACTGACTGAACTGATCGCAGTTGCCGAGTAAGTGTGGAGCTACTCAGAAACTGCTAAGAAGTGTCTATTCGCAATTCTGCTAATCTCTCGTTCGCAATTTTACTATGCTAAGATTCACTTCAAGTAGGCGGCGGCTTAGCGTGTGCAAAGCTGCTAAAAGCAGCTTGCGAGCGAACAACTCGGAATGACCACCATTGGCAAGATGTATAAACATCTACTACATTACTATTACATTACTATTATTAATTATGATTTGACTTGGAGTACTAATGTTTTACTTATGGTCAAGAAGGCGCAACAGCGCATATTTTTTTTTTTTGAGGAAACTACAGGCGGCTAAGCTATCTAAAAAATATTTATTGAATTTTTATTACTGTGTAATTGAAAGTATTTTAATTTATTGTATATCTGTTTGGTACGGCAATTGTACCTCAGTGGACTGAAAATTGTTGGAGCGAGTAGTTAGGACAGCTGGGAATATCATTGGCACTGAATTGCCTACAGTGGAGGAGTTATTTATTAGGTATGGTATGAGGAAAGGAAATAGCATTTTAAAGGATTGTGAGCATCCATTCCATTGTCTGTTTGTCCTATTACCATCAAAAAGGCGCTTCCGATGTATTAAAACCAGGACTTCACAGTTTAGAAATAGTTTTTTCCCTTCAGTTATAGTAAGAATGAACCAGTTTGGGTAATTCTGATACTTAATCTATGCTGACTGACTTTCATATGCGTTGTTCCGGTTTTAGTTTCATTTTTCTGTACAAATTTTTGTTTGATCAATGACAAATAAAGTATCTATCTTTATCTTTATCTTGTCTGCCGAAGCGGCAGAGCAAAAGCTCCCCCCACCGGCAATGTCCCCCTAAGCACCCAGCACGTCAGCTCAGTGCTAACATGCTGTGTCTTCCTGCCCAGCTGGCTTCTCTGCACGTGTGCGTGATCTCGCTACTCATGCAAGATCCCCTGCACACTCTGGCGCTGGCACTCACCACAGCCATGGACAGCTGTTCCTGCTGTGGTGTATGGGCATGGACATCTGCAGCTGTCAAAATTGACAGCTGCAGGTGTCAGAACAGCCAGCAATGCTGACCATTCATACATTTTCCTTTGCATATCAGCTTGCTATCTGTTAGACAGTAGAGCTGATATGGACAGGGGCACATAGCACCCCTGTCAGTGTGCACACTCCGCCAGTGTCTTACAAAGGGGAGAAGCGGTATCAGCGCCCATATCAGAGGGTAATACATTTACCCAATATTAAGTAGGAAGCATAAACATAAAAAATACATGTTTATACAAAACACACATAAGAAAAAATAATATACTTTCATATCTCAAGATGTGTAGAGCTCTCTACTTAGTAGGACATGTGCCGGGCGTATATCAAGCATGCATCAGATATTTATACAGATATAACCACATATGGTGCAAAAAGTATAGTTACATGAGGACACATCTGTACTCCCAAACCAACCAGAAAACATGCAGCTGTGTCTAGCATAAGGTACGCCCAATTTACTTTGGAAAGCATGGCATCTGCTACATTTTTTGAATTAAAATTGCATACATTTTAAAGATACAATAATGCTACATTAACAGGGTATATATATTTTAAACTTTAACATTCCTGTTATAATTCTGTATATCACATTAACCACAATGTTTGATAATAATTCTATAACTTTATTGGATAAAATACTTGAAATCTATGTTCAGTGAAGCAAGTAGATTGTAAGTACACTTTTAAAATAAACTTAAAAACCCAATTATTTAATTACATTTAATTACATTTTTCATTTTTAATTACTGGTCATTGATCCTCTCCAGGTATGTCTGGCCCAGTTCCATCCTGAACTGCACATATAACAAAATATCCTTGTTTTCAGTATCTGTGGATGAGAAAAAAAAGTGAAATTATTAGTGTGTCGAGGTTCAAGGTCAGAACATGGGACCCCTGGGTTAGAATAACTAAACTGCTTGAGAACATCATTAAGCTTGTTCAGAACATTAAAACGTGTACCCTCACGGGCTCACTTTGCTCATCACGCTTCGGGCACAGTGACTTGCCCCGCTCCACTTCACTCGCCGCTGGTTACTATTCCCAATAGGTTTCATCATGCTAGCCCAGGGGATCCCATGTTCTGAAACTGAGCCACGTGTCAATATATAGAATTTTTTTAATTCAAATTAAAACATGCCCTAAATGCAGAGTTCTTTCATCACTGTTGATAATTAGGTGTAAGGCATAGCTGTACTATGTCCTTTGTAATTATGTTTCAATTACATAAAATATATGCATTTCATTGTGTATTCCTTAATTTAACTGCTTATGTACATAAGCAACAAATACACATATGTATATTCTACACAGAAGTGTAATCAAGTCTGGTCATGCAGGAAAAGTTAAGCTTTCACAGCTTTGACATTCTGTATTGGCCAATATGTTTCAATGTCTGCCATAATTTCTACCATGATAAAATATTAAATTTGTGCCTGGCTTTTCTCTGAAAGCAAATTCAGTTTTTATTGTAATTTATGCTGCAAGATTAAAGGGTCTATTTACTAAGCCTTGGATGGAGATAAAATCGCTGGAGATAAAATCCCAGCCAATCGGCTCCTAACTGCCATGTCCCAGGTTGAGTTTGAAAAATGTCATTTAGGAGCTGATTGGCTGGTACTTTATCTCCATCTACTTTATCCAAGTTTTAGTAAATAGACCCCTATATCTTTAAATAATAATTACATTTAATTCAAGATTTATAAAATCTCTGATGTTACAAATACATACTAATTTTCTTTGGCAACATGAAGGGGCAGATGTACTATACTACGCTTTGGAGAGTGATTAGGTGGTGAAGATAAAGTAGCAGCCAATCAGCTCCTAACTACTATGTTACAGACTGGGCCTTATGGAGAGATGAATGCGGCCTCTGCATTCGCATGTAGTGGCCACGTCCATAGGGTCTGTGCATGCACAGCGGCCATAGTGCGTGTGCTTGATACTTCACAATATGATCACATTCGGAAGGATGCAATTGCATGATGATTGACAGGTGACGGGAATCCAGGGGCAGCGTCGTGGCATTGGTGGGGAGGAGATAAGGAAACTCAGAAATGTCATGCCCATTTTCGGGGCTGACCTATAACATTGCTTGTGTTTCCTGCATATGGAAACATGGCGGCGGTGCCCATGCGTGCTGCGCAGGTAGGTGTCAACCTCTATTCGCGGTGGTGCTACACATGCTGGGTGGCCTTGCCCTATGCTGGGAGGCCCCCAGTATGTGAGTATATGGTCGCAGACCAACTCTGAATAACCCCCTGTGTTTGAAAAATGACAGGAGCTTATTGGTTGGTATTTTATCTTACTTCACTCTATCACTCTTCAAAGCTTAGTACATCAGTCCTTAAGTGATCTAAGATATACTGTACATGAGCTCATTCATTGGAATTTGCATCTAGATTGCAAGCATTAAATACACCCTGAAACAAAGCACAAATATCTTAGGGCCTGATTCAGAAATGTACATGCGTAAATCCAATGGTTTACATATATCTCCGATGTTTTGTTATTCTGCCCATGTGCAGTACCAGTTTGTCGCATACAGTATGTAGAATAAATCCAGTATGATCACTTGCAATCCCCCCTTAGCTGCAGCATTATTAACATGCTGCAGCATTTGGGGGGAAGAGCATGCAATTTCAGTGGGCATTTCTGATTGGTAACAGGAGAGTGTTTAGCCAGATGTGGGCATGTCGTTGGTGTGTCGCAGTTAGCAACTGCTTCTAAAGTAGGGATGACCGGTTTCGGTTCCCTGAGAAGCAAACCCCCCAAACTTCATGCTCCGAGACCGGATCCGAGACCGGCTCGGGACTTCCCGCCAGCCTCGGAAACCAGAACGAGGCAAGACGCCGTCATCCTGCTGTCAGATACTTGCGGGATTTGGATTTCATATAAATAGCCCCACGTCACCACCATTTTCACTCCGGACTTGGAGAGTGAGGGAGACAGACCTCTGTCTCTCTCTGTGGGTGGTGGCATCAGGTGGGGTCAGTGTGTGCTCTGTAGAGGTTCTGCTGCAGTCACTGGTGTAACTGTGCTGTGTTAGGGGTGCTGTCCTGGCTCTCCTGTCTGTCACTGGTGTTTCATGTGCTGTTATGGCCGGGTGCTGCAGCTGTACATGGGTGTTAATGTCCTGGCTGTCACTGTGTTGTACACGGTGCAGGGGCACTATCCACCTGTATGCTGTAAATATATGGGTGCTGCTGGCCCTGTATGCAATAAAAATTCAGGGGTGCAGTTGTTAAAAATGAAAAGCACACTGCTCCTGTATGCTTTAAAATATAGGGGTGCTGATGGCCTTGTATACTGTAAAAATTCAGGGGTGCAGAGTTAAAAATTAAAAGCACACTACTCCTGTATGCTGTAAAATATAGGGTTGCTGCTAGCCCGGTATGTTGTAAAAAGTTAGGGGTGCTGTTGTTAAAAATTAAAAGCACACTGATCCTGTATGCTTTAAAATATAGGGGTGCTGCTGTTTAAATAACATTACACTGGCCCTGTATGTTGTAAAAATTCAGGGGTGCAGTTGTTAAAAATGAAAAGCACACTGCTCCTGTATTCTGTAAAATATTAGGATGCTGCTGTTCAAATAACTTTACACTGGCCCTGTATGCTATAAAAATTAATGGGTGCAGTTGTTAAATTAAAAGCACACTTCTCCTGTATGCTGTAAAAAATAGGGGTGCTGCTGGCCATGTATGTTGTAAAAATTCAGGGGTGCAGTTAATAAAAATTAAAAGTACACTGCTCCTTTATGCTGTAAAATATAGGGGTGCTGCTAGCCCTGTAGGTAGTAAAAATTCAGATGTGCAGTTGTTAAAAATTAACAGCACAGTGGCCCCGTTTGCTGTAAAATATAGGGGTGCTCCTGTTCAAATAACATTACACTGGTCCTGTATTCTGAAAGAATACAGGGGTGCTGTGAAAATAATGGGGAACTGTTCTGTGTGCTGTAATAATAAAGGGGTGCTGTCCTGTGAAATGGAGAACAACAATTTGGAGGAAAAAATAGTGGAATATCAGGAACCACTTCCAGTTCCTAGTACTAGTGCTGAAGATGCTGCTGCCACCAGTCATGACATTGATGATGCAATTACATCAACGTTGTCTGCTAACGCCGATGCCCAATGTCATAAAGGGCATGTAAAATCCAAGAAACAAAAATGAATCATCAGAAAAAAAGAAATTATCTGACGAGAAACTTAAAATTGGCAATATGCCATTCACGACATGAAGTGACAAGGAAAGGCTAAGACCTTGGCCTATGTTCATGACTGGAGGCTCAGCTTCTCATGAGGATAGAAGCCCTCCTCCCTCTTGAAAAATAAACTTGTTAAAGCACAGGAAAAAACAACTGTGCATTCAGAGATATCACAAATCCCCAAGGAGAGTCCAAGTGTGTCCACGGTTGCGATGTCTAGGCCTGACCTTTCCAAGACTATATGGAAAGAGGAGGCTCCTACGACCATTTTCACGACCCCTGCAAGTGCTGGGAATAGCAACGCCAGTCCATTTTTCTGATATTGAGATTGAGGATGTCACTGTAGACGTACACCAGGATGAGGAGGATAGGTTGTAGCTTGTACTGAAAATGATGATGAGAATTCTGATGGTGATGTGGTTTGTTTGAAAATGGCACCAGTGGAGACAGTTGTTGTCCATGGAATGAGAAAGACCATTGTCATGCCTGGCAGAATACCAAAGAAGTCACCTCTTTGGTGTGGAATTATTTTTCCACAAATCCGGACAACAGGTGTCAAGCTGTGTGTTGCCTAGGTCAATCCATAATAAGTAGGGGTAAGGATGTTTGAATAAGGCACCAGTGGAGACAGTTGTTGTCCATGGAATGAGAAAGACCATTGTCATGCCTGGCAGAATACCAAAAAAGTCACCTCTTTGGTGTGGAATTATTTTTCCACAAATCCGGACAACAGGTGTCAAGCTCTGTGTTGCCTAGGTCAATCCATAATAAGTAGGGGTAAGGATGTTAACCACCTAGGAACATCCTCCATTATACGTCACCTGCAGCACATTCATCTTGAGTCTTTGTCAAGTTCAGAAACTTTAGGTCAGAGAGTAAGCAGTCCACTGACACCTAAAACCCTTCTTCCTCTTGTACCCAAGCTCCTGCAAGCCACACCACCAGCTACCTCAATGTCATTTTCCTCCTCAGTCAGAAATTGCAGTAGTCCTGCAGGCCATGTCACTGGCATGACTGACGAGTCCTCTCCTAACCGGGATTCCTCCGAAGGATCCTTGAGTGGTACGCCTACTGCTGCTACTGCCACTGCTGTTCTTGAAGTGGGAGTCAATCGTCATCCCAGAGGGGAAGTCGAAAGACCACTTGTACTACTTCAACTAAGCAATTGACTGTCCAACAGTCCTTTGCGAAGAAGATGAAATATGACAGTAGTCACCCTGTTGCAAAGTGGATTACTGAGGCCATGACAACTATGCTGGTGTTAGACATGCATCCGGTATCCATCATTAGTGCAGTGGGATTTAGACAGTTGATGGATGTACTGTTTCCCAGGTACCAAATCCCGTCTAGATTACACTTCACTAGGAAAGCGATTCCCGGATTGTACAGGGACATTAAGAAAAGTGTCCTAAGTGTACTGATAAATGCGGTTGTACCCACTGTCCACTTAACCACGGACATGTGGACAAGTGGAGCAGGGCAAACTACATGACAGTGTCAGCCCACTGGGTAGATGTATTGCCTCCTGCAGCAACAACAGGAGCGGCACCAGTAGCAGCATCTCACAAACGCCAACTCATTCCTAGGTAAGCTATGCTGTGTATCACCAGTTTCTGTAAGAGGCACATCGCTGACAACCTCTTACAGAAACTGAGGGACATCATTGCACAATGGCTTACCCCAATTAGACTCTCCTGGGGATTTGTGATATCTGACAACGCCACCAATATTATGCGTGCATTACATCTGGGCAAATTCTAGCATGTTCCATGTTTTGCACATACAATTAATTTGGTGGTGCAGAATTCTTTGAAAAATGACAGGGGCACGGAGATGTTGTCATGGGCTGCAAAATTGCGGGACACTTTCGACATTCAGTGACTGCGTGCCGAAGACTTGAAGCACCAGCAAACACTCCTGAACCTTACCTGCCATCACCTGTAGCAATAGGTGGTAATAAGGTGGAATTCAACACTCTATATGCTTCAGGGGATGGAGGAGCCGCAAAAGACCATTCAAGCCTATACATCCACCTACGATATAGGCAAAGGAGGGGGAATGCACCTGACTCAAGCACAGTGGAGAATGATTTCTGTCTTGGGCAAGGTTCTCCAACCCTTCGAACTTGCCACACATGAAGTCAGTTCAGACACTGCCAGCTTGAGTCAGGTCAATCCCCTCATCAGGATTTTGCAGAAGCAGCTAGAGAAATTGAAGGAGGAGCAAAGATGGAGTGATTCCACTATGTGGGACTTGTGGATGGAGCCCTTCATTTGCTTTACCAGGATTCAAGGGTGGTCAATCTGTTGAAATCAGAGCACTACATTTTGGCCACCGTGCTTGATCCTAGGTTTAAAGCCCACAGTGTATCTCTCTTTCCGGCAGACACAAGTCTGCAGAGGTTCAAAGACCTGCTGGTTAGAAAATTTTAAGCTCAAGCAGAACGTGACCCGTCAACAGCTCCTCCTTCATTTTCTCCCGCAACTGGGGCTATGAGGAAAATGATAACATTTTCTAGCCCACCCACTGGCGGTGATGCAGGGCAGTCAGGAGCAAGTGTTGACTTCTGGTCCGAGCTGAAGGACCTGCCAATGATTACTGACATGTCTACTGTCACTGCATATGATGCTGTCAACATTGAAAGAATGTTGGAGAATTATATAGGTGACAGCATCCAAGTAGGTGTGTCAGACAGTCCATATGTATACTGGAAGGATAAAGAGGCAATTTGGAGGCCCTTACACAAACTGGCTTTATTTTATCTAAGTTGCCCCCCCCCTCCAGTGTGTACTCCGAAAGACTGTTTAGTGCAGCTGGTAACCTTGTCAGCAACCGGCGAAGGAGGTTACTTCCACAAAATGTGGAGAAAATGATGTTCATCAAAATAAATTATAAATTCCTCCAGGAAGAACTTTACCAGCAATTGCCTGCAGAAAGTACACAGGGACCTGTGATGGTGGATTCCAGTGGGGACGAATTAATACTCTGTGAGGAGGGGGATGTACACACTGAAAGGGGCGAGGAGTCGGAGAACGAGGACGACATCTTGCCTCTGTAGAGCCAATTTGTGCAAGGAGAGATTAATTGCTCCTTTTTTGGTGGGGGGATAAATTGCTTCTTTTTTTGAGGGGGCCCAAACAAACCAATCATTTCAGCCACTGTCGTGTGTCAGACCCTGTTGCTGAAATAATTGGTTTGTTAAATTGTGCATGTCCTTTTTATACAACATAAGGGTGGGTGGGAGGGAACAATGACAATTCTATTTTGCACCTCTTTTTTTTCTTTGCATTATGTGCTCTTTGGGGCCTAGTTTTTAAAACTGCCATCATGTCTGCCACTGCAGTGCCACTCTTAGATGGGCCTGGTGTTTATGCTGCCCACTTGTGTCGCTTAGCTTAGTCATCCAGCGACCTTGGTGTAACCTTTTGGCCTTAAATCAATATTGTGAGGTGTTCAAAATAGCCTGGAAATGAGTGTAAACGAATGTTATTGAGGTTAATAATACCATAGGATCAAAATTACCCCCAAATGCTGTGATTTCAGCTGTTTCTATGTTTTTTCAAAAATCATTAAGATCCAAAACCAAAACCCGAAAAGGGTGGTTTTGGCAAAACTAATCCAGATCTAAAACACGAGCGGGGATCCAGATCCAAAACCAAAACACAAAACATGAAAAGTGCCCACCGCACATCTCCAATCTAAAGAGGTCTGCCCTCTATAGGGCTGGTGCAATCTCCAATGGTGCAACCAATGGTGTGACCAATGGTGCATTCGATGGTGCCTCTTAATACACACAGCAATGGGTATCTTAGTATGAAGACCACTGGCTGCAGCATTAGTATAAAGGTGCAGTTGTGCAGAGAGATATAGCAGCAACTGCATAAAAAGGGGGAGTGGTGGCGACTACTTATGATCAGGCCCATGTAAAAGGAATACACCAGATGTTTCAGTAATGCATTAGTTAAAAAAATATTTTTACACAGCTTATCAATAAACAATTTACACCTGTTACGGTGTTTAGGTTTAGATAGTCTAGTTATAACCACTTATCAGGTCTAGATTATTGTTGGATTTATACTATTCCACAGTTGTTCTTCATTCTAGATACCTTGCTACCAGTCTGCCTTCCTTAGCCCTGACACTCTGCCATTTGTGTTTCCTGGTGTTAGTGTCCTGGCACTAATTACACTAGTCAACAATTTCAAACTTTTTTCAACAACATGAATTTGACAAAGTTATATACTGTACCTGAAAATTAATGACAGTAAAAAGTTTGCATCATGTCACTTTTTATGTTATACACTTGTGTTCTTTGTTTTAAAAATTAAATGATTTTTCAATCTACAGTATATATATAAATGCAAAAGCACTCACTCACTCACTCACTCACTCACTCACTCACTCACTCACTCACTCATCAATAATTCTCTTACTTCCCAATATGTTAGGAAACTGAAATTTAACATAGTTATTCTTCAGGTGGGAAATAGGAAAACTATGTAATTAGAATTTTAATAAACCTCCCCTAATTGGATGAAATGTGGGTTGACATAATGACATCATTACCGATGCATGGTTTGCGTTGCGTGAACAATAATGCCCATATGGACAATCAGATTAAACTTTATATTGCACCTCAAGTGTGTAGAATTTAATAAACTACAAAAATGGTCTTGTCACTTTTTACCGTATCTGCTACGGGTGCTCCTCAGGTAACGCCAAGAACCATGGATTAATATTTACTTACATTAAAACGTCTCAAATTTACATTTCTATAGAGTTACCAAATTTTTAACACTCATTTATATTTTCAACCGTGAAAATCAGAAACTCCCGTGCGAAGTACAGGTAGAACAGCTAGTGTAAATTAACTTTTCATTGGTTCTGTAATGTGTATATATTTTGCAAAATTTAAAGAAATATGTGGCATTTTACTCCTCTCCGAGCATCTTAGTTATGACAGGCACCTCACGCTATATGGTGCCATGAAGACACCTCTATATAAATAATAGAAATTCCCCTCTAGGTTGATGGATAATGTACAGGTATTTTCTGAGCTTAGAACCTAAAAAACCAAGCCAAATAACCATGACCCAAAAGGACAAAACAAAATAAGACACTGCTACACCTATAACAAGACTATATACACACTGGACCCAGGGGCACTTCAAGAGACGAGGAGGCCCATGCACAGACTATTTCAGACTCCCTTCTCTCTAGCTGGCAGCGGTATAGACTGTGGGCAGTAGGGTTACTAGGGGACTATAGTGCTGTCCCAGAGTCTAGTGCACATGCACAGGTCTCTGTGAAAATGGCGCAACGGCTATTTTCCAGTGTTTTTCTTACTGCATATGCGTGAAGTGATGGGTAAAATGGCCACTGCACCATTTTCCTGGTGATTTCTGCAGCACTGCTGCCACCGATGTGGGACTCTGGAGGGTAAGTATTGAAAAATGGATGCAGGGTGTGCGATGTGGGCCCCCCTGGACCTCGGAGTCCTGTGTGCACCTCATACACTACACCCACTATAAATACACCATTGACTGGATCATTGAGACCTGAACTCAGCCAACACCTCCTTCAAACACATAATCAGCTCAAGCCCCATTAAATAACCCATGTCATTACATCCAACATGCAGGACAAATCAGTCAGGTGCATTCCATCAAGCCGCAGAAGAGACCAGCAATGCCAGCAAAGCCTCACAGCGGAGACCATGGACACCAACATAGTGCATTTTCACTGACCCAATAAGAGCTCCGCATGCTGAGCTAGCCCATGTTGCTGTGCCTAATAAATATAGGAATGACTAACCAGCCAAACTTGTCCAAATGGATCCTCTTCTGCTGTAAATGGAACAAAACCCTAACAGTGAGTTGTCACAATCCTGACTGTAGGTTTCATATTTGGTGACTTATCCCTGCCATCTGTCCCGGATCCTGTGTCTTTTTCTCACTGAGTTAAACAGCTTGTCAGCACTATGAGTTTTCCTTAGTTCTCTGCCTGAAAGGTAATAGTTAATTAGCTCCACCTGTGGTGAGCTCCTGTGTGAGGCTGAATTCAGTAATCTGAAGTTTAGGCCTAAAAGCCAGCATCTTATGTTTTGCAGAAGTTCAGGCTTCAGTGTTCTCTCGGCCTGCTAGGCCTCATTCTACATCACAGCCTAGTCTAGAGTAGTCACATGACAGTGACTGTTCACCTGACCCAGAGTTGTCCAATCCTCTGCCAGTTCCTACTGTCATGACTGAGGTTTTGTGAACCCGGTGTTAGTGAAGTCTGTGCGGGCGACTGGAGGACTATGTGAATACTTTCACTGACCTGGTTTGGGGGTGTTGTGGGCTCGGGTTTCTTCCGGTGACCAGGAAGAGGGACCGCAGCGGAGATGACCGAATCTAGGTTTTCCTCATGCAGGATTTGGTCGGCAGACAGGAAGCAGGTATGGATGCTGGAGATCTCCTGAAAGACAGAACTTGAAAAGGTGCTGAGGAAAGAACTAAGGAGTACCGGATGCTGGAGACACCAACTACGCTTGTGAGCACTGGGTTTTTGGAGGCACTGAGGTGCTATGAGGCACTGAGGTGCTAGGAGGTACTGAGGTGCTAGGAGGCACTGAGGTGCTTGGAGGCACTGAGGTGCAGAAGTGCCTGGAGGCACTGAGGTGCTTGGAGGCACTGAGGTGCTTGGAGGCACCGAGGTGCAGAAGTGCCTGGAGGCACTGAGGTGCTTGGAGGCACTAAGGTGCTTGGAAGCATGGAGATACTTGAAGGCACGGAGGTGCTTGGAAGCACGGAGATACTTGAAGGCACGGAGGTACTTGGAGGCACGGAGGTGCTTGGAAGCACGGAGATGCTGAGGCACGGAGGTGCTGAGGCACGGATATACTGAGGAACGGAGATGCTGAGGCACAGAGTGCCTCCTAGCACCTCAGTACCTCCTGGTCACCGGAAGAAACCCGAGCCCACAACACCCCCAAACCAGGTCAGTGAAAGTATTCACATAGTCCTCCAGTCGCCCGCACAGACTTCACTAACACCGGGTTCACAAAACCTCAGTCATGACATGCGTCATCTTGCAAAAAACCAAGCATAGAGAACGAGAACATATATTGCACAATGTAAGCCCAACCAGGAAAAGGGGAAAAATGTGTAAACCAAGTGACGTAAAGTAAACCTTTAAAAAAAACAACTCCTATGAACTTAGAGCAGTGACAGGTTTAAAGTGGGATAGAAAGGGGAAATCCCTCCCCATACACCTGCCCCACATATTTGAGAATAACGTAGGCTGAGGCTCCTGCATATACCAAATCAGAGGCATCTGATCAATACAATGCCATTGCCCTCATGCCACAGGCTGCCACTGCAGGGTCCCATAATTCTGCCACAGCTGCAATGATCTGACTCAATCAGTAATGGATGCCGACTGAGTATGAGGCCACCATTGCTGCGCCTTCAAGCAGTGTCTTCTCCATGCCTGGACCTGGCCCTGTATGACTCCTCCTCCTGTCTTTATGCCGCTGTATGATGACAGAGACTCTGACATGCACAGTAGGCAATTGGGGATGCTGAGAGAGGTCCATCAGGTCACCATTTTTAACAGCAGTGGAGCGGACCAGCCTGTGGTCCGCTCCAGTGGAGTGCCTGTGTCTGTCCTGAGTCTGATTGTCCTGGCCTGCCACTATCACCTGTGTGTCCTGACCTAAGCCAGAGGTGTGAAAGGCTGTGAGTGACTGTGTGAGCATATTATTATCATTTACAGTATGGGGGCCTGCCACCTGGTGGTGGGGGATATCTGGTCAGACAGAGACATCATGTGGTGATGTGGAGCAGCCATATGCCATATTATTGGGCATGAGGGGGCTGCAGTGCTGGAAGCAGCATATTTTTACTATTGGGCTGGCTGGTCTGCATATCATTGGGGGAGGGGGACTGGAGGCTGGAGCATACAATTATTGCTGGGGCGGACTGTCTGTGTCTGGACCTAGTGAATATTATTTGGAGGATGGGGGAGCCTGCTGGAGAATACTAGTATCTACAGGTTGAGTATCCCTTATCCAAAATGCTTGGGACCAGAGGTATTTTGGATATCGGATTTTCCGTATTTTGGAATAATTGCATACCATAATGAGATATTATGGTGATGGGACCTAAGTCTAAGCACAGAGTACGTTTATGTTACATATACGCCTTATACACACAGCCTGAAGGTGATTTTAGCCAATATTTTTTATAACTTTGTTCATTAAACAAAGTGTGTCTACATTCACACAATTCATTTAGGTTTCATATACACCTTATGCACACAGCCTGAAGGTCATTTAATACAATATTTTTAATAACTTTGTGTATTAAACAAAGTTTGTATACATTGAGTCATCAAAAAACAAAGGGTTCACTATCTCACTCTCACTCAAAAAAGTCCGTATTTCGGAATATTTGGATATGGGATACTCAACCTGTATCACTGAGGCATTTGGACTCTCTGGTGCATAATTACTATTGGGGGAGGAGAATACGTGATCATATGTACTGGGGTGAGCTGTCTGGTGCATTTTATTACTGGGGTTGTCTGGACTGGATGCATATTATTATATTTTTCAATATTTGTTGAAAATGGGAAGGGTATAATTAAGTGGGAGGAGCTATGAGTAGAGGGGAGGAGTCAGTACTCTTAAAAAAAAATAACCCCACCCTAAAAGTAAAGTATAGATTCATCACTAACTGAGAGTTGGCCGCATTGCAGTGCCAGGGAAGAAAAATAAAAATCCCTATGCATCCCACTTAATGAATGTTTCTAGGTTGGCTCAGGGAGCACAAGGTACAATTTACCGCACCTTGGTGGTCATTCCGAGTTGTTTGCTCGCTAGCAGTTTTAAGCAGCCGTGCAAATGCTATGCCGCCTCCAACTGGGAGTGTATTTTAGCTTAGCAGAAGTGCGAACGAAAGAATCGCAGAGCGGCTACAAAATAATTTTGTGCAGTTTCAGAGTAGCTTCAGACCTACTCAGCGCTTGTGATCACTTCAGACTATTCAGTTCCTGTTTTGATGTCACGAACACACCCTGCATTCGCCCAGCCATGCCTGCGTTTTTCCTGGCACGCCTGCGTTTTTTTTAACACTCCCTGAAAACGGTCAGTTGACACCCAGAAATGCCCTCTTCCTGTCAATAACTCTGCGGCCAGCAGTGCGACTGAAAAGCTTTGCTAGACCTTGTGTGACACTACATCATTCATTGTAATAGTACGATGCGCGTGCGCATTGCACCGCATACGCATGCACAGAATTGCCATTTTTTTGCCTGATCGCTGCGCAGCGAACAAAAGCTGCTAGCGATCAACTCGGAATAACCCCCCTTGATGGAAGATAGAGATGCTTTCACCATTGCCATGCAATATTCAGCCCCAATCTGAAACAAATAAGTACTGTAACTCTTGCAATCTAAAACTGACACCACTAAGGAAAGCATAAAACAGCAGCAACTGAACCTTAGAAAGGGCAGCCAAGTCAGTGTGCACTAACCACTGCTGAACACTACAGGAACTAAAACTAAGGTAGGAAATAGAAATCCACTCCAGGCAAAGAGGCTGACAATACAGAAATGAATAGGACAGGTAAGAGAAATACACACAAGGTGCCTGGACATTTATCCACATATACACAGAAATTTACAAAGAGGCTGTCTACCAAATGGTCTCCAACTTATTTACTAAATAAAAAAAGCATACTACTCTAAAGTAGAGATGAGCGGGTTTGGTTCCTCGGAATCCGAACCCCCCCCCCGAACTTCACCCATTTTACACGGTTCCGAGGCAGACTTGAATCTTCCCACCTTGCTCGGTTAACCCGAGCGCACCCGAACGTCATCATCCCGCTGTCGTATTCTCGCGAGATTTGTATTCTATATAAGGAGCCGCGCGTCACCGCCATTTTCACTCGTGCATTGGAGATGATAGGGAGAAGACGTGCAGCGTTCTCTCAGTTGTGCTCAGTGTGCTGCAAATATCTGTGCTCAGTGTGCTGCAAATATCTGTGCTCAGTGTGCTTGCAAATATCTGTGCTCAGTGTGCTGAAAATATCTACGTTCTCTGCCTGAAAAACGCTCCATATCTGTGCTCAGTGTGCTGCAAATATCTGTGCTCAGTGTGCTTTATTGTGGGGACTGGGGACCACCAGTATTATATAGTAGGAGGACAGTGCAGAGTTTTGCTGACCAGTGACCACCAGTATTATACGTTCTCTGCCTGAAAACGCTCCATATCTGTGCTGCATTGTAGTATATAGTAGGAGGACAGTGCAGAATTTTGCTGACCAGTGACCACCAGTATTACAGTATATCAGTACGGTACAGTAGTCCACTACTCTACCTACCTCTGTGTCGTCAAGTATACTATCCATCCATACCTGTGGTGCATTTTAGTTGTGCGCAGTATATATAGTAGGAGTATAGTGCATAATTTTGCTGACCACCAGTATATAATATATAGCAGTACGGTACAGTAGTCCACTGCTCTACCTACCTCTGTGTCGTCAAGTATACTATCCATCCATAATACAAAAAAAATACAAAAAAAAAAAACTATAACCAGGCGCTAATGTATCATTACCATATTTAGATAATAGTATTACTGGTAAAAAAAATGTGCTTTATAAATGATATTACATTCTGCGTACAAACCAGCTGCAGGAGAAAGCTTGACTTGGGGTAAGTCAAGTCAAAAAGAACCGGCACTACACAGTCCCGGTAACACTAGAACAGCAAACGAATCCCCTCCTGCGCTATAAATGTTATGATATGGCTCAGAGTTCAATGAAAAACAAATATATAACTTATTATATTATATATATTTTTTATTTTATTTAATAGTATTTCATATAAATATATATATAAATTACACTTCAGACCGGTCAATTATGAAAAATCATTTACATATCTCTTGCCTAACTAAAGGAGGTGGATCTAAGATAAACTTCTGTGCACAGAAAAAATGTAAAAATATAAAATTAATAAAAAATCAGTCCATATGAAAAAGGTTACCCGCTAGATTCACACCCATGAAATAGGTAGCATATTCATGTGTTGTATTGTATTGGATATCCTCAATACGTTACCACTTTGCAAAGAAGACAATGTTGTGCAATAGAACTGCTCCCCGCAGGAGCCTTACATGCGGCTTGCACCAGTGGTTGTCACACGGGAAAGTTCAAATGACATGTGAGACGGACTCGGGCTGCGGGAACGGCGCTTCACTAGCGCCTGCTGTGCTGATATTTCACCCGACTTCCAGGCTCTATGAGTCCACGTCTCCGAGTGCCGTATGCAGACACCTCAGTCACGGTTGTAATGTCCCGTTCTCCGTTGCTTCCACAGATAATACTGCTGAATGAAGGTCTATTATAAGGGTGTAATGTAGCTGGTATATGGGTCCAAAAAGATCTGCTTCTGCTTCTGACGCGTTTCGCTCCTCTTATGGGGGCTTCCTCATAGAACTGCTCTACCTACCTCTGTGTCGTCAAGTACTGTATACTATCCATCCATACCTGTGGTGCATTTTAGTTGTGTGCAGTATATATAGTAGGAGTACAGTGCATAATTTTGCTGACCACCAGTATATAATATATAGCAGTACGGTACAGTATGCCACTGCTCTACCTACCTCTGTGTCGTCAAGTATACTATCCATCCATACCTGTGGTGCATTTTAGTTGTGCGCAGTATATATAGTAGGAGGACAGTGCAGAATTTTGCTGACGACCAGTATATAATATATAGCAGTATGGTACAGTAGTCCACTGCTCTACCTACCTCTGTGTCATCAAGTATACTATCCATCCATACCTGTGGTGCATTTTAGTTGTGCGCAGTATATATACAGTAGTAGGAGGACAGTGCAGAATTTTGCTGACCACCAGTATATAACATATAGCAATACGGTACAGTAGGCCATAGCTATTGATATATTACTGGCATATAATTCCACACATTAAAAAATGGAGAACAAAAATGTGGAGGGTAAAATAGGGAAAGATCAAGATCCACTTCCACCTCGTGCTGAAGCTGCTGCCCCTAGTCATGGCCGAGATGATGAAATGCCATCAACATCACCTGCCAAGGCCGATGCCCAATGTCATAATAGAGAGCATGTAAAATCCAAAAAACAAAAGTTCTGTAAAATGACCCAAAAATCAAAATTAAAAGCATCTGATGAGTAGCGTAAACTTGCCAATATGCCATTTACGACACGGAGTGGCAAGGAACGGCTGAGGCCCTGGCCTATGTTCATGGCTAGTGGTTCAGATTCACATGAGGATGCAAGCATTCGTCCTCTCGCTAGAAAAATGAAAATACTTAAGCTGGCAAAAGGACAGCAAAGAACTGTGCGTTCTTCTAAATCACAAATCCCCAAGGAGAGTCCAATTGTGTCAGTTGCGATGCCTGACCTTCCCAACACTGGACGGGAAGAGGTGGCGCCTTCCACCATTTGCACGCCCCCTGCAAGTGCTGGAAGGAGCACCCGCAGTCCAGTTCCTGATAGTCAAATTGAAGATGTCACTATTGAAGTACACCAGGATGAGGATATGGGTGTTTTTAGCGCTGAGGAGGAAATTGACAAGGAGGATTCTGATGGTGAGGTGGTTTGTTTAAGTCAGGCACCCGGGGAGACACCTGTTGTCCGTGGGACGAATATGGCCATTGACATGCCTGGTCAAATTGCAATAAAAATCACCTCGTCGGTGTGGAATTATTTTAACAGAAATGCGGACAACATTTGTCAAGCCATGTGTTGCCTTTGTCAAGCTGTAATAAGTAGGGGTAAGGACGTTAACCACCTAGGAACATCCTCCCTTATACGTCACCTGGTCCGCATTCATCAGAAGTCATTGACAAGTTCAAAAACTTTGGGTGACAGTGGAAGTAGTCCACTGACAACTAAATCCCTTCCTCTTGGAACCAAGCTCCTGCAAACCACACCACCAACTCCCTCAGTGTCAATTTCCTCCTTAGACAGGAAAGCCAATAGTCCTGCAGGCCATGTCACTGTCAAGTCTGATGAGTCCTCTCCTGCCTGGGATTCCTCCGATGCATCCTTGAGTGTAATGCCTACTGCTGCTGGCGCTGCTATTGTTGCTGCTGGGAGTCGTTTGGATTCCCAGAGGGGAAGTCGGAAGACCACTTGTACTACTTCCAGTAAGTAATTGACTGTCCAACAGTCCTTTACGAGGAAGATGAAATATCACAGCAGTCATCCTGCTGCAAAGCAGATAAATCAGGCATTGGCAGCATGGGTGGTGTTAAACATGTGTCCGGTATCCACCGTTAATTCACAGGGAATAAGAGAATTTAGTGAGTTAGTGTGTCCCTGGTACCAAATACCATCTAGGTTCCACTTCTCTAGGCAGCCGATACCGAGAATGTACACAGACCTCAGAAAAAGAGTCACAAGTGTCCTAAAAAATGCAGTTGTACCCAATGTCCACTTAACCACGGACATGTGGACAAGTGTAGCAGGGCAGACTCAGGACTATATAACTGTAACAGCCCATTGGGTAGATGTATTGCCTCCCACAGCAAGAACAGCAGCGGCGGCACCAGTAGCAGCATGTTGCAAACGCCAACTCGTTCCTAGGCAGGCTACGCTTTGTATCACTGCTTTCCATAAGAGACACACAGCTGACAACCTCTTACAGAAACTGAGGAACATCATCGCAGAATGGCTTACCCCAATTGGACTCTCCTGTGGATTTGCGACATCGGACAACGCCACCAATATTGTGCGTCCATTACATGTGGGCAAATTCCAGCACGTCCCATGTTTTGCACATACATTGAATTTGGTGGTGCAGAATTATTTAAAAAATGACAGGGGCGTGCAAGAGATGCTGTCGGTAGCCCGAAGAATTGCGGGCCACTTTCGGCATTCAGCCACCGCGTGCCGAAGACTGGAGAACCAGCAAACACCCCTGAACATGCCCCACCATCATCTGAAGCAAGAGGTGGTAACGAGGTGGAATTCAACCCTCTATATGCTTCAGAGGATGGAGGAGCAGCAAAAGGCCATTCAAGCCTATACAGCTACCTATGGTATAGGCAAAGGAGGGGGAATGCACCTGACTCAAGCGCAGTGGAGAATGATTTCAATGTTGTGCAAGGTTCTGCAACCCTTTGAACTTGCCACACGTGAAGTCAGTTCAGACACTGCCAGCCTGAGTCAGGTCATTCCCCTCATCAGGCTTTTGCAGAAGAAGCTGGAGAGATTGAAGGAGGAGCTAAAACAGAGTGATTCCGCTAGGCATGTGGGACTTGTGGATGGAGCCCTTAATTCGCTTAACCAGGATTCACGGGTGGTCAATCTGTTGAAATCAGAGCACTACATTTTGGCCACCGTGCTCGATCCTAGATTTAAAACCTACGTTGTATCTCTCTTTCCGGCAGACACAAGTCTGCAGAGGTACAAAGACCTGCTGGTGAGAAAATTGTCAAGTCAAGCGGAACATGACCCGTCAACAGCTCCTCCTTCACATTCTCCAGCAACTGGGGCTGCGAGGAAAAGGCTAAGAATTCCGAGCCTACCCGCTGGCGGTGATGCAGGGCAGTCTGGAGCGAGTGCTGACATGTGGTCCGGACTGAAGGACCTGCCAACGATTACTGACATGTTATCTACTGTCACTGCATATGATTCTGTCACCATTGAAAGAATGGTGGAGGATTATATGAGTGACCACATCCAAGTAGGCACGTCAGACAGTCCGTACGTATACTGGCAGGAAAAAGAGGCAATTTGGATGCCCTTGCAGAAACTGGCTTTATTTTACCTAAGTCGCCCCCCCTCCAGTGTGTACTCCGAAAGAGTGTTTAGTGCAGCCGCTCACCTTGTCAGCAATCGGCGTATGAGGTTACTACCAGAAAATGTGGAGAAGATGATGTTCATCAAAATGAATTATAATCAATTCCTCCGTGGAGACATTCACCAGCAATTGCATCCAGAAAGTACACTGGGACCTGAGATGGTGGATTCCATTGGGGACGAATTAATAATCTGTGAGGAGGGGGCTGTACACAGTGAAAGGGGTGAGGAATTGGACGATGAGGAGGAGGTGGACATCTTGCCTCTGTAGAGCCAGTTTGTGCAAGGAGAGATTGACTGCTTCTTTTTTGGTGGGGGCCCAAACCAACCAGTCATTTCAGTCACAGTCGTGTGGCAGACCCTGTCACTGAAATGATGGGTTTGTTAAAGTGTGCATGTCCTGTTTATACAACATAAGGGTGGGTGGGAGGGCCCAAGGACAATTCCATCTTGCACCTCTTTTTTCTTGCATTTTTCTTTGCATCATGTGCTGCTTGGGGACTATTTTTTGAAGTGCCATGCTGTCTGACACTGCAGTGCCACTCCTATTTGGCCAGGTGTTTGTGTCGGCCACTTGGGTCGCTTAGCTTAGCCATCCAGCGACCTTGGTGCACCTCTTTTTTTCTTTGCATCATGTGCTGTTTGGGGACTATTTTTTGAAGTGCCATCCTGTCTGACACTGCAGTGCCACTCCTAGATGGGCCAGGTGTTTGTGTCGGCCATTTGTGTCACTTAGCTTAGCCATCCAGCGACCTTGGTGCACCTCTTTTTTTCTTTGCATCATGTGCTGTTTGGGGACTATTTTTTTAAGTGCCATCCTGTCTGACACTGCAGTGCCACTCCTAGATGGGCCAGGTGTTTGTGTCGGCCACTTGGGTTGCTTAGCTTAGCCATCCAGCGACCTTGGTGCACCTCTTATTTTCTTTGCATCATGTGCTGTTTGGGGACTATTTTTTGAAGTGCCATCCTGTCTGACACTGCAGTGCCACTTCTAGATGGGCCAGGTGTTTGTGTCGGCCACTTGGGTCGCTTAGCTCAGCCATCCAGCGACCTTGGTGCACCTCTTTTTTTCTTTGCATCATGTGCTGTTTGGGGACAATTTTTTGAAGTGCCATCCTGTCTGACACTGCAGTGCCACTCCTAGATGGGCCAGGTGTTTGTGTCGGCCACTTGGGTCGCTTAGCTTAGCCATCCAGCGACCTTGGTGCACCTCTTTTTTTCTTTGCATCATGTGCAGTTTGGGGACTATTTTTTGAAGTGCCATCCTGTCTGACACTGCAGTGCCACTCCTAGATGGGCCAGGTGTTTGTGTCGGCCACTTGGGTCGCTTAGCTTAGCCATCCAGCAACCTTGGTGCACCTCTTTTTTTCTTTGCATCATGTGCAGTTTGGGGACTATTTTTTGAAGTGCCATCCTGTCTGACACTGCAGTGCCACTCCTAGATGGGCCAGGTGTTTGTGTCGGCCACTTGGGTCGCTTAGCTTAGCCATCCAGCGACCTTGGTGCACCTCTTTTTTTCTTTGCATCATGTGCTGTTTGGGGACTATTTTTTGAAGTGCCATCTTGTCTGACACTGCATTGCCACTACTAGATGGGCCAGGTGTTTGTGTCGGCCACTTGGGTCGCTTAGCTCAGCCATCCAGCGACCTTGGTGCACCTCTTTTTTTCTTTGCATCATGTGCAGTTTGGGGACAATTTTTTGAAGTGCCATCCTGTCTGACACTGCAGTGCCACTTCTAGATGGGCCAGGTGTTTGTGTCGGCCACTTGGGTCGCTTAGCTCAGCCATCCAGCGACCTTGGTGCACCTCTTTTTTTCTTTGCATCATGTGCTGTTTGGGGACAATTTTTTGAAGTGCCATCCTGTCTGACACTGCAGTGCCACTCCTAGATGGGCCAGGTGTTTGTGTCGGCCACTTGGGTGGCTTAGCTTAGCCATCCAGCGACCTTGGTGCACCTCTTTTTTTCTTTGCATCATGTGCAGTTTGGGGACTATTTTTTGAAGTGCCATCCTGTCTGACACTGCAGTGCCACTCCTAGATGGGCCAGGTGTTTGTGTCGGCCACTTGGGTCGCTTAGCTTAGCCATCCAGCGACCTTGGTGCACCTCTTTTTTTCTTTGCATCATGTGCAGTTTGGGGACTATTTTTTGAAGTGCCATCCTGTCTGACACTGCAGTGCCACTCCTAGATGGGCCAGGTGTTTGTGTCGGCCACTTGGGTCGCTTAGCTTAGCCATCCAGCGACCTTGGTGCACCTCTTTTTTTCTTTGCATCATGTGCTGTTTGGGGACTATTTTTTGAAGTGCCATCTTGTCTGACACTGCATTGCCACTACTAGATGGGCCAGGTGTTTGTGTCGGCCACTTGGGTCGCTTAGCTCAGCCATCCAGCGACCTTGGTGCACCTCTTTTTTTCTTTGCATCATGTGCAGTTTGGGGACAATTTTTTGAAGTGCCATCCTGTCTGACACTGCAGTGCCACTTCTAGATGGGCCAGGTGTTTGTGTCGGCCACTTGGGTCGCTTAGCTCAGCCATCCAGCGACCTTGGTGCACCTCTTTTTTTCTTTGCATCATGTGCAGTTTGGGGACTATTTTTTGAAGTGCCATCCTGTGTGACACTGCAGTGCCACTCCAAGATGGGCCAGGTGTTTGTGTCGGCCACTTGGGTTGCTTAGCTTAGCCATCCAGCGACCTTGGTGCACCTCTTTTTTTCTTTACATCATGTGCTGTTTGGGGACTATTTTTTTAAGTGCCATCCTGTCTGACACTGCAGTGCCACTCCTAGATGGGCCAGGTGTTTGTGTCGGCCACTTGGGTTGCTTAGCTTAGCCATCCAGCGACCTTGGTGCACCTCTTATTTTCTTTGCATCATGTGCTGTTTGGGGACTATTTTTTGAAGTGCCATCCTGTCTGACACTGCAGTGCCACTTCTAGATGGGCCAGGTGTTTGTGTCGGCCACTCGGGTTGCTTAGCTTAGCCATCCAGCGACCTTGGTGCACCTCTTTTTTTCTTTGCATCATGTGCAGTTTGGGGACTATTTTTTGAAGTGCCATCCTGTCTGACACTGCAGTGCCACTCCTAGATGGGCCAGGTGTTTGTGTCGGCCACTTGGGTCGCTTAGCTTAGCCATCCAGCGACCTTGGTGCACCTCTTTTTTTCTTTGCATCATGTGCTGTTTGGGGACTATTTTTTGAAGTGCCATCTTGTCTGACACTGCAGTGCCACTCCTAGATGGGCCAGGTGTTTGTTTCGGCCACTTGGGTCGCTTAGCTTAGCCATCCAGCGACCTTGGTGCACCTCTTTTTTTCTTTGCATCATGTGCAGTTTGGGGACTATTTTTTGAAGTGCCATCCTGTCTGACACTGCAGTGCCACTCCTAGATGGGCCAGGTGTTTGTGTCGGCCACTTGGGTTGCTTAGCTTAGCCATCCAGCGACCTTGGTGCACCTCTTTTTTTCTTTGCATCATGTGCTGTTTGGGGACTATTTTTAAAGTGCCATCTTGTCTGACACTGCATTGCCACTCCTAGATGGGCCAGGTGTTTGTGTCGGCCACTTGGGTCGCTTAGCTTAGTCATCCAGCGACCTCGGTGCAAATTTTAGGACTAAAAATAATATTGTGAGGTGTGAGGTGTTCAGAATAGACTGGAAATGAGTGGAAATTATGGTTATTGAGGTTAATAATACTATGGGATCAAAATGACCCCAAAATTCTATGATTTAAGCTGTTTTTGAGGGTTTTTTTGTAAAAAACACCCGAATCCAAAACACACCCGAATCCGACAAAAAAAATTCAGGGAGGTTTGCCAAAACGCGTCCGAATCCAAAACAGGCCGCGGAACTGAATCCAAAACCAAAACACAAAACCCAAAAAATTTCCGGTGCACATCACTACTACTAACTGTAATTTTTTAAACCAAGCAAAGCACCAAGCATGTAACATGGCAGCTGATTGGCTGGTACTTTATCACAGTGCAATTAATCACTTTTCAAGGCTTAATACATCTCCCCCTATGTATTTTCACACTAGGGGGGTCATTTCGAGTTGTTTGCTCGTTGCCGATTTTCGCTATGCTGTGAATTGTTGCTAATTGCGAATGCCAAAGGCACGCAGGGCGCATGCGCTAAGTTATTTAACTAAAAACTTAGCAGATTTGCTGTGGATCCTGCGGCGCTTTTCAGTCGTTCTGCTGATCGGTGAATGATTGACAGGAAAGGGGCGTTTCTGGGTGGTAACTGAGCGTTTTCTGGGAGTGTGCTAAAAAATGCAGGCATGTCAGGCAAAAATGCGGGAGTGTCTGGAGAAACGTGGGAGTGGCTGGCCGAATGCAGGGCGTGTTTGTGACGTCAAACCAGGAACTAAACGGACTGAGCTGTTTACAATCTGTGAGTAGGTCTGGAGCTACTCAGAAACTGCAAAGAATTATTTATTAGCAGTTCTGCTAATCTTTCGTTCACTATTCTGCTAAGCTAAGATACACTCCCAGAGGGCGGCGGCCTAGCGTGTGCAATGCTGCTAAAAGCAGCTAGCGAGCGAACAACTCGGAATGACCCCCTAGGTCAGCTATACTGTAGCAGGCACCATTTGAGCCACAAGATCTATAGAATGTGTAGCCTTAAGTGACTGTGATTGCTGCCTTGGTGGTGTGGGGCTTGGAACAGTTGGTGGTGAGATCTCTAAAGGTGTAAACTTATCATAGCTAATCTCCATAACCAGGGCCTTCAGCCACAGCTGTCGTGTTGTTAAAATCCACTGGATATGTTGGGAAACATAGGTAAGTACTGTATGTGATTTCTGAAAATTGATAACAGTAGTGCATCATTATGTGTTTTGAACAAATCTGAATTAAAGCTGGGAGTTTGTCATTTGTAGTAAAGTACACAGCTAAAAAAAAACAAAATTAAATACAGTACTACAGTCCAAAAGAAAGTCTAAAAAACTTGTATTGCTTCTACTTAAAAAAAAAAAATATTATATATATATATATTTAAAAAAAACTAAAGATTAAAACAGAACATCACAATTTGAGGGCAAATATGCATTTGTACACTTGGCTTTTAAAATAATTTGGTAACCATTCAAGTGTTTTGCTTATAAACAGGAACTCACCTATGTGCTGCACACATGGTGGAATGGATGACTCCATTGAAACTTTAGTGTCCACAGGAGGTGTTTCTATTTCCTCAGGACAATGTTTTGATGCTGGAGATGGGACTACAGCCCTTCATGTATATGCACAATTATCAGCATTTTACACAAATATTTGAAAAATATGTAAATTTGGCACTAATCATACTACATTAATAACTAGCTGTTCTACCCGCTCTTCGCACGGGAGCTTCTGATTTTCACAGTTGTAAATATAAATGAGTATTAAAAATTTGGTAAATCTATAGAGATGTAAATTTGAGACATCATAATGCAAGTAAATATTAATCCTTTCTCTTGGCGTTACCCTGGGAGCACCCGTAGCAGATACAGTAAAAAGTGACAGGATCATTTTTGTAGTGTATTAAATTCTACACACTGGAGGTTCAATACAAATTTTAATCTGATTGTCCGTTTGGGCATTATCGTTCACGCAATGCAAGCTACACATCAGTAATGATGTCATTATGTCAAACCCCTTTTCATTCCCTTAGGGGAGGTTTATTAAAATTCTAATTGCATAGTTTTCACATTTCCCACCTGCAGAATACCAATGTTAAATTTAATCTTCCTAACATATCGGGAAGTAAGAGAATTAGTGATGAGTCAGTGAGTGAGTGCGTGAGTGAGGGCTTTCACATTTATATATATAGATATATTTTATCTCCCACCTCATCATTCTCTATAATTGTAGGCATACTCTTTATTTTCTTCTTTTGTTGTTAAATAAAAAAATAAAAAACAAGCATATATTTTAGTAATTCCAGTAAAACTATTATGCAAATACCAAGTTTGACCTTGACTCATTTGCAAATTTATTTAGGCTACAAAAATCCACATACACATAATTTACATACTGTAGTAGCAGGAGGTGCAGCTGCTATGGCCAACATATTATAGCAATATTTATACATTTTGTGTTATTATAAACCATTAGCTGTAACAAAGGGCCCATTAGTAGCTATTGTTACAGGGAGCTTTAATGCAAGTTTCACCTTGTGTATGCTAAGGATTCCTGAAACACGTGTGTGTTACACATGTATGCAAACAATTATAAAGTAAAAATAATAACAACATTACTGTATTTACACTTACCAGACCATGGAGGGGCATTGGAATCATAGACACTGATTCCATGGGCAACTTTCAAAGGAATAATGGCACACACAGGCTTATCATATTATAAGTAATCTATTTGTAGATTGGATGCACCACCAGTCTGCCTCCTCTGCCATTTTAGCTTTCACTTTTTTGGGGGATATTCAATTGTTTGAAAAGTCAGTTCGGTCTCTGTTTTTTCCTCTCGAATAGACAGGAAAAAACAGACACCAAACCAACTTTTCAAACATTTGAATTTCCCCCTTTGTGTCTCAAAATATTTTTTGCAGGGCTCCATATCCCAATTGATGTACCCCATGGAGTTCACCGCCTGGACAATGCTTAGCATATTTGCTTCTTCCTGTGCCCTGTTTGCAGCCATTCTTCGATATGGAACATCATACATTTTCACAACAGCATTCTCCAATGTCTCATTCTCATCAAAGCTGTACCTGATGTATTGCACAGCTTTGGTCTTGGTGACTATTTCTTGTCCTCATCCCCTGGCTCCACCTCCCCTATCTCTGGATCAGGCTTCCCTTCCTCCTTCCTAGTCCTTCTCTTCTCCCCCTCCATACTAACACAGAAACCAACAGGCACACAAGGCAAGAAAACACAGAAAAAGAAAATCAACCCAGACACTAATACTAAACTCTACACAAAAAATCCACAAGATCACTTAAAAAGCACTGACAAGGCTAAAAAAATTATTATGACAAAAGCCACAATAAGGGATAACAAACTTTTAAATGATACAAGACATCAGATAAACAAACCATCTTATAGTAATCACATTTTCACACTAAAAGACTCTGACAAACTCTCTAAATCCACGCTCCTAAACCAATCTCCTCTCACTGCACACACCCACAAGCAGGACTCTACTGCAATGGACAAACACCCTCCCATGATTTACACCCACGTGCCATAGCCATTGGTCAAAGTGCCACCATGTGACACCACCACATCAAGTGATTGACAGTCTTCAGCCATTTGGGGCAGGGAAAATGGTGATAACCTCTGTTTCCCAAAGTTTACCAGAAACAACAGAAATGTTTAATTTTAACTAAATGTGTCACACTATCACGCACAAACTTGCACTGGAGATCAAGACTATTATAAGTCTAATGTTATATTATAATATAACATTTTTGTAAGTCTGAGCATTTCATTTTTTATATTTTGAATAGATTGGCAGATTTATCGACAGGACAACACACAAGAAAGAAGAAGCAAGCTTGAATGTGAACAATAGTTGCTGAATCAACTAAGCATGCTTTGATTTTGCTTTTCTGACTTTAGCCAAATTAGCCTTTTAGAGGTGGGGTAATACATTTACCCACATTTTCCATTTTAAAAAAGAACTGCTATGAAATATAAGTGTAAATTGATACACTACAATTTAAAAATATAATTTTCCATTTAGTTGACCTACTGAATAAAGACATTTGTTGTAACTAACTTGGGTTTTTAGTATTTTAATGCTGTGTGACACCATTAAGAGAATATTGAATTCCGTTATGCTGCAGTAGACATAGGATATTCCATATCTATTCTCTTTTTATGTATTAACTGAACTCTAAAATATAGTACAGGAGGTGCTAAGATATTGCAGTAGCAGGAAATTAAAGAACAGATGCAGTATATTATAACAGATCAATGGAGGTATGAGATCAACTCACAGATTTAAAATTTTTTTCCAGTTTTATATTAGTTTCTCTGACTTTTCTCTTTATATAAGATGATTTGAATTGCATTAAAGGAATATTTTAATATGTCTATTCCTGAAAATAGAAGTGTTTTCGTTTTTGACTTACAGTATCTGTGTGAAATACTTAACATATTTCCAGTCTTTGTTCTGTGCAATCAGCTCTCAAGGTTTAGAATTCATTGTACAGTATGCAGAACAGAACCCAGCAAATTCTTAACACTTAATTAAAAATATTTATATTACTTTTTGTTAAAAAAGTGTGTCTGTGATTTTTAATTAACACTGTAAAAAAATTTCTTCAGGTTAAGGACACTGAATTAACTATGTACAATTAGCATTATTGAGACTGAAACAAAGAATAATTTGTTTTCTGCAACTTTCAGGCAAATTACAGTATTACACACGTACAAAAGCACACCTATTTTTTTCTATCTAATATATGCAAAGTATTAAGGCATGCTACATTGTCTATACTCCCAGATTTATTCATGTTTTTAAGACAAGCTAAAACAATGGGTCTCTCAATCTTGTTATTACTTTATCTTTTTTACTTTATCTTTTTTGAGATTATCTTTTATAATGTTCATTTCTAAAACATATTACATTTTATTGCATGTCTTCTGGTATTTTTATTTTCACGTTTGTTTTGATGAACATGGCTACAAAATTAACCAATTAAAGTACATAGTACCACAGTACAAATATCTGAGATTGTAAGGTTTATACATAATGTAAGTAGCATCATACAGTATATATATTTGTATCCTTCAGTCTTTATCCTAGATTAAATTGTACTGTTTATAGGTGAAATTACTCAAACCTTCCACTAGAGGTGTCTGTCACTCCAATTTTAGTACACCAGAACCTGTATTATATTTAATGCAGATAACTGGGCTAATGCATTAAATGTACATTTGTTTTGGTGGAGCAGTATATAATGAAGGAGAATCTTATTACTTGTTATTCATTCCCATTATCCCATTAAATGTACATATGTCCCACTGACTGGCTTAGATGTGTGATGCAGTTTGACAGACCTCAGACGTCTTCCAACTGACTCCACCCAATTGCTTTACAGGAGTGACTTTAGCCACGCCCCACCTTCGCTCTCATTGGTGATCAGTGCAGTGTAGTGATGGGAAATCTAATTCACGTTGGTGATTAGTTCATTATGATCTAGTTCACTCAAAAGATTAGTTCATGTAGTTCATTTAGTTCATCATTTCACTGACTGACTCTGAGACTGAAAGTAGTGAATGGATTTAGAACTAGTCTATACTATTACACATAGAGTAGGTATTTCTAATACTAGCTCATTGTAGGATTTAAAATCTTGTTCAAATGATCAGATATGTTTAATATGTCAGATTTTTTTTATATTTAAGAAAAGCAATAACTTATATAGCAACCTTATAGTGACATATTTAGCTCTGCAATATTAATCCCATTGTTGGTACTCCTTTTTACTTCATAATATGCAAGTGAAAGACCCAAATTCTGAGTAATGTAATAAGTTACTTTTTTCTGCTTTTAAAATACAGTAATTAAAAGAAAAAAAATTAACTTTGCCCCAATGTAACAGACCTTAGAGAGAGATAAAGTGGAGATTTTGCAAAGTAACCAATCAGCTTCTGTCATTTATCTTCAACAGTCTATAAAGTGACAGAAGCTGATTGGTTGCTAGGGACAACTGCTCTACTTTATGTCACTTGAAGGTTCATAGTACATATCCCCCTATGTCTTGTGTGGAGTAATCAGACCCTACAGGATAGCATGCTGCACTCAGCACTGTGTCTTTAGCTGATTGGGAGTGTAGCTTGTCACCTAATATACTGGGGGAATGAATCATGGCTATATGCAGTTCAGTATCAGCTCCATACAATGCATATACCTGAGCACAGCAGTGCCACACTTGGTAGCTTAGAAGTACTGTACTGACTTGTTATGGCTGTATGAGTCATTGAGTCAGTGAGCTGATCAGTGATCTGCAATGAATCAGTGAACTACTGAACTACTTGCAAGGAGAATGACTCATGAGTCGTCAGGACAATGTAGCTCAATCATGTCCATACAATCAATGCATATGCCTGAGCACAGCAGTGCCACACATGGTAGCTTAGAGGTACTGTACTGACTCATATGGCTTTTTGAGTCATTGAGTCAGTGAGCTGATCAGTGATCTGTAATGAATCACTGAACTGCTGAACTACTTGCAAGGAGAATGACTCATGAGTCGTCAGGACAATGTAGCTCAATCAGCTCCACAGAGTGAGTCCACTCCATGTCTGAGCACAGCAGTGACCCCTGTGGCAGCAGAGATGTACTGACTCATGAGTATTGCTGAGTGAGAGCTGAATAACAACAGTGCTGCTGCAGCAGCACCTACACAACACCCAGTAGAAAATTTAGCACAGCAGTATCCTCAGGAGCCAATAGTACCAGAAGCAGCAGCAAGTGTTTGAACATCTGGACTAATAGTACAGTGATTGTATCACAGAAAGGTGAACAGCATGACCACATATGCTCACTCACAGACACTCATAGACTTTGGCTAGGCAGTGCAGATGCTATTTTTTTATTAGAGCTGTATTGCTGGGCTGTGTTGTACTTTTAACTTTCATTTTAAAGCATCAGATTCAGGAAGTGAAAATCCAGTGAAGTGAATGAGGCAGTGAGTAGTCTAATGCAGCTGCTGGCTCTAATCTGTCTGTGTATATCTCCTCCTTCCTGATGAACTAATCTTTGCCAGAGCTGTGAACTGAACAAACTAGTTCGCTTTGAAGATTAGTTAATTTTAAACTAATCATTCATGAACTACCCATCACTAGATCAGTGCAGCCTCTACTTTCTCAAGCTCCAGTGGAATGACTCTTGCTGCAGCAGTTGGTGGGCTAGTAGAGGCAACAGGAGCTTCAAACTCAGCTGAGGGCAGCAGAGTTTAGGTGAGGCTGTTTGCTCCCATGCTGCCGCTCTGTCACTTCACCATGACTGCTGCACTGGCCGCTGCTGTCAGGCACCCAATCATCGCACCCGTCCCTGATCTTCCACTGGCGCCAGGATGTCACCAGGGAGGTACACTACCCACTCAGATGTCCACTTCTGCCTCCGCTCCCTGCTACATCTCCCAGCTGCCCTGCCTGGCTGCGCTCCCCAAGCCCTCCAGCTGTCGCTGTATATGTTACAGCACTCACAGCACACCACAGCACTGGAGAGTCTTAGGTGCAAGCACTCACAAGGGGAACTGCAGTCTGCTCTACTGCTTTTGGGTAGCACTATTTACATTCCTTTTCTCTGGCTGCCCACGAGCCATCCCCATCTCGTGCCCCTTCTTTCCTGCTCTCCCTGTGTGGACACAGCCTGTTAGGTCATGGGAACTCTCTGGAAGCTTCTCCAGCTTCCCTTCATACAATTTCCACAGCCTAGTTTAACCATTCAAAATCTAGCTATGCTATTAGGTCACAACTATAATAAATATACATTCTTCCTCATAAGTTAATATTCACAATATAGCACATGGTACGAGCCAAAATTCACATTATAGAACATGGTACGAGCTGAAATTCACATTATAGCACACGGTACGAGCTGAAATTCACATTATAGCACACGGTATGAGCCAAAATTAACAATATAGCACACAGTATGATCTGAAATTCACATTATAGCACACTGAATGAGCCGAAATTCATATTATAGTACATGGTATGAGCCAAAATTTACATTATAGCACACTGAATAAGCCAAAATTCACATTATAGCACACGGTATGAGCCGAAATTCACATTATGACACACGGTATGATCCACAATTATGGGAGAGGGAGAGTGACAGCAGGGACATAGGGACAGTGACAGAGAGAGTAACAGCAGTGACAGGGAGAGTATGACCCCTACCTATCCCCTATTGATTATAGGCACATTGCCCCAGGGACAGGTTGGAGTGACCTGGGCATTGCGCCCAGATCACCCATAATCATCTGAGGGGGGGGGCACAAATAAACTGGGCCTAGTGCCCCCTAGTTGCGCACAGGCCAGAGGCCTGACTTTACCCACGGGCCTAGCACCCGCCTAACATGGGGCCAGTTGGGTGACCTGGGCCTAATGCCCAGGGTCACCTTATTTACCTAAAGGGCCACTCTGAACTATGGCCTTATGCCCCCTACATGGGGACAGGCCAAATGCCTGAATTAACCCCAGGACCTAGTGCCCGCCTACTGCGCCACAGGCCTATAGCCTGATTGTGCCCACGGGCCTAGTGCCCGAACCCTGATGATCTAGGGAGGAAGGGGGGGTGACTGGTGCCCTCACCGAGGGCCTACCTGTCCTGTTGGGAGAGGCACCAGGGGGGATCTTTGTTAGCTCTTTTCCTTTCCACCCCTGGTGGCCTCTCCGGTCCTCAGCTTCTTTCTTCTCCTGCTGGCCCATCCTGGCCAGCGGCACTGCCTCTTCTGTCTTCTGCCGCTAGCCTGTCCTGGCCAGCGGCACCGCC
Organism: Pseudophryne corroboree; assembly: GCF_028390025.1. Lineage (NCBI taxonomy): Eukaryota > Metazoa > Chordata > Amphibia > Anura > Myobatrachidae > Pseudophryne > Pseudophryne corroboree. Next base: position 468,927,326 of record NC_086448.1, read on the forward strand.
TCTTCTATCTTCTGCCGCTGAACTGACCTGGCCAGCGGGGCCAACTGCTCTTCCTCTCCTGGAGTGCGTCTTCAGCCTCTTCCGCGGCCACTGGACCTCTTCACCGCTCTTCCGCGCAGCCTCCTCTCTTCTCCTCATCCCAGTGGCATCTGACGCGGCGAGCGCTGATTGGCTTGCCTGTGATTGTCCGCTGATCCGTGAGCCGCGATTCGCTCACAGATGGTGCCAATCTTTAAATGCCTCTGCTGCTGCAGCCTCATCAGCGCTGGGATCAGACATTTGACCCCAGCGCTGTCCACCGCCACGTCCTGCTGGTCCACCAGCGTTGGGGACAGACACACTGCCCCAGCGCTGTCTGCTGCAGAGTCCTGTAGGGGATGCTGGTCCCCTGCATGCTTCTGCAATAAAAATACAACAACTTCCAGGTCTGTGGAGAAGTGTCGGTATACCATACCGCTATATACTGCCCCACTTCGACCACTGTATATATGTCTATACATTTCTGAAAATATATAAATATATTTATACACAATAAGCTACCATGAATTTATGCCTCAGATATAATGAAATAATCAACATGAAATATATATCATTGTATATATAAATGACATAATAACTCAATGCATACATATACACATATCGACAATCATGTAATGGGTTACAACAGCAATATATTTTATTTCTGACTCATACACATATTGTGTGACACTGTTGGTGAAGGTAATTCCACAGTAATATACTGCATTTCGTAGTAATACATGTATTGGGGGTAATTCCAAGTTGATCGCAGCAGGAATTTTTTTAGCAGTTGGGCAAAACCATGTGCACTGCAGGGGAGGCAGATATAACATGTGCAGAGAGAGTTAGATTTGGGTGTGGTGTGTTCAATCTGCAATCTAATTTGCAGTGTAAAAATAAAGCAGCCAGTATTTACCCTGCACAGAAATAAAATAACCCACCCAAATCTAACTCTCAATGCACATGTTATATCTGCCTCCCCTGCAGTGCACATGGTTTTGCCCAACTGCTAAAAAAATTCCTGCTGCGATCAACTTGGAATTACCCCCATTGGGGGTCATTCCGAGTTGATCGCTCGTTATTTTTTTCTCGCAACGGAGCGATTAGTCGCTAATGCGCATGCGCAATGTCCGCAGTGCGACTGCGCCAAGTAAATTTGCTATGCAGTTAGGTATTTTACTCACGGCATTACAAGGTTTTTTCTTCGTTCTGGTGATCGTAATGTTATTGACAGGAAATGGGTGTTTCTGGGCGGAAACTGGCCGTTTTATGGGTGTGTATGAAAAAACGCTACAGTTTCTGGGAAAAACGTGGGAGTGGCTGGAGAAACGGAGGAGTGTCTGGGCGAACGCTGGGTGTGTTTGTGACGTCAAACCAGGAACGACACTGACTGAACTGATCGCAGATGCCGAGTAAGTCTGGAGCTACTCAGAAACTGCTAAGAAGTGTCTATTCGCAATTCTGCTAATCTTTCGTTCGCAAGTTTGATAAGCTAAGATTCACTCCCAGTAGGCGGCGTCTTAGCGTGTGCAAAGCTGCTAAAAGCAGCTTGCGAGCGAACAACTCGGAATGACCCCCACTGTGCAACACTGTTGGTGAAGGTGGTACCACAGTAATATATTTTATTTTGTACTCATGCACATAATGGGGGTCATTCCGAGTTGTTCGCTCGCTAGCTGCTTTTAGCAGCATTGCACACGCTAGGCCGCCGCCCTCTGGGAATGTATCTTATTTTGGCAAAATAGCGAACGAAGGATTAGCAGAATTGTGAATAGAAAATTCTTAGCAGTTTCTGAGTAGCTCCAGACCTACTCACAGATTACGATCAGCTCAGGCCGTTTCGTTCCTGGTTTGACGTCACAAACACGCCCTGCGTTCAGCCGGCCACTCCCCTGTTTCTCCAGACACTCCCGCGTTTTTCTCTGACACGCCTGCGTTTTTCCGCACACTCCCAGAAAACGGCCAGTTTCCGCCCAGAAACACCCACTTCCTGTCAATCACACTCTGATCACTTCAACGATGAAAATTCTTTGTTCGGACGTGAGTAAATCTACTAAGTTTTGTGCTAAAATACTTACCGCATGCGCACTGCGTACCATGCGCATGCGCATTTTTGCCTTAATCGCTCCGTTGCGAAAATCGGCAATGAGCGAACAACTCGGAATGACCCCCATTGTGCGACCATGTTGGTGAAGGTGATACTGCAGTAATATATTTTATTTTGTGCTCATACACGTAATGTGCGGCACTGTTGATTAAATTAAACCAAAAGTGTGGAATAGTATTTCTGACTCATACGCGTATTGTATGACACTGTTGGTGAAATTAAACCATAGTGTTCAATTAAAATTTCTGACTCATACATGTTTAGTGTGACACTGGTGGTGAAGGTGGTACCACAGTAATGTGTATATTTTATTTCGTAGTCATACACGTATTGTGCGACACTGTTGGTGAAATTAAACAGCAGTGTTCGATTACTATTTCTGACTGATACACGTATTGTGTGACACTGTTGGTGAAGGTGGTACCACAGTAATATATTTTATTTTGTACTCATATATGTATTGTGTGACACTCTTGGTGAATATGATACCACAGTAATATATTTTATTTCGTACTCATACATGTATTGTGCAACACTGTTGATGAAATAAAACCGTAGTGTTAAATTACTATTTCTGACTCATACATGTATTGTGTGACACTGTTGGTGAAGGTTGTACCACAGCAATATATTTTATTTCTGACTCATACACATATTGTGTGACACTGTTGGTGAAGATGGTACCACAGTAATATATTGTATTTCTGGTAATACATGTATTGTGCAACACTGCTCGTGAAGAAGATACTACAGTAATATATTTTATTTCATGCTTATACACGTAATGTGCGACACTGCTGGTTAAATTAAACCACAGTATTTTATTACTATTTCTGACTCATACATGTATTGTGTGACACTGTTGGTGAAGGTGGTATCACAGTAATATATTTCATTTCATACTCATACATGTATTGTGTGACACTGTTGGTGAACTTAAACCACAGTGTTCAATTACTATTTCTGACACGTAGTGTGACACTGTAGTCTGTACATTTATTGTACAAATTGTGGTGCGAGCAGAACCCTGCTTCAATCGTGTTTGTGGATAGATATGTAGGACGAACAATTGAGAGAACAGGAAGCACATACTAGTGGTGCAGGTGCTGCCACCCGTCAACGTCATCTACTAAGGCTGATGCCCAAGGGCATTTATAACTTAAGTCAGGGCATGTAAAATCACAGCAGCAATGTAGTTTTATAGTGGCATTCACCCAGTCGCACAGTGGATTATTGACACCATAACAACTATGCTGGCATTACATGTGCGTCCAGTATCTGCCATTAATGCAGTGGGTTTAAATGACAGTTGAATGAGGTACTGTGTCCTCGGTACCAAATCCCATCTAGATTCCACTTCACTAGCACAGCAATTCCCAGCCTGTAAAAGTACATAAAAAAAAAGTGTTATTAGTGTAGGGTTAGGCTGTGGGGGTGGGGGAGTTTAGGGTTAGGCTGCAGGGGGCGGTTAGGATTAGACTGCAGGAAGGGATAGTTATGGTTAGGCTGTGAAAGGGGAAGGTTAGGGTTAGCTGCAGTAGGGGTGGTTTAGGGTTAGGGGTAGGTTTCAAATACTTACCAGGATATGTCAGGATCCAGTCCATCAGAAATCTGCTGTCAGTCTTCTGATTGTCGAGATCCTGACTGCCAGGATTTCATGCCAAACACTGACAAACATATGTATCTCCATGCAGTACTGTTCTTACTGAATGCCCAACCCATTCCTCACCCGGGTTCACTACGGCTGGCCGGCGGTCGGGCTCCCGGCGACCAGCATCCCGGCGCCGGGAGCCCGACCGCCGGCTTACCGACAGCGTGGCGAGCGCAAATGAGCCCCTTGCGGGCTCGCTGCGCTCGCCACGCTACGGGCGCGGTGGCGCGCTACGCGCGCCACACTATTTTATTCTCCCTCTATGGGGGTCGTGGACCCCCTCGAGGGAAAATAAGTGTCGGTATGCCGGCTGTCGGGCTCCCGGCGCCGGTATACTGAGCGCCGGGAGCCCGACCGCCGGCATACAGAAGACCACCCCCTCACCCTACTCACAGTATCAAGCTGTGATGTAATGGAGAGGGGGTGGGATGGCAGAGCAGAAAGTGGACTGAGGTGACTAGCATATGCCAGGTTCCATGCTAATGTTACTGTACATAATAAAATAATAGCCCATCTAACAAGATATCAGATTATTGAAACTGAGTTAAATATTACCTACTTTTTTTGATACAATGAAATAGAATAATACAATGTATAATTTAACATCAGCTAGCTGATCTTCACATAGCAAACACCTCTATACTTCACACTATAATGTTATGTAAACACAGCAAGGTTATAGATTGTTTAATATCAATTAGTTAGTGAAATATGTTTTATTTACTTATTTACCAATAAACAGTCTTCCTAGGGTCAAACAGCCCTTATAATGACCACAGTGTTTCCAAGAAATATTTAGGGGTATATTTACTAAATATCGACTTGGGCTGATTTTGTGTGTTTTTGTTGATTTTTTGTTGATTTAGCAAATGTGAGACTTATAATAAGGGGAAACCAAGTGAACAAAATTAACCAAAAACAGTTCTTCCTGTCCACGACAAAAATCAAACAGTGGAAAAATATTTGATGTTATCTCATAGAAAATGCTAAAACCTGGATATTTTCTATTGGTCAGTTTTAAAATCAGACACAAAATTAACAAACAAAGCCATCAGGATGTTATTAGGTTGCCATTAGGACAGGCAGAGAGAGGTGTAGCAGGTAGATGAAGCATGTGGGAATGGCTGCTGCAGGCATCATTGGGCCTGATTCTGACTTGTACGTTAACCCTTTGGTTAGCGTACAAGTCCGATGGTGGGGACACTGCATACGTGCAGGGCCCTGTCTGTGCATGTGAAGAATGGGTACTGTGTCCTCCTCACATGCAGTGCCCTCTAACCTCAGCCTGATACACAGGATGGGGCATTTTGGGGTGGGGAAGGACTGGAAACCGGGAGTGCAAAAGTCAGAGTCTGTGTCTGGTGGTGCAGATTTACTAACCTCTTCTGCGGATCTGTGATGGAAACCTGAGTAACCTGAAGGTCACTCAGATGACCCATGGTCCCGTCCCATAGAGTGATCTTATGGTGCATCTTGAGATGCAACAGTGGATCACAGAAGCAGACAGGAGGTGTCTATTTACACCAGACACCTCCAGCAGCATTAGCATATTAGCTATATGATATTGCACAGCTGCTTTCCTGTGGCTGTGCAATATCATACAACCCTGAAGCAGGCCCTTTGTAAGTTACTGTTTAGGTGTGCACTGTTTGTCACACAAACTGCAAACAAACTACTTTGTGTGCTGCTGCAGGCTCTTGAGTGTTAAAATAAAAAGTGAACCTGTGCTGGATTTCAAGATTATTTGTCAATATAATATTATTGCACTGTGACTGAGCTATACCTCAAAGAAGAGAAGGACTTTGTTCATGTTAAAAAAAAAAATTGTAAAGAAAAATATATTTTTTTCAGATGTCTAAAAATGCCCTGCAATCATGTAGTTTTAATAAAAGACTGGTGCATTTTTGGGGTACAGCTAATGGGGCAAAACCAGTAATTAGAACAGTAATATATGCTACATCTCAAAAACACACCATGCTATATTTTTTATTTTATTGTAAAAGAAAATTACATATTTCAAATAATTATCAGTACAAATATATTTACTCTTGTTGGGGGATTTGGACTATCCACTTGTGCTTATGTTAGTCAGAGATGTAATAGGGGTGGGAAAGTGGTGCGACTATCCAAGGGACACTGGGGCATAACTCTCAGAGGTAATGGCTGAGTATCAAACTTGCCCAGGGCTTTGGTGTCTCAGTTTCCAATGTACTCACTCAGACCCTTAGAACAGATGGTCTGAGTGGACCAGGTATTGATAATTCCTCACTGTTACAAGATGGCCACAGTGTCCTCACCTCTCAAAAGGCCTGACAGTGTCCGGTCTCTGGCTGCAGCATCTCAATACATGCTCACCCAGCACTTGGCACTCCAGCAGCACCCAGCTGCTTACACTACCCAGTGTCCAACGGCTGACATTCATCCTTAGCTCCCACTCTGCTCCTCGCTCAGCATGCGTCCAACACCTCCTGTCTCCATCCAGACCATGTGATCGAACAAGGGTCCTTGTTTAACTCTTGCTGTGCCAGCACTTTCCCCTCCTGCTGCTGTGGGCTGTTTTGGTTCTCACATGCCCCTTTGTCAAGATGTGCACCATCGCCATCCTGTGTCACCGAAAGCCTATAGAGCATCTGCAGAGCTGACACTCTTCTTCTTGGTCCTGTGGGAAAAGCACCCCACTATGGCACTGATCTTAGTGAGAACAAGGCTACATATCAGAAGGACAGTGTCCTGATATTGGTAAGGTGATGGAGAGATACATGCAGATATATATTGCAGGGTCTCAAAACAGCACAAATAGTAAAAGTTACTGTATAAGAGTAACTGTGCAAAATGATTTGGAGAGAGTGAGAGTGATATCTATAGTATACATAGTTACATAGTCAGTGAGGTTGAAAAGAGGCATAATGCCCATCGGGTTCAACCTTGTGTTCTACGTTAATCTGTTCATATTATAATGTGCATGCTGAATTAATGGTTTAGTACCGATTGACAGCAATAATTCCTACCACTCCCAGATAATTTTAATGTCAATATGCTAAATGCTAAAGACCCGGATACGTTTTCCAGTTAGAAATTTGTCCAATTAATTTTTAAATGCATTTACAGAGTCTGCAATTATTACCTTCTCTGGCAGTGAGTTTCAAATCTGTATTGCTCTTACCATAAAGAACCCTTTCCTATGTTGTGTACAGAATTTTCTCTCTTCTAGCCTCAGTGAGTGCCCACGCGTCCTATACAGAGTTCTTTTAATAAACAAATCTGCTGCTAGCTCCTTGTAATGACCCTTTAACATATTTGAAGACATTAATAATGTCTCCTCTTAGTCCCCTCTTTTCTAGTGTGTACATATTTAGCCTAGTAAGCCTTTCCTCGTATTCCAGCCACTCTAACCCTTTAATCAATTTAGTAGCTCACCTTTGAACTCTTTCTATTCCTTGATATCTTTTTTATAATATGGTGCCCAGAACTGAACACAATATTCCAGGTGCGGACGTACCAATGATTTGTACATCGGCAGGATTACATCCTCATCCTTTGTCTCAATGCCTCGTATAATGCACGCAAGCACTTTACTTGCCATCTTTGCTCCAGTTATACATTGTATACTGTTATTAAGCCTATTATCTATGAGCACCCCCAAATCTTTTTACACCATAGTTACCCCTATATTTTCTCCATCTAGAATATAGGATGCAAGTGTGTTTTTTTGTCCCAACTTTGAATTTTTCTATATTGAACCTCATTTTCCATTTAGACGCCCAGATATCCAGTTTAAATAAGTCATTCTGTAGAGACTCCACATCGGTTTCTGAATTAATTACCTTACACAGTTTAGTATCATCTGCAAAGATTGACACTGTGCTTTCCAGGCTTATTCCTAGATCATTGATAAATATAGTGAACAGCAGTGGGCCAAGAAAGGACCTTTGTAGTATTCTGCTGACTACTGGTGCCCAGCTGGAGAACATCCCATTAACCACTACTCATTGTACCCTGTTATCCAGCCAATTACCTATCCATGTACAAATAGTATTTCCTAGGCCAAGTTCCCTTAATTTGTTGATCAGTCTCCTATGAGACACTGTATCGAAGGCTTTCGCAAAATCTAAATAAACCACATCCACTGCTTTTCCATTGTCAAAATTCTCGCTCACTTCTTCATAGAAGTTAATTAAGTTGGTTTGACATGATCTGTTCCTTACAAACCCATGCTGACTTTTGATAATAAACTTAGTTGCCTGTAGATGATCCTCCATGCTATCCCTCAAAATGCCTTCTAATATTTTACCCACTATAGAGGTTAAACTAACTGGTCTATAGTTTCCAGGATTATTTTTAGTTCTCTTTTTAAATAAAGGCACTACCTCAGCTATGCGCCAATCCTTTGGTACCATGCCTGATCTAATTGAACTATTGAAAATCAAGTATAGGGGTTTTGCTAGCTGTGTCCTAAGCTCCATAATAACCCTTGGATGAAAACCATCTGGGCCTGGTGATTTATTAATCTTTATTTTGCTTAGTCTCTCCAGGACTACTTCCTCACTTAAATAAGTATCTAGCCAAGAAGTCATTACCTTCACTGTCGTTAAGCACTACTGTCACCTGTGCATCCTCCCTGGTGAATACTGAGGAAGAAAATGTGTTCAATATTTCTGCTTTTAATTTGTCATCGTTTGTCAAAGCTCCCAATTAATCTTTTAATGGGCCCATGATCTCCTTCTTCAACTTTTTACTGTTTGTATATTTATAAAACTTTTTAGGATTGGTTTTACTCTCTATAGCGATTTGCTTTTCGTTTGCAATTTTAGCTGCTCTTATTACTTTTTGGCATATTTTATTGCATTCCTTGTAATACCGGAATGACTCCTCCCCTCCATTAGATTTAAATGTTTTGAAAGCACGCCTCTTATTAGCCATTGCTTCTTTGACCTCCTTATTAAGCCATATTGGTTTGTATTTAGTACTCCTGCGTTTACTGCTCATTGGAATGAATGTGTGAATATTTCTTTCAAGCAACCCTTTTAAAGCATCCCACATTTCCCAAGTGTCCTTGCCATAAAACAACTGTTCCCAGTCAATGCCGTTTAATGACCGTCTCAGCATATTGAAGTTAGCTTTTCTACAGTTTAATGTTTTGGTTGCTCCCTTATAGCTATGTTTCTTGAAACTGATGTCGAAAGTGATCATGTAGTGATTGCAGTTTCCCTAGGTCTCCCCAACTTTTATGTTTGATATAATGTCCACATTATTGGTAATAACTATTAGCTAAAGACCAAACATACATAATACGTATTAGCTAAAGACCAAACATCTAACTTTACAATGCTTTATAGACCCTCAGTTCATTTCATTTTAATAATCTTAAATAAATAATTATTTATTGTTAGAAAATGAACAATGAACTAAGTAATTTTGCTTCTCTATTCAACTTAGTGTATATTTTATTATTTAATATAGTTCATTATTGCTTAACAACTAGCATGATGTACAGTTGAAAAGCATCATATATTTCAGTCATAATGTGAAATCATGGTTGCATATTATTAGTCAAAAGTAGTTAACAATCAAATCAGTCGTATTATAATGTCTCATTGATCATGTGGTACAAAACAAAACTCACTGGCAGAACAAATTAGTTCTACTGACAGGGTAACAAATGGGTAGTAACAAATTTCTAAGGCATGACTGTTTCTCGAAACACTACTGAAGTAGCATTGATAGAATAATATCTAACATTAAATAAAACTGACACTTTGGGAACTGTACTAATGAAGATAATATATAGTGAGGAAAGTGAAAGTTCTTCAGCTATAAATCAAAGAAAATGGATTTTATTGGGAAATTAACAGATAATGAATACTGATAGCAAGAAAGTTAAATTACATTTTGTTTTTCTTTATTTACTTTCTTTTTTATTGTTGTCTTTGTCCATACAAAATAATGTGTGTGAGTAGGTATTATGAATATAATATATGGTAAAGGATATTTATATTGAACAGTTAATCATTTTCTAAAAAAAAAAGATATATATGTTGAAATTTACTGTAGTTTAATTATGATATATGAGAAAAATTCCATTTAACAGCTATTTTTGAAAGTTTTCATGCTGATTCAGAAACTAGGTTACGAATACTTGGGTGAGTTTCGAGACTGTTCATTTAGGTTCTATGGATTCATAGGCAGCTACCACGTGTACTAAATGCAAGTATGGTCTCTTTTCAAAAATATTCTGCCCTATTTCTACTAATCAGTTATAGTTATTTATATATATATATATATATATATATATGTTACGAGTAATTGATTTGTTCATCAAAAGGATACAGTGCATAGAAGTTAAAATACTTGATAAGCCAATATAACATATTTTATTTTTTAGACATAAAAAATTGATGTGTGATTTTCTGAAATATTGGTATAATCTCAAGCAATATTTGAGACAAATATAAAAAGTGGATTCAGCATACATAACACATGGAATACCCAGATGATAAAATGACAGCAATTGCTCTATGCCAAAACTGGAAATATATGACACATTATATTTTTTCTACTCTTTCAGAATGGACTTGGGTGATTTGGGACATCATTAACTTCCCAGTATGTTTTAACTTCTGACAGAAAGATGCAGACACTTGTCCAACTATGACAATACTAGCACATTTGGTTTTAGATAGATATAAAGCATTGTAAGAAACAAAAATGCATTACATTAATTAAAGTCCTGTCTTGAATCATTTATTTTTGCTTCTGATTTAAAATTCAGATGTTGTTTTCTTTGTATTAATTATGTAAATTAAGGAAATAAAAACAGTTCTTTGCTTTAGAATTGAAAGAAATAATGTGCAAATGAAAGCAGTTGGCATGGTCTCCATATTTTGGCACTTTATAATAAATTTAGTTATTTGAAACAAATTATGAAATCCCAAGGCTATAAAATTGTAAAATGATAAACTATAACAAAATTGTTGAGTTTTGGCTTACACTATTTAAAATTAATATTTAATAAGATTTCAGCAGTATTAATTCAATATTGTTGATGTTAGCACTTAAATAATAATGATATTAGTGACAAGTGAATTGATATCAATTTAATATCTGTTCTGTAAGGGAGAATGTGTTTCCTCTGGTTCTTCTTGAGAACTTAGCAAACACTGTTTCCTACAGCTTGCATGCAAATCCATCTATGACACTGAGATGGCATAAAACAAAAGTCGGTGCCTGACTGGATGAAAATCACTCTGACCAATCTCTCAAAAATACGTTAGAATGAATCTTCTGAAGAACCTCTATACCTAAAATTAAAGATGTGCTCTTGGACCCTCCTTGTTTTGGTATAACCACCCTCAGTGTTTTGGTTTTGTTAACTGGTTTTGGCAAACCCACCCTCACATGTTTTGGTTTTGGATCTGTTTTTTTTTTTTTAAATAGCTAAACACAGCTAAAATAATTTCATTTGTGCCTAAATAAAAAAAATACAATATTTCTTGCTCCGGTGCCTTCTGGAAACCAGATAAGACACATCTGACTATCAGCGGCACTCAGAGATGATGAAAGTTGATACTTGCAAAAAAGTGCGTTTAATCCATCACATCAATCCAACCAACATCTCGGGGCAGTGGCGCCCCTTTGTCAAGGTGATACAGGGAGAATAAGTGCAACAAAACATGCATTATAAAGAAGAAGAACCACCAGTGGGAAGTACAGCAGAGAATGGGGGTGGTAACAGCTTCTGTCCAGGCTCCTGTGCGTCATGATGTACAGTAGGCACATACGATGACCATGGCAACCAAGGTTCCCTGGCAACCAGACACCAGGCAATTACACTGCAAAAGCAATATGGCATAACATGGTGTAATACAAACTAAATATAAATTCAAACAGAAGTTTCACAGCATAGTGAATGCTACTAATAATGCCTAAGTGGTGTGAACAGTGTTAAATAGATTTTAAACACATTACAACATGATATTAAAATCTATATAACATAACATGACTATTCTTAATTTTAAACAAATTGCCCACATATCATTATAATAATTTCAAAGAGGACCATTATTGCCCTACATAATGATAATAGGATTAATGGGGCTACGCCATACTGGACAATGTATCCATATTAATACTGTATAGCAACGGCTCATGGTTATACATTACTTAGAATTGGACCAATAATGTCACAAGAACTAAACCTAAATAATTCACTCTGTACATGGGTTGACTGATAACACAGCTAGCAAACTATGTAAAGACACATTAAGACACACTGTAATGTACTGTGTCTCATAGAACCAGTTAAGGGACTACATGGAAACATTGGCTGGATTGATGTGATAGATTAAATGCACTTTTTTGCCAACATCAACTTTCATTGTCTCTGAGTGCCGCTGCTTGTCAGATGTGTCTTATGTAATGGTTTACAGAAGGCACTGGAACAATTATTGGCCATATCATGGTGAGTGCCAATTCAACTGATACTTCCATACTTTAAATATATATATATATATATATATACACTGCTCAAAAAAATAAAGGGAACACTAAAATAACACATCCTAGATCTGAATAAATGAAATACTCTTATTAAATACTTTGTTCTTTACATAGTTGAATGTGCTGACAACAAAATCACACAAAAATTATCAATGGAAATCAAATTTATTAACCCATGGAGGTCTGGATTTGGAGTCACACTCAAAATTAAAGTGGAAAAACACACTACAGGCTGATCCAACTTTGATGTAATGTCCTTAAAACAAGTCAAAATGAGGCTCATACAGGCACGTGTTGCCTCCACGTGCCTGTATGACCTCCCTACAACCCACACAAGTGGCTCAGGTAGTGCAGCTCATCCAGGATGGCACATCAATGCGAGCTGTGGCAAGAAGGTTTGCTGTGTCTGTCAGCGTAGTGTCCAGAGTATGGAGGCGCTACCAGGAGACATGCCAGTACATCAGGAGACGTGGAGGAGGCCGTAGGAGGGCAACAACCCAGCAGCAGGACCGCTACCTCCGCCTTTGTGCAAGGAGGAATAGGAGGAGCACTACCAGAGCCCTGCAAAATGACCTCCAGCAAGCCACAAGCCACAAATGTGCATGTGTCTACTCAAACGATCAGAAACAGACTCCATGAGGGTGGTATGAGGGCCCGACGTCCACAGGTGGGGGTTGTGCTTAAAGCCCAACACCGTGCAGGGCGTTTGGCATTTTCCAGAGAACATCAAGATTGGCAAATTCGCCACTGGCGCCCTATGCTCTTCACAGATGAAAGTAGGTTATCACTGAGCACATGTGACAGACATGACAGAGTCTGGAGATGCCAAGGAAAACGTTCTGCTGCCTGCAACATCCTCCAGCATGACCGGTTTGGCAGTGGGTCAGTAAGAGGTAGCCTGACTGCCATTAGGTACCGAGATGAGATCCTCAGACCCCTTGTGAGACCATATGCTGGTGCGGTTGGCCCTGGGTTCCTCCTAATGCAAGACAATGCTAGACCTCATGTGGCTGGAGTGTGTCAGCAGTTCCTGCAAGACGAAGGCATTGATGCTATGGACTGGCCCGCCCGTTCCCCAGACCTGAATCCAATTGAGCACATCTGGGACATCATGTCTCGCTCCATCCACCAACGCCACGTTGCACCACAGACTGTCCAGGAGTTGGCGGATGCTTTAGTCCAGGTCTGGGAGGAGATCCCTCAGGAGACCATCCGCAACCTCATCAGGAGCATGCCAAGGCGTTGTAGGGAGGTCATACAGGCACGTGGAGGCCACACACACTACTGAGCCTCATTTTGACTTGTTTTAAGGACATTACATCAAAGTTGGATCAGCCTGTAGTGTGTTTTTCCACTTTAATTTTGAGCGTGACTCCAAATCTAGACCTCCATGGGTTAATAAATTTGATTTCCATTGATATTTTTTGTGTGATTTTGTTGTCAGCACATTCAACTATGTAAATAACAAAGTATTTAATAAGAATATTTCATTCATTCAGATCTAGGATGTGTTATTTTAGTGTTCCCTTTATTTTTTTGAGCAGTGTATATATATATATATATATATATATATATATATAGTCTATATATATAGTCTCGGATGTGGTGGCACTCCAAGGGTCTTGAATTAAATAACCAATAAAGTAAGGAGACTCACGCCATGCAGCTAGCTGGTTAACATTTCAGTTTACTTTTAAATTTTCATCAGGAAGGTTTTCACGAAAGTTTAAAAGTAAACTGAAACGTTAACCAGCTGCATGGCATGAGTCGCCTTACTTTATTGGTTATTTAATTCAAGACCCTTGGAGTGCCACCACATCCGAGACTATTTGTGTTCTGCTGTTGCAGAACGTGGAGAGCACCAGGGCATTACATCTGCGGAATCGGAGTGCCAGCAATCTGCCATCTATATATGTATTTATATATATATATATATATATACATAGACACATATATATCTTATACTTGTACTATGTGGTGTGGTGTGGTGTGGTGCATTAGTAATAAGCCCTGGGATCCACACAGTTTTAATGGAGCCGCAAGTTAAATAATAGAACAAATATATACTTTCTGTTGTTTATACTAGGGATGTGCACTTGAAATTTTTCGGGTTTTGTGTTTTGGTTTTGGGTTCGGTTCCGCGGCCGTGTTTTGGGTTCGAACGCGTTTTGGCAAAACCTCCCCGAATTTTTTTTGTCGGATTCGGGTGTGTTTTGGATTCGGGTGTTTTTTTAAAAAAAAACTAAAAAACAGCTTAAATCATAGAATTTGGGGGTCATTTTGATCCCAAAGTATTATTAACCTCAAAAACCATAATTTCCACTCATTTTCAGTCTATTCTGAACACCTCACACCTCACAATATTATTTTTAGTCCTAAAATTTGCACCGAGGTCACTGGATGACTAAGCTAAGCGACCCAAGTGGCCGACACAAACACCTGGCCCATCTAGGAGTGGCACTGCAGTGTCACGCAGGATAGCCCTTCCAAAAAACACTCCCCAAACAGCACATGACGCAAAGAAAAAAAGAGGCGCAATGAGGTAGCTGTGTGACTAAGCTCAACGACCCAAGTGGCCGACACAAACACCTGGCCCATCTAGGAGTGGCACTGCAGTGTCACGCAGGATGGCCCTTCCAAAAAACACTCCCCAAACAGCACATGACGCAAAGAAAAAAAGAGGCGCAATGAGGTAGCTGTGTGACTAAGCTCAACGACCCAAGTGGCCGACACAAACACCTGGCCCATCTAGGAGTGGCACTGCAGTGTCACGCAGGATGGCCCTTCCAAAAAACACTCCCCAAACAGCACATGACGCAAAGAAGAAAAAAAAGAGGCGCAATGAGGTAGCTGTGTGAGTAAGCTAAGCGACCCTAGTGGCCGACACAAACACCTGGCCCATCTAGGAGTGGCACTGCAGTGTCACGCAGGATGGCCCTTCAAAAAAATACTCCCCAAACAGCACATGACGCAAAGAAAAATTAAAGAAAAAAGAGGTGCAAGATGGAATTGTCCTTGGGCCCTCCCACCCACCCTTATGTTGTATAAACAGGACATGCACACTTTAACCAACCCATCATTTCAGTGACAGGGTCTGCCACACGACTGTGACTGAAATGATGGGTTGGTTTGGACCCCCACCAAAAAAGAAGCAATTAATCTCTCCTTGCACAAACTGGCTCTACAGAGGCAAGATGTCCACCTCATCATCATCCTCCGATATATCACCGTGTACATCCCCCTCCTCACAGATTATCAATTCGTCCCCACTGGAATCCACCATCTCAGCTCCCTGTGTACTTTGTGGAGGCAATTGCTGCTGGTCAATGTCTCCACGGAGGAATTGATTATAATTCATTTTAATGAACATCATCTTCTCCACATTTTCTGGATGTAACCTCGTACGCCGATTGCTGACAAGGTGAGCGGCGGCACTAAACACTCTTTCGGAGTACACACTTGTGGGAGGGCAACTTAGGTAGAATAAAGCCAGTTTGTGCAAGGGCCTCCAAATTGCCTCTTTTTCCTGCCAGTATAAGTACGGACTGTCTGACGTGCCTACTTGGATGCGGTCACTCATATAATCCTCCACCATTCTTTCAATGGGGAGAGAATCATATGCAGTGCCAGTAGACGACATGTCCGTAATCGTTGGCAGGTCCCTCAGTCCGGACCAGATGTCAGCATATGCAGTCGCTCCAGACTGCCCTGCATCACCGCCAGCGGGTAGGCTCGGAATTCTGAGCCTTTTCCTCGCACCCCCAGTTGCGGGAGAATGTGAAGGAGGAGATGTTGACAGGTCGCGTTCCGCTTGACTTGACAATTTTCTCACCAGCAGGTCTTTGAACCCCAGCAGACTTGTGTCTGCCGGAAAGAGAGATCCAAGGTAGGTTTTAAATCTAGGATCGAGCACGGTGGCCAAAATGTAGTGCTCTGATTTCAACAGATTGACCACCCGTGAATCCTTGTTAAGCGAATTAAGGGCTCCATCCACAAGTCCCACATGCCTAGCGGAATCGCTCTGTCGCTCTGTGTTAGCTTCTCCTTCAATGTCTCCAGCTTCTTCTGCAAAAGCCTGATGAGGGGAATGACCTGACTCAGGCTGGCAGTGTCTGAACTGACTTCACGTGTGGCAAGTTCAAAAGGTTGCAGAACCTTGCACAACGTTGAAATCATTCTCCACTGCGCTTGAGACAGGTGCATTCCACCTCCTATATCGTGCTCAGTTGAATGGCCTTTTGCTGCTCCTCCAACCTCTGAAGCATATAGAGGGTTGAATTCCACCTCGTTACCACTTCTTGCTTCAGATGATGGCAGGGCAGGTTCAGGCGTTTTTGGTGTTGCTCCAGTCTTCTGTGCGTGGTGCCTGTACGCCGAAAGTGTCCCGCAATTCTTCTGGCCATCGACAGCATCTCTTGCACGCCCCTCTCGTTTTTTAAATAATTCTGCACCACCAAATTCAAGGTATGTGCAAAACATGGGACGTGCTGGAATTTGCCCAGATTTAATGCACACACAATATTGCTGGCGTTGTCCGATGCCACAAATCCACAGGAGAGTCCAATTGGGGTAAGCCATTCCGCGATGATCTTCCTCAGTTGCCGTAAGAGGTTTTCAGCTGTGTGCGTATTCTGGAAACCGGTGATACAAAGCGTAGCCTGCCTAGGAAAGAGTTGGCGTTTGCGAGATGCTGCTACTGGTGCCGCCGCTGCTGTTCTTGCGGCGGGAGTCCATACATCTACCCAGTGGGCTGTCACAGTCATATAGTCCTGACCCTGCCCTGCTTTACTTGTCCACATGTCCGTGGTTAAGTGGACATTGGGAACAGCTGCATTTTTTAGGACACTGGTGACTCTTTTTCTGAGGTCTGTGTACATTTTCGGTATCGCCTGCCTAGAGAAATGGAACCTAGATGGTATTTGGTACCGGGGACACAGTACCTCCAACAAGTCTCTAGTTGGCTTTGCAGTAATTATGGATACCGGAACCACGTTTCTCACCACCCAGGATGCCAAGGCCTCAGTTATCTGCTTTGCAGCAGGATGACTGCTGTGATATTTCATCTTCCTCGCAAAGGACTGTTGGACAGTCAATTGCTTGGTGGAAGTAGTAAAAGTGGTCTTACGACTTCCTCTCTGGGATGACCATCGACTCCCAGCAGCAACAACAGCAGCGCCAGCAGCAGTAGGCGTTACATGCAAGGATGCATCGGAGGAATCCCAGGCAGGAGAGGACTCGTCAGAATTGCCAGTGACATGGCCTGCAGGACTATTGGCATTCCTGGGGAAGGAGGAAATTGACACTGAGGGAGTTGGTGGGGTGGTTTGCGTGAGCTTGGTTACAAGAGGAAGGGATTTACTGGTCAGTGGACTGCTTCCGCTGTCGCCCAAAGTTTTTGAACTTGTCACTGACTTATGATGAATGCGCTGCAGGTGACGTATAAGGGAGGATGTTCCGAGGTGGTTAACGTTCTTACCCCTACTTATTACAGCTTGACAAAGGCAACACACGGATTGACAAATGTTGTCCGCATTTCTGTTGAAATACTTCCATACCGAAGAGCTGATTTTTTTTGTATTTTCACCAGGCATGTCAATGGCCATATTCCTCCCACGGACAACAGGTGTCTCCCCGGGTGCCTGACTTAAACAAACCACCTCACCATCAGAATCCTCCTTGTCAATTTCCTCCCCAGCGCCAGCAACACCCATATCCTCCTCATCCTGGTGTACTTCAACACTGACATCTTCAATCTGACTATCAGGAACTGGACTGCGGGTGCTCCTTCCAGCACTTGCAGGGGGCGTGCAAATGGTGGAAGGCGCATGCTCTTCACGTCCAGTGTTGGGAAGGTCAGGCATCGCAACCGACACAATTGGACTCTCCTTGTGGATTTGGGATTTCGAAGAACGCACAGTTCTTTGCTGTGCTTTTGCCAGCTTGAGTCTTTTCATTTTTCTAGCGAGAGGCTGAGTGCTTCCATCCTCATGTGAAGCTGAACCACTAGCCATGAACATAGGCCAGAGCCTCAGCCGTTCCTTGCCACTCCGTGTGGTAAATGGCATATTGGCAAGTTTACGCTTCTCCTCCGACAATTTTATTTTAGATTTTTGAGTCCTTTTTTTACTGATATTTGGTGTTTTGGATTTTTCATGCTCTGTACTATGACATTGGGCATCGGCCTTGGCAGACGACGTTGATGGAATTTCATCGTCTCGGCCATGACTAGTGGCAGCAGCTTCAGCACGAGGTGGAAGTGGATCTTGATCTTTCCCTATTTTTGGAACCTCAACATTTTTGTTCTCCATATTTTAATAGGCACAACTAAAAGGCACCTCAGGTAAACAATGGAGATGGATGGATATTAGTATACTTATGGATGACGAGCGACTGCCGACACAGAGGTAGCTACAGCCGTGGACTACCGTACTGTGTCTGCTGCTAATATAGACTGGATGATAATGAGATAAAATTAAAATATATATATATATCACACTTGTATTTCAGCCGGACAGGTATATATTATGTAATGACGGACCTGCTGGACACTGTCTGTCAGCACTGCAGACTCCTAAAGTAAGCTACTAGTATCAAGAAGATAGAAAAAAAAACCACGGGTAGGTGGTATACAATTATGGATGGACGAGCGACTGCCGACACAGAGGTAGCTACAGCCGTGGACTACCGTACTGTGTCTGCTGCTAATATAGACTGGATGATAATGAGATAAAATTAAAATATATATATATATCACACTAGTACTGCAGCCGGACAGGTATATATTATGTAATGACGGACCTGCTGGACACTGTCTGTCAGCACTGCAGACTCCTAAAGTAAGCTACTAGTATCAAGAAGATAGAAAAAAAAAAACCACGGGTAGGTGGTATACAATTTTGGATGGACTAGCGACTGCCGACACAGAGGTAGCTACAGCCGTGGACTACCGTACTGTGTCTGCTGCTAATATAGACTGGATGATAATGAGATAAAATTAAAATATATATATATATCACACTAGTACCGCAGCCGGACAGGTATATATTATGTAATGACGGACCTGCTGGACACTGTCTGTCAGCACTGCAGACTCCTAAAGTAAGCTACTAGTATCAAGAAGATAGAAGAAAAAAAAAAACCACGGGTAGGTGGTATACAATTATGGATGGACGAGCGACTGCCGACACAGAGGTAGCTACAGCCGTGGACTACCATACTGTGTCTGCTGCTAATATAGACTGGATGATAATGAGATAAAATTAAAATATATATATATCACACTAGTACTGCAGCCGAACAGGTATATATTATGTAATGACGGACCTGCTGGACACTGTCTGCAGAATGCGTTTATAAAAACACCACACGACGAGTGTTTAACTTTTTCAGGCAGACAATCACAATATACTGGTGGTCAGCAGACAATCACAATATACTGGTGGTCAGTGGTCACTGGTCAGTCACACTGGCAGTGGCACTCTGGCAGCAAAAGTGTGCACTGTACTTAAAATATGTACTCCTGCTATAACTGCTCCCCAGTCTCCCCCACAATTAAGCTGTGTGAGCAGTGAGCACTCAGCACAGTCAGATAATGATATACAGTTTTACATATGATGCAGCACACTGGGCTGAGCACAGATATGGTATGTGACTGTGTCACACTGTGTATCGTTTTTTTTCAGGCAGAGAACGGATTAATTAAACTGGTGGTGGTCACTGGTCACTGGTCACACTATCAGCAAGTAGTACTCCGTCCTAAGCAGACAATCACAATATACTGGTGGTCAGTGTGGTCACTGGTCAGTCACACTGGCAGTGTGGCACTCTGGCAGCAAAAGTGTGCACTGTACTTAAAATGTATTATTTATGTACTCCTGCTCTAACTGCTCCCCAGTCTCCCCCACAATTAAGCTGTGTGAGCAGTGAGCACTCAGCACAGTCAGATATACAGTATTACATATGATGATGCAGCACACTGAGGCTGAGCACAGATATGGTATGTGACTGTGTCACACTGTGTATCATTTTTTTTCAGGCAGAGAACGGATTAATTAAACTGGTGGTCAATGGTCACTGGTCACACTATCAGCAAGTAGTAGTACTCCAGTCCTAATATGCTCCCCAAAATTAGTAAATAGTGTCTCTAACTCTCTACTCTCTTCTCTATAAACGGAGAGGACGCCAGCCACGTCCTCTCCCTATCAATCTCAATGCACGTGTGAAAATGGCGGCGACGCGCGGCTCCTTATATAGAATCCGAGTCTCGCGATAGAATCCGAGCCTCGCGAGAATCCGACAGCGGGATGATGACGTTCGGGCACGCTCGGGTTAACCGAGCAAGGCGGGAGGATCCGAGCCTGCTCGGCCCCGTGTAAAAAAAGCTGAAGTTCGGCGGGTTCGGATTCCGAGAAACCGAACCCGCTCATCACTAGTTTATACTGGGTGGCTTTACTCTAGCAGTGTCATCTACTAAAACTGATGCTTGAGGGCATAGTGGGTCTAAATCATAGCACCTAAAATAAAAAACCTAATATACAGTATAAAAAGAAAGAGACACCTCTTATAAAGGAAGGTTTGGTGCAGAAAAACATACAATTGCCAGCATGCCATTCACCACACAGAATGGCAAGGGTAGGCTCAGGCCTTTGCCTTTATTTTTGAGTAGATCTGCAACTGTAGGTGAAACATCTTTTTCTGCCTCTCATGATAATGCAAGACCTTTTCACTCAGATTCTAGAAGAGGTGTAAAAAAAAAATCCTGAACACCACTAAGGCAGTAGAACAACCTGTGCGTTCACAAACAGAAATGTACAATCTCTGAGAAGAATCTAAGTGTGTCCTTGAGTGCTATATGTGAGCCTAACCTTTTTGATACTGAGAGATGTCATCTTCCACCATTTCTGCACCCATTGCAAATGTGGGGAAGAACAACAGAAGTATAGCTGATGACATAAAAATTGAGGATGTCACTGTGGAATTGCAAGTGGATGAGTGGGATATTTGTGTTGCTGACCCTGGTGCTAATGAGGATGTTGAGGATGTTGTTTCTGTATGTAAGGCACCAGTGTAAGCAGCTCTTGGCCACAATAAGAAGATGACCATTGTCATGCCTGGGCATAGGACTACCAAATCCACCTCTTATGTGTGTAATGATTTTTAACCAAATCCTGACAACTGTAGACTTTGTAGAACCACAGTAAGTAGAGGTAGGGACATTAATCATTACAAACCTCCACCCTGTTACTTTATTTGCAATGAGCTCATGACATGTTCTTGATCAAAACATCAAAAACTGGTTCTAAAAAAATAAGAACAAGCAGTAAAGCATCAGCATGCTGATGTTAATTCCAACAGAAAAGCCCATCCCACCATCATCATCAATAGATGATGTAGGCAGCACTTCTTCAGGTTCTGTCGGTTCCATGGTCCTCCTCCACATGCGGGCCTACCCCATGACACTCATACACTGTTCTATCTGATAGCATTTGTCCTCTATTCAGATCCCAATGGCTTCGTTTTCTGTGACTGCTTATGTGAAGAGTGAAGTGAAAACCCACAAAGAGGAGGCAGGGGACGTTGCTGGAGGGACAGAGACAGATACAGTATGTGTATAAGGAAATTAATGTAGGCATTATGTGTAAAGGGCTCTACTACTGTGGGCATTATGTGCATAAACAGCACTAAAACTGTGGGCATTATGTGTAAGGGGCACTACTGTGTGGCATAACATGTATAAGGGATAGCACTGTGTAGCATAACGTGAATAAAGGGCACTACTGAGTGATGTAACTTGAATAAGGAGCGCTACTGAGTGATGTAACATGAATAAGGGGTACTGTTGTGTGTCCTAACAGGAAAAAGGGACACTACTATGTGGTGTAATATGAATCAGGGGCACTACGGGCAGTGTAATGTGTATGAGATTGTGCTACTGTGTTGTGTAATTTGAAATGGGGGTACTATAGTGTGACCACGCTCCTTCCTTGTGAGACCATCTCTATACAGTATGGAAGCAGGGAACAAATTTATAGTTTGTAGGGGGATGCCAAAAACCCTAGCACTGGCCCTGGATCTGGCGAATGGTAAGGGGAAGTTGGCAGGGAAATGAGTTCCACCACCTCTTCAGCACCACTTTAAGTCCTGGGTGACACTAATAGTATCGCCCACTAGCTAAGGCCTCTGACTGCACTGGAGCAGCCTGACTCCTCCTGGTATCTCCCCATCCCAGCAGCAGTGATTAATAGTCAATCCATTTGATTGCCACCTGCTGTTGGATGGCCTGTTGCTGCACTGTGAAGTCTTGCAAAAAGTGTAAGGAAAATAATGTTTGCTACAGTTAAATATACGTATATATCCAAAAATGTCTCAATGTCCCCCAAATTGTTGCTTTTGTAAATTATGTAAATAAGTTATATTTTGCATACTCCTTATTCTGTGTGATTTTGTTAACATATCTGCATATTATAATTATACTGAATCTGGCTTAAATTGCTCTTCTTTACATATTTTTATCATTAAAAAAGTCTACAGTTATGGGAATATTTTTGGAAAATAAAGTAATAGAGTTAAAGTGGTTATTTCATGGCTTCTTGCCTAACAGGCCATTACATGTATACCATCTAGTCTGAACAAATTAATCAGATTAATATTGGAGTCTGAGTTCTAATACTCCCCACCTTAGAGGTAAAAATATGGCTACTTTGTATTACTAAAATATTTATCAAAGTTTAGCCAAATAACAAAACAGAAACAAACAAAAAAGTAGATATACACTGTATGCACAATATTTCCCCTCAAAATTTATTAGAATGTAATACTTCAGATAGGACATGGTCAACAAGCACCAAAATCAGTCTGATTGATTGAGTCTAGACTGAGTGCATTTATTTGCAAAAGCGAACAAAATGCTGCAGAAATACAAGACAAAACAAATTACTGTTAAACTGAAAAAGTGTAATAGGGTGAAAGAAAATACCATTATTACTGTATGTATAATATTGCTTAGCTAGCTAAATAGACTGACAAAAGGAAAAAAAAAACATTATCATACCATTAGATAGATTGATATGAGACCGGAGTAAGTAGGCAATTCCAACACTTCTATTGAGCCAAAATGAACTCTCGATTTAAGATGGTGATTAGTTGTTTGGCAAAAATAAGATAATCCCAAGAATTACATGGCATCAAAGGGGTGGTCTTCAGTATGCCGAATGTCGGAATCCCGGCGCACATTATACCGGCGCCGGAATCCCGACACCCGGCATACCGACAGCTATTCTCCCTCGTGTGGGTCCACGACCCCCCTGGAGGGAGAATAAAATAGTGTGGCACACGTAGCGTGCCACCGTGCCCGCAAGGGGCTCCTTAGCGCTCGCCACGCTGTTGGTATGCCAGCGGTCGGGCTCCCGGCGCCGGTATGCTGATCGCCGGGAGCCCGAGCGCCGGCATACCGTACTATACCCCATCAAAGAAGATTGGTATATCACAGTCAGTAAAGGAAATTGGTAAATCACAGTTGCCTTTAGATAATGGCATTCGTAAAACAATTGGTAATTCAAAAGGACAATCAATCTAATCACAGATAAATATTCTTATTACAATATGACACATTAATAATGTTCCTAACTTTCCCTAACAAGGATGTTGCAATGTTCACATTTCACTATTTATAAAAGGATGAAGCTAGTGAAGGTATTGTAGTGTCTCTCAACAAATACAGCTTACTTAGTAATAAGGATTCCTTGAGCAAATAAACTCAGTCCTATCCAGATAAGGTAATTAAATTTCACTAGCATCGATGGCTCAGTTTCTTTCTCTTCCACGATCACAAAATGTGTTTGTCTTAGCTGTACTTAAACAGGGGCTGGTTGGTAAGATTTTGCGTAATAGGGCTGTATTACACTGCTTGTTCTATTTACAATGTGCAGCGTGTGAAAAATGGACACTTGGGCTTGGCACTTTGTTTGCCTGTTGCTCGTAACAATAACAGTCTCTGTGTACTCACGCAGAACTTCTGTGATAGAGGTACTCACTAACTGGACCTGTCTCAGTGGTTCCTTACTGCACAAGATGGCTGCGTTGTCTGCACCGTTCAGTAAGCCTGGTGGTGTCAAGTCTCTGGGTGCGGTGTCTCACACTCACTCACGTGGCACTCTGTTTCCCGGTAGCACCCTGCTGCTTCTGCTATGCAGCGCTGCTCTCACCACCCAGTGACCATGTTGCTTGCATCCATTACTCAGCTCCCACTCCACTCCTTACTCAGTGTGTCCAGTGCCTCCAATCGCTTCCAACCAACTCATCCTTCTTCTTCCCACAAGGCTCCTCTGCTCTCAGACTGCCTTGTCCATTCCGCACTCATCATCTGGAACATTTGACTGGAACAGGGTCTGTCCTTAACCCCTACTGTACCAGCACTTAATTTTCTCCACTGCAATATAGTAATTGTAAGTTACTTTCTAGGGTGCCACACCGTCACTCAATAGTCATCCTGCTGTAATCTGCAGCAAAAATATGGGGTCTATTTACTAAGCCTTGGAAAGAGATAAAGTGGACTGAGATAAAGTACCAACCAATCAACTCCTAATTGCCATGTCAAATTACAGGTAGGATGGAGCTGGTTGGCTGGTATTTTATCTCCATCTATTTTATCTACACCCAAGGCTCAGTAAATAGACCCCATAATGTTTGATAAATCAGTTTATATGGGGGTGCTTAATAAAGACAGTGTTGTCAGCTTCCTCATTTAATATATTTTGTGCGCATCATCTCAGTTGGTTCAGGATATCTAAGCTAATAAGACTTTAGTTGAATCTACTATGGGTGAGCAGAAATGTAATAGTCTACAGTACATACAGTATTATCGCTAGGTATGTGAAAAGTCTTACCTTATGACTTCTGAAGAGCAGATTCAGGGGCTTGGGTAAACCTCTTGGTGCATTGCTTTAAGGGTATGCGGTTAGCATACTACTCGTCAGGATCCCGGCTTTCACAATACCGACCCAGGATCCCAACAGGGGCACCATACCGCGCCAGTATACCGGCTGGTAGGTGATTCCCCCTCTATGGATGTCCACCCACAGCACTGATTTTTCAAACAACAATCCTGACTATTTGATCCACAAACTACCTTTGATAATCTCTATGGATATCTGATCACAAAATAATTCTCTTCCCTCTCATTTCTGTGTACTCATCCAATCCAGTAAACCTACCTTTATTGACTGCTATTCCTCATACTGTATATGCTATCACTAACTTTAATTTACTTTGCCCCATTTCTGCACAATTAGCTTGCTAATCATATCTTTTACTTCTGTTTATAACCAATTCCTTAAAACTATAACACGTGTATGTTTGTTTTGTTCTCCTCTTATGCACTGAAAACCTGCTCCCTGATGTTGCACATAATTCTTTTCCAAATATTTTTGTTTTCTTATGACCCTTTTACCTTCCTAACTATATAATTTTTCCACTTCAATCCCAATAAAATACTGTTCCCATTTACTGATTTTTGCATTGTGATAATCCTCTTACTACTTTACAATGTTCAGTCTTTTTTAAACTCTCACTTTATTTTCCCTAGCCGTTACTCTACTGATGATTACATGATTCTAAAATACTAAACCCCAAGATTCATTACCTCTATTTCACAGCTTTTTATTCTTCCTCTAAATATCAATTACTCCTCTAGTACTTGCTTTTATTCTTGCAATCAACCCCGCAAAGGTTGCTAATGCTATTCTTCCCGTCCTGAAATCTACATATTTAAACCCATTTCTCAACTCCCCTTACAGTGATAATGATCGCTCTTTACTTCTTGATCACATATTCATATGCTCACAGTGGGTCAGCAATGTCTATTGGCGGTCACCCATCTGTGACTTTTTACGCAAACACAAAATTCAAGAAGAGAAAGAAAATGTCCTCAGTGTGGTGCACAAAAAATTATACGGTAGCTAAAATATATCTTTTGTTAGTATACTGAATAAAAAATATTCATAAAAAGCGAAAATTGAGTTAAAAATATTAGAAGTGTGAACAAAGGGAATGAAAATGTGTATTAAAAAGAGATCGATATATGTGAAAAGACAATAAAGTATTTCTCTAAATATTTCAAAAAGTAGAAGGAGAAGGAGGCCTATATATTAAGATACAATATCTGATCACAGTGTAATCTCCAAAAGATGTTAACAGCTATTGGATCAGTGGGATCTTATGGGCTCCTCTCGTTCACGTGCAAATATACACCTTATTATACACCCTGGTGGGTGGAGTCCCCAAAATCCTCATAAAGTGTCATATACCCTGGTCTCTTGACCTCAAAGTTAGAATAATTGGCCACAAGGGGCAATTCTGTATCTATGGCAAGTTAATAGGTGCTAAAGCCCTCTACTTAGCCTTATGTGGATAGATACTCAGGTAATAATTTAAATATATATGTTTTTTGTTTGAGACCTGGTCCACCTATAGGGCTAGGATCCCTCCTATCACATAAGTTCAATGGCACAAATTGGGCTTTTCCCCATGTGTATGTTATATCTATTTTTGTACCATTGAGATGGAGGATAATGGGTTATTCACAAATCTCAGGTTGGGCTAATACACTGAGGGAGCGGAGTGTTGAAATAAAATAAGAATAGATACACTCCTTATGAATGGAGTTGATTGATATAAAGGAATAGAATATATATTATGCAAGTTCCCTGTTCGGTAATCAGATTAAGGAGTCTAGGAAAGTATTGGCACTTATATTTCCATTATGACCAGACTAAATTAATACCAAGAATTGTGGGAAATGCATATATAATTCCTGTGTATTCAACACTTTCTGTTCCTAGCACTATGGGGCAGATATGCACCAGATATGCTTAAACTGTGGGTCTAGGAATGTTTACACATGATCCATAGTAAAGTATTTAATATCATTGTAACATAGAGTAAGTCATTTTCACTAGAGATGAGCGCCTGAAATTTTTCGGGTTTTGTGTTTTGGTTTTGGGTTCGGTTCCGCGGCCGTGTTTTGGGTTCGAACGCGTTTTGGCAAAACCTCACCGAATTTTTTTTGTCGGATTCGGGTGTGTTTTGGATTCGGGTGTTTTTTTCAAAAAACACTAAAAAACAGCTTAAATCATAGAATTTGGGGGTCATTTTGATCCCAAAGTATTATTAACCTCAAAAACCATAATTTACACTCATTTTCAGTCTATTCTGAATACCTCACACCTCACAATATTATTTTTAGTCCTAAAATTTGCACCGAGGTCGCTGTGTGAGTAAGATAAGCGACCCTAGTGGCCGACACAAACACCGGGCCCATCTAGGAGTGGCACTGCAGTGTCACGCAGGATGTCCCTTCCAAAAAACCCTCCCCAAACAGCACATGACGCAAAGAAAAAAAGAGGCGCAATGAGGTAGCTGTGTGAGTAAGATTAGCGACCCTAGTGGCCGACACAAACACCGGGCCCATCTAGGAGTGGCACTGCAGTGTCACGCAGGATGTCCCTTCCAAAAAACCCTCCCCAAACAGCACATGACGCAAAGAAAAAAAGAGGCGCAATGAGGTAGCTGTGTGAGTAAGATTAGCGACCCTAGTGGCCGACACAAACACCGGGCCCATCTAGGAGTGGCACTGCAGTGTCACGCAGGATGTCCCTTCCAAAAAACCCTCCCCAAACAGCACATGACGCAAAGAAAAAAAGAGGCGCAATGAGGTAGCTGTGTGAGTAAGATTAGCGACCCTAGTGGCCGACACAAACACCGGGCCCATCTAGGAGTGGCACTGCAGTGTCACGCAGGATGTCCCTTCCAAAAAAACCCTCCCCAAACAGCACATGACGCAAAGAAAAAAAGAGGCGCAATGAGGTAGCTGACTGTGTGAGTAAGATTAGCGACCCTAGTGGCCGACACAAACACCGGGCCCATCTAGGAGTGGCACTGCAGTGTCACGCAGGATGTCCCTTCCAAAAAAACCCTCCCCAATCAGCACATGATGCAAAGAAAAAGAAAAGAAAAAAGAGGTGCAAGATGGAATTGTCCTTGGGCCCTCCCACCCACCCTTATGTTGTATAAACAAAACAGGACATGCACACTTTAACCAACCCATCATTTCAGTGACAGGGTCTGCCACACGACTGTGACTGATATGACGGGTTGGTTTGGACCCCCCCCAAAAAAGAAGCAATTAATCTCTCCTTGCACAAACTGGCTCTACAGAGGCAAGATGTCCACCTCATCTTCACCCTCCGATATATCACCGTGTACATCCCCCTCCTCACAGATTATCAATTCGTCCCCACTGGAATCCACCATCTCAGCTCCCTGTGTACTTTGTGGAGGCAATTGCTGCTGGTCAATGTCTCCGCGGAGGAATTGATTATAATTCATTTTAATGAACATCATCTTCTCCACATTTTCTGGATGTAACCTCGTACGCCGATTGCTGGCAAGGTGAGCGGCGGCACTAAACACTCTTTCGGAGTACACACTTGTGGGAGGGCAACTTAGGTAGAATAAAGCCAGTTTGTGCAAGGGCCTCCAAATTGCCTCTTTTTCCTGCCAGTATAAGTACGGACTGTGTGACGTGCCTACTTGGATGCGGTCACTCATATAATCCTCCACCATTCTATCAATGTTGAGAGAATCATATGCAGTGACAGTAGACGACATGTCCGTAATCGTTGTCAGGTCCTTCAGTCCGGACCAGATGTCAGCATCAGCAGTCGCTCCAGACTGCCCTGCATCACCGCCAGCGGGTGGGCTCGGAATTCTGAGCCTTTTCCTCGCACCCCCAGTTGCGGGAGAATGTGAAGGAGGAGATGTTGACAGGTCGCGTTCCGCTTGACTTGACAATTTTGTCACCAGCAGGTCTTTCAA
This sequence comes from Pseudophryne corroboree, assembly GCF_028390025.1. NCBI lineage: Eukaryota > Metazoa > Chordata > Amphibia > Anura > Myobatrachidae > Pseudophryne > Pseudophryne corroboree. Next base: position 468,956,470 of record NC_086448.1, read on the forward strand.
CCCCAGCAGACCTGTGTCTGCCGGAAAGAGAGATCCAAGGTAGGCTTTAATTCTAGGATCGAGCACGGTGGCCAAAATGTAGTGCTCTGATTTCAACAGATTGACCACCCGTGAATCCTTGTTAAGCGAATTAAGGGCTGCATCCACAAGTCCCACATGCCTAGCGGAATCGCTCCCTTTTAGCTCCTTCTTCAATGCCTCCAGCTTCTTCTGCAAAAGCCTGATGAGGGGAATGACCTGACTCAGGCTGGCAGTGTCTGAACTGACTTCACGTGTGGCAAGTTCAAAGGGCATCAGAACCTTGCACAATGTTGAAATCATTCTCCACTGCACTTGAGACAGGTGCATTCCACCTACTATATCGTGCTCAATTGTATAGGCTTGAATGGCCTTTTGCTGCTCCTCCAACCTCTGAAGCATATAGAGGGTTGAATTCCACCTCGTTACCACTTCTTGCTTCAGATGATGGCAGGGCAGGTTCAGTAGTTTTTGGTGGTGCTCCAGTCTTCTGTACGTGGTGCCTGTACGCCGAAAGTGTCCCGCAATTTTTCTGGCCACCGACAGCATCTCTTGCACGCCCCTGTCGTTTTTTAAAAAATTCTGCACCACCAAATTCAAGGTATGTGCAAAACATGGGACGTGCTGGAATTTGCCCATATTTAATGCACACACAATATTGCTGGCGTTGTCCGATGCCACAAATCCACAGGAGAGTCCAATTGGGGTAAGCCATTCCGCGATGATCTTCCTCAGTTGCCGTAAGAGGTTTTCAGCTGTGTGCGTATTCTGGAAAGCGGTGATACAAAGCGTAGCCTGCCTAGGAAAGAGTTGGCGTTTGCGAGATGCTGCTACTGGTGCCGCCGCTGCTGTTCTTGCGGCTGGAGTCCATACATCTACCCAGTGGGCTGTCACAGTCATATAGTCCTGACCCTGCCCTGCTCCACTTGTCCACATGTCCGTGGTTAAGTGGACATTGGGTACAACTGCATTTTTTAGGAGACTGGTGAGTCTTTTTCTGAAGTCCGTGTACATTCTCGGTATCGCCTGCCTAGAGAAGTGGAACCTAGATGGTATTTGGTAACGGGGGCACACTGCCTCAATAAATTGTCTAGTTCCCTGTGAACTAACGGCGGATACCGGACGCACGTCTAACACCAACATAGTTGTCAAGGACTCAGTTATCCGCTTTGCAGTAGGATGACTGCTGTGATATTTCATCTTCCTCGCAAAGGACTGTTGAACAGTCAATTGCTTACTGGAAGTAGTACAAGTGGGCTTACGACTTCCCCTCTGGGATGACCATCGACTCCCAGCGGCAACAACAGCAGCGCCAGCAGCAGTAGGCGTTACACGCAAGGATGCATCGGAGGAATCCCAGGCAGGAGAGGACTCGTCAGACTTGCCAGTGACATGGCCTGCAGGACTATTGGCATTCCTGGGGAAGGAGGAAATTGACACTGAGGGAGTTGGTGGGGTGGTTTGCGTGAGCTTGGTTACAAGAGGAAGGGATTTACTGGTCAGTGGACTGCTTCCGCTGTCACCCAAAGTTTTTGAACTTGTCACTGACTTATTATGAATGCGCTGCAGGTGACGTATAAGGGAGGATGTTCCGAGGTGGTTAACGTCCTTACCCCTACTTATTACAGCTTGACAAAGGGAACACACGGCTTGACACCTGTTGTCCGCATTTCTGGTGAAATACCTCCACACCGAAGAGCTGATTTTTTTGGTATTTTCACCAGGCATGTCAACGGCCATATTCCTCCCACGGACAACAGGTGTCTCCCCGGGTGCCTGAATTAAACAAACCACCTCACCATCAGAATCCTCCTGGTCAATTTCCTCCCCAGCGCCAGCAACACCCATATCCTCCTCATCCTGGTGTACTTCAACACTGACATCTTCAATCTGACTATCAGGAACTGGACTGCGGGTGCTCCTTCCAGCACTTGCAGGGGGCGTGCAAATGGTGGAAGGCGCATGCTCTTCACGTCCATTGTTGGGAAGGTCAGGCATCGCAACCGACACAATTGGACTCTCCTTGTGGATTTGGGATTTCAAAGAACGCACAGTTCTTTGCGGTGCTTTGCCTTTTGCCAGCTTGAGTCTTTTCAGTTTTCTAGCGAGAGACTGAGTGCTTCCATCCTCATGTGAAGCTGAACCACTAGCCATGAACATAGGCCAGGGCCTCAGCCGTTCCTTGCCACTCCGTGTGGTAAATGGCATATTGGCAAGTTTACGCTTCTCCTCCGACAATTTTATTTTAGGTTTTGGAGTCCTTTTTTTACTGATATTTGGTGTTTTGGTTTTGACATGCTCTGTACTATGCCATTGGGCATCGGCCTTGGCAGACGACGTTGCTGGCATTTCATCGTCTCGGCCATGACTAGTGGCAGCAGCTTCAGCACGAGGTGGAAGTGGATCTTGATCTTTCCCTAATTTTGGAACCTCAACATTTTTGTTCTCCATATTTTAATAGGCACAACTAAAAGGCACCTCAGGTAAACAATGGAGATGGATGGATTGGATACTAGTATACAATTATGGACGGGCTGCCGAGTGCCGACACAGAGGTAGCCACAGCCGTGAACTACCGCACTGTACTGTGTCTGCTGCTAATATAGACTGGTTGATAAAGAGATAGTATACTCGTAACTAGTATGTATGTATAAAGAAAGAAAAAAAAAACACGGTTAGGTGGTATATACAATTATGGACGGGCTGCCGAGTGCCGACACAGAGGTAGCCACAGCCGTGAACTACCGCACTGTACTGTGTCTGCTGCTAATATATAGACTGGTTGATAAAGAGATAGTATACTCGTAACTAGTATGTATGTATAAAGAAAGAAAAAAAAAACACGGTTAGGTGGTATATACAATTATGGACGGGCTGCCGAGTGCCGACACAGAGGTAGCCACAGCCGTGAACTACCGCACTGTACTGTGTCTGCTGCTAATATAGACTGGTTGATAAAGAGATAGTATACTCGTAACTAGTATGTATGTATAAAGAAAGAAAAAAAAACCACGGTTAGGTGGTATATACAATTATGGACGGGCTGCCGAGTGCCGACACAGAGGTAGCCACAGCCGTGAACTACCGCACTGTACTGTGTCTGCTGCTAATATATAGACTGGTTGATAAAGAGATAGTATACTCGTAACTAGTATGTATGTATAAAGAAAGAAAAAAAAACCACGGTTAGGTGGTATATACAATTATGGACGGGCTGCCGAGTGCCGACACAGAGGTAGCCACAGCCGTGAACTACCGCACTGTACTGTGTCTGCTGCTAATATATAGACTGGTTGATAAAGAGATAGTATACTCGTAACTAGTATGTATGTATAAAGAAAGAAAAAAAAACCACGGTTAGGTGGTATATACAATTATGGACGGGCTGCCGAGTGCCGACACAGAGGTAGCCACAGCCGTGAACTACCGCACTGTACTGTGTCTGCTGCTAATATATAGACTGGTTGATAAAGAGATAGTATACTCGTAACTAGTATGTATGTATAAAGAAAGAAAAAAAAACCACGGTTAGGTGGTATATACAATTATGGACGGGCTGCCGAGTGCCGACACAGAGGTAGCCACAGCCGTGAACTACCGCACTGTACTGTGTCTGCTGCTAATATATAGACTGGTTGATAAAGAGATAGTATACTCGTAACTAGTATGTATGTATAAAGAAAGAAAAAAAAACCACGGTTAGGTGGTATATACAATTATGGACGGGCTGCCGAGTGCCGACACAGAGGTAGCCACAGCCGTGAACTACCGCACTGTACTGTGTCTGCTGCTAATATATAGACTGGTTGATAAAGAGATAGTATACTCGTAACTAGTATGTATTTATAAAGAAAGAAAAAAAAACCACGGTTAGGTGGTATATACAATTATGGACGGGCTGCCGAGTGCCGACACAGAGGTAGCCACAGCCGTGAACTACCGCACTGTACTGTGTCTGCTGCTAATATAGACTGGTTGATAAAGAGATAGTATACTCGTAACTAGTATGTATGTATAAAGAATGAAAAAAAAACCACGGTTAGGTGGTATATACAATTATGGACGGGCTGCCGAGTGCCGACACAGAGGTAGCCACAGCCGTGAACTACCGCACTGTACTGTGTCTGCTGCTAATATAGACTGGTTGATAAAGAGATAGTATACTCGTAACTAGTATGTATGTATAAAGAAAGAAAAAAAAACCCACGGTTAGGTGGTATATACAATTATGGACGGGCTGCCGAGTGCCGACACAGAGGTAGCCACAGCCGTGAACTACCGCACTGTACTGTGTCTGCTGCTAATATAGACTGGTTGATAAAGAGATAGTATACTACTAATATTATATACTGGTGGTCAGGTCACTGGTCACTAGTCACACTGGCAGTGGCACTCCTGCAGCAAAAGTGTGCACTGTTTAATTTTAATATAATATTATGTACTCCTGGCTCCTGCTATAACCTATAACTGGCACTGCAGTAGTGCTCCCCAGTCTCCCCCACAATTATAAGCTGTGTGAGCTGAGCAGTCAGACAGATATATAATATATATAGATGATGCAGCACACTGGCCTGAGCCTGAGCAGTGCACACAGATAATGGTATGTGACTGACTGAGTCACTGTGTGTATCGCTTTTTTCAGGCAGAGAACGGATATATTAAATAAACTGCACTGTGTGTCTGGTGGTCACTCACTATATAATATATTATGTACTCCTGGCTCCTGCTATAACCTATAACTGGCACTGCAGTAGTGCTCCCCAGTCTCCCCCACAATTATAAGCTGTGTGAGCTGAGCAGTCAGACAGATATATATAATATTATATATAGATAATAGATGATGCAGCACACTGGCCTGAGCCTGAGCAGTGCACACAGATATGGTATGTGACTGAGTCACTGTGTGCTGTGTATCGTTTTTTTCAGGCAGAGAACGGATTATATTATGTACTCCTGGCTCCTGCTATAACCTATAACTGGCACTGCAGTAGTGCTCCCCAGTCTCCCCCACAATTATAAGCTGTGTGAGCTGAGCAGTCAGACAGATATATATAATATTATATATAGATAATAGATGATGCAGCACACTGGCCTGAGCCTGAGCAGTGCACACAGATATGGTATGTGACTGAGTCACTGTGTGCTGTGTATCGCTTTTTTCAGGCAGAGAACGGATTATAAATAAAAGTGGTGGTCACTGGTCACTATCAGCAAAACTCTGCACTGTACACTACTGAGTACTCCTAATGCTCCCCAAAATTAGTAAATCAAGTGTCTCTCTAATCTATTCTAATTCTAAACGGAGAGGACGCCAGCCACGTCCTCTCCCTATCAATCTCAATGCACGTGTGAAAATGGCGGCGACGCGCGGCTCCTTATATAGAATCCGAGTCTCGCGATAGAATCCGAGCCTCGCGAGAATCCGACAGCGTCATGATGACGTTCGGGCGCGCTCGGGTTAACCGAGCAAGGCGGGAAGATCCGAGTCGCTCGGACCCGTGAAAAAAAACATGAAGTTCTGGCGGGTTCGGATTCAGAGAAACCGAACCCGCTCATCTCTAATTTTCACATATGCTATGAAAACCTAGGTTTACACTGTGCCTGAGATCAGATATTGTATCTTAATATATAGGCCTCCTTCTCCTTCTACTTTTTGAAATATTTAGAGAAATACTTTATAGTCTTGTCACATATAGCAAGCTCTTTTTAATACACATTTTCATTCCCTTTGTTCACACTTCTAATATTTTTAACTCAATTTTCGCTTTTTATGAATATTTTTTATTCAGTATACTAATAAAAGTTATATTTTAGCTACTGTATAATTTTTTGTGCACCACACTGAGGACATTTTCTTTCTCTTCTTGAATTTTGTGACTGCAATGTTTGTGTCCGTGGTAGCACCCCCCATTTCTTGATAATTTTGGAACATAATTAAATTAATCATTTCTCCGGGGGTCTCAACATCAACATATCTATGTGTACTTTGGCTTGTGCGCACTTACCCTCAGTAAATTTTTACGCAAATCCTGTTACATACTCCCTCTCTTGTGAATGTTCCCACAGCTGAATGTGCATTGACAGGTACTGTACACCCACTTTCAGAATTCAGAAATGCAGTAATATCGTTTGGTGCATCCCTAGATGCAGGGCCGGTGCTAGGGTGTTCGGCGCCCCCCTGCAAACTATAAATTTGCGCCCTCCCATATTCCTTTGGCGCGCACCGGGAAAAGGGGTGTAGTCTCACAAGTAAGGGGCATAGCCACACAATAGTACCCCCATTCAAAATTACGCCACAATGTAGCACAATCTTATTCATCTTATACGTAATGCCCCACCCATAGTAGTAGCGTCCTTATATGTAATGCCCCCCCAGTAGTAGTAGCGTCCTTATACATAATGCACCCCCAGTAGTAGTAGCATCCTTATACGTAATGCACCCCCAGTAGTAGTAGCATCCTTATGCAAAATGCCCCCCCAGTAGTAGTAGCATCCTTATGCATAATGCCCCCCCAGTAGTAGTAGCATCCTTATGCAAAATGCCCCCCCACTAGTAGTAGCATCCTTATGCATAATGCCCCCCCAGTAGGAGTAGCATCCTTATGCATAATGCCCCCCCAGTAGTAGTAGCATCCTTATACATTATGCCCCCCAGTAGTAGTAGCATCCTTATACATAATGCCCCCCAGTAGTAGTAGCATCCTTATACATAATGCCCCCCCAGTAGTAGTAGCGTCCTTATACGTAGCGCACCCCCAGTAGTAGAAGCGTCCTTATACGTAATTCCCCCTAGTAGTAGTAGTAGCGTCCTTATACGTAATGGCCCCTCCAGTTGTAGTAGCGTCCTTATACGTAATGCACCCCCAGTAGTAGTAGCATCCTTATGCGTAATGCCCCCCCAGTAGTAGTAGCATCCTTATACATAATGACCCCTCCAGTAGTAGTAGCATCCTTATACGTAGTGCACCCCCAGTAGTAGAAGCGTCCTTATACGTAATTCCCCCTAGTAGTAGTAGCGTCCTTATACGTAATGCCCCCTCCAGTTGTAGTAGCGTCCTTATACGTAGTGCACCCCCAGTAGTAGAAGCGTCCATATGCATAATTCCGCCCTAGTAGTAGTAGCGTCCTTATACGTAATGCCCCCCCAGTTGTAGTAGCGTCCTTATACGTAGTGCACCCCCAGTAGTAGAAGCGTCCTTATACGTAATTCCCCCTAGTAGTAGTAGCGTCCTTATACGTAATGCCCCATCCAGTTGTAGTAGCGTCCTTATAAGTAGTGCACCCCCAGTAGTAGAAGCGTCCATATGCATAATTTCGCCCTAGTAGTAGTAGCGTCCTTATACGTAATGCCCCCCCAGTTTTAGTAGCGTCCTTATACGTAGTGCACCCCCAGTAGTAGAAGCGTCCATATGCATAATTCCGCCCTAGTAGTAGTAGCGTCCTTATACGTAATGCCCCCCCAGTTGTAGTAGCGTCCTTATACGTAGTGCACCCCCAGTAGTAGAAGCGTCCTTATACGTAATGCGCCCCCAGTAGTGGTACCGTCCTTATACATAATGCCCCCCTCAGTAGTAGCATCCTTATACGTAATGCCCTTCCCCAGTAGTAGTATTGTTATACGTAATGCCCCCCCAGTAATAGTAGCGTCCTATACATAATGCCCCCAAGTAGTAGTATCGTCCTTATACGTAATGACCCCCCAGTGGTAGCGTCGTTACACACAATGGCCCCCATTAGTAGCGTCGTTACACGTAATGCCCCCCCTGTAGTAGTAGCGTCCTTAAAGCACACATAAACGCAGACATACCACACACACACACACACACACACACACACAATACACACACACACATTTCCCTCTCACACTTCACTTACCTAAGCCAGTCTCCCTACACTACAGCAGCCTGGTCTGTGTAGCTCCACCCCCTTATGACCCGTTTAGCTCCGCCCCCTTCCGTCCGCTTAGCTCCGCCCCCTTCTGTACCGTGCACAGCGCTGTCCTGTCACACAGGTGAGGGGAGGGGAGGGAGGAGGATTTTCATGCTGCAGGTGCCGCAGCCAGTGCCTGTCATACAGTGACAGGCACATCAGCAGCAGCAGCAGGGGGCACAGGACAGCGCAGCAGGGAAGGAATGCAGAGCAGGGGGAGCGCCTCTCCATCCCAGCGCCTCCCTGCACTGCATCCCTTCGCTGAGCGGGTAGCGCCGGGCCTGCCTAGATGCCACCATTGTTTGAACCATTAAATGTTGCTCTGGCTCTATTACAGGTACACTTTCTAATTCTGACTGCTTCTGTGCATGCAACTGCTTTCACTTGCACAATCTATGGATCGTTTTTGCATTCATTTCTAGCCATCATTTAGTAAATGCCCAGGAAAAGTCATCACTTTTCTGATACTATCCATCTCAATCACAACAGTGCCTTTGTGTGTGTGAACGCTGTATACGTTTTCAGGCATGCACAGTTGCTAAATATCACTCAACTTCTTGATCAGCATTGCTTCCGGATTGTATGCAACTCACAATGAGGCCCAATGTTTATCTAGTCACACAATCTGGCAGTGACTTTACTGTGCTTAGTTTTACTTTTGAACCCATTCTAATCAGATGTGATATAACATGTCAGTGTTCAGAATGGTGACATTCAGAATGTAGACTCCACAAGATGACTTGGCTGAATGTTGACATTCAGGATGTCAACACATTCATAATGTTGACATTCACAGTATCGACACTGACATAGGGCCTGATTCAGAGATGTACGCTAGTGTTAGCAAGTGAAGTTGCTGCCCAGGAATGAAAAGAGATGTCTGCCAGAGCTATCGCACACTCATTTACAAGTGCTTACTGATTTGCAGCCTATAAGCAATAACAGGGAACATCTACTGCTCGAATAGGTCTATGGCAATGTAGACTGGATGCGGCAGTAGTGATTCCGAGGCCATGTTTCTCTGCATACATGATCACAGCCGACAGCATATACACCCCTCAAACATGGCCATGACATCCCTTCGATTTAACTACCACTCTGTATAACTCCCTTAAATGGCCACTTCCTGTCAATCACTATGCAATGAAATCCTCACTGTGAGTGGACTCAGTGAGGCACCTTTACACATGGGCAGTGCAATCGCAGCGCATGTGCAGTCTGCTGATAATCACTCAATTGCGAAAACGTTGGTATAGCATACAATTCTAAATAAGGCCCATAATGTCAATATGTCCAAATGTTGATATTATGAATGTTGACAGTCAGAATGTCGACAGTCCTATTTTATACTAACACTAACCGCAGGCTAATCCTAGCCCTTACTGCAGTTTAACCCTAACCCTATATGTTCATAAAGTCTACATTCATAATGTTTATTGTCAACATGTTTAATGTCAACATTCTGAACATGTACACTAGACATACTGAACAAACATTTTGACATTCTGAATGTCAGCAGAGATCCTAGTGAAGCCATAGACTAGACTCAGCCCTGCCTGTGAGAGATTTGGAGACAGCAGAGTCTAGAGAGAGGCTGCTAAATGGATTAGCTACAGACAAGTTGTAGAGGATTCAGGATGTGAGGTGGTGCCCTAAATGGGAGATAGCCAATGGCAGTTACAGAGGTTGGGCTGCAGCACAGTCCAAAAAACAAGTATTGGAACCACACCAGCTGCCACCCCAAATGCTGCCAAACATTACCAGCTGGGACTCACTAGCAGTTGGTGTGACTCCCCTATTTGAATTTGGACTGTGATGCAGCCCCACCTCCGGAGCCACCACTGGGGATAGCTATTTGTTCTTTTTAAATTATTGTTTGCTGACAAATAAAGCTCATATACTGTATGTATAAAAGTCTAGCTTTTGCTTATTGGACACCAAAATACACTGCACAGAAGGAACGGTTACTACCATTTACTAGTGACAATATTTACAAATGTAAATTTGCAAATGTCCACATAAGCCACATGTACTATTTTTACTGGTTTTCTAGTTTGCTAAATTTAATGGAGCTTTATTGTTAAACTGTTGGTTTAGAACATAGCTTTATTTATTTCAGCTGCATATTGTACAGTACTAGCATAGTTAAGAACTGCACAAAATAAAGTACAGTTGATACATTTAATGATTTACTAAGCTGACTCATTGCAATTTGAATAGCAAATTGGCTCTCTTTTTTATATACTGGTTGAAATTACTAACAGGAATATTGCAATCTAAATCAGCAACTGTAAATTAGCTAAGGAGTTAGTACTTTAAATCTTGTCAATAGATATAACTAATCAGTCTGCTTCTTAGACATTCAAATATTGAAGCTATTTATAATACTGGATTTTCTATTTTTTGTAACTATTAAAGTGATGACAGCAGGAATAATTTCTTTTTATTATGTGTTTTAGTGTATTAACTTTATCTATACAAAGATTAGACCTGGCTGTGTAACGTTAGTTTTATATGACAAAATATATAAAATATTACTGTACTCTAAGTGTGAGATTTGTATTTCATGTGATCTAGCTATAAAAAAAAGAGTATTTTAAGTAGGCACAAGGCCAACTGCTGGCTAATTCCCAAGAGCTTCCATTTTAAATGTCTGCTATAGTTAGTTTGATATTTATAAGCTGCAAGAAAATTGGGTATAATTAATACCTGGATTTTATTTTGGCCAATACTTGTAACTCCTAAATGAGCTACTATTTTACTGTTACACATGATTAAGTACTGCTACTGGGAATTTGGTACTCTACGATTTCATGCCTAAACCTTTAAGGATCATGTAAATTAGAGAAGTACTAATTAGGAATATGAATGGCATAATTAAACAGAAAAAGTCTGATACATAAAGTTCTGCTGTTGCAAAGTTTATGCAAAATTATTTTTTTTTTTTATTCTTGTGAACATATTTAACATTTAAGGTGGAATGCAATTTTCAAATGTTGTTAGAAATTGCAGCAAGATTGCTGTAATTTTGGCATCCATTGTCAAGTGATATAATAGCCAACAGTTTGGAGGCTGAGACGTCAAACTTCCGATGATGTGTGGCAGATTAAAAAGCACAAATCTACACCATTCCTGTATTTTTCCAGTATGTTTGACTGGTGACACTACAGTAAGGTGCAACCTTGGTGTGGGGTTACTTTGCCATTGTGGCAGACAGACCTAAACTGGTCAGTTTAATGCTTGTATCCCTATGGAAGCTAGGCCTGGAAACATTGTGGAAAAATACATAAACTGTACCAGCATGCCCTAGCAAACAGGACCTGTGGGCACATGATACTTCTAAAGAAAATATTGCATTAACAAAGACACACATTGTAGAAAAGAAATATAGGTTCCCAGATACATTGTCAATTATATATATATATATATATATAATTGATTTACTTTTGACAGTTTTATATCAGCTATAGTTACTGAGCATTTTTTCTTCCCCTTTACTATTTATAAGGGTTTATATATAAGAGGAGCGCATACATCCCTTTATGGCTAAATAGCAGAGACACAAAACTTTAGTCCTTATGTTATCTAACTTGTGAAAATGAAGTAGTTTAACTACAGTATACACTCCTGTGGGCTCAAGGTTAATGCAATGTGTTGAGATACTGTATGACATTTTGAGTTTGATCCTCAGCAGTATTTTCAATAATTGTAATTTTTATTATTATAATATATTATTATTTGTGTTGTGATTTTTAAATATTATGGTCCTAGGACAACTCATATCCATTTTTATGGTTCAAAAATACTTTAAAGGATATTCAATTAGCCCCAGTAATTTATCAGGGATAATTGTCCTGCCAGGTGTTATCCTATTAGCTCCGATAAGCTAACACGAGCAGCGGCTTATCGGAGTTACCTGTGGCTGCACAGGGTGCTGGCTCCTGACAGCTCCCGGTGCAGCACTGCACCTCCGGCTCTTCCCAAACACATGACCACTCCCATCACAGCAGGCTCCTGAAGTCCCAGCCTGCTGCTGCTGCGGTGGGCAAGGGACACTGCAGGTCACCCTGGTTATCGGGGATTTTGTTTTGTCTGCCTCAGACAGGCAAAACTAAATCCCCGGCGACAGCACTATTTTCATACGAAAACATGTCTGTTTCCTGTTTCTACCGAAAACACACAGGTTTCACTGAACCTGTGTATTTTTGGGAGATAATGTATTTTTTTATAGGTGATCTAATAGGATAGCCTATCAAAGAATATCGTTGAAACATTGGAAAAAAGTTTGTTTCACCTTTAATTGGAAACCCCCCTTAGAGAAAGAGATTCTCATGTTAACAAAATGTATATATATATATATATATATATATAGTTACGAATATAGCGGCACTCTCAGGTCTTCATTCAAGAAAAACAGGACATCACCCCGTCAAGCAACGTTTCGGTTTTATTTCAAAAAACCGTCTTCAGGCTTACATAACAATACACAAACAAAGTTCTTACCTATATAGCAGCATATCACCATGTCTAAATCGTGCCAGGTGTGCACAGCGTCCATTTCCGCCAAAGCGTCAATTTCCGCTGACATCACCTGGAACGCAAAACTAACACTGTGTATTAACCCTTCACCAAAAAATCAATTTCAAGGGACAAAGACATGGACACATATATCTCAAAAGTCAATAAACACATCAGTGCAGATTAACTAATTCATTATGACTATATGCAAAGTCAGACATATAAAAATGTTTATGCAACTGTAATTATTGTTTATAGTTGAAAACTAGAACATAAATCATTACAACCAACTTTTAAAACAAAAAACTAGAGAAAGACAATGTTTCGTTTAATCCATGTGGGGCTATGGTATTTAAAAAATAGATCCACCTGGTTTCACAACGCAACAACGCTTTATTACGATCACCCCCCCTGCGTCCTTCAGGGATGTGATCGATCATTTTGTACCTTAAGCTGGATAAATTATGACCCTTAGCTTTGAAGTGCTTGGCAACAGGTTGTTCCGAAACCCTGCCTTCTAGGGCTAATTTAATGGCACTCCTGTGTTGTGCCATCCTCTCTTTAAAGGTACAAGAGGTTTTACCTACATAAAGAAGTCCACATGGACACTTTATGTAGTATACTACAAAACGAGTGGTACAAGTTAGGCAATGTGTTATTTTAATTGCTTTACCTGAATGCGGGTGATAACACGTATCACCCGTTTCCAGGTAAATACATGTTGTGCAGCCTAGGCATCTATAATTGCCTGGCTTTTTGCTCAAAAAATTACTGGATTGTGGAGATGAAAAATCTGAGATATCCGAATGAACAAGCATGTCACGCAGATTCCTACCCCTCCGATAACAAGGTAACAACTTGGTATTGGATAAAGATTTTAAATCGGGGTCAGCTTGCAATATCGGCCAGATCCTTTTTGCCTTAGTGGTCAGCTTTTTGCTTGCAGTAGTAAATTTACTTACATATACCAATGCTTCTTGGTCACCCTTACTCTTACTTGTTGATTTACACTTGGGGGTAGCTAGTACCTTCATTTTAGCTTGTTGTAACAACTTATTTGGATAGCCCCGTTGTAAGAATCTCTGGATCATCAAATCCATTTGATTCAACTTATCTTGTTCATTGCTACAGATGCGATGCACTCTGAGCAATTGAGAATAAGGAAGTCCCCTTTTTAGGGGTTCTGGGTGAAAACTGGAAGCTAGTAAATAATTGTTGCAATCTGTTGGTTTTCTGAAAACAGAGGTGATAAAGCCAGTAGTAGATCTATTAATACTGACATCAAGGAAATGGATATTGTCTTTCTGAATGGTAAATGTAAATTTAATGTTAGGATCTCTCATATTAATCTCTGTCATCATTAGAACAAAGGACTCCCGAGTGCCAGTCCATAATAAAAACACATCGTCTATGTACCTAAGAAAAAACGGAATATACCTCTTGTATTCCTCTTTAGCAAAAAAAAGTTGTTTCTCAAGGTCAAACATAAATGCGTTCGCGTACGCAGGGGCCACAGGGGACCCCATCGCGCAGCCAAGCACTTGCAGGTAATAACTCTTATTGAATAAAAAATAATTGCGTGTGAGAACCAAGTTAAGAAGGTCAATGAAAACATTAACGTCTGGTCCATGATATAATTGCGGATTATCCTCGATCAATTTTCTGACCGCAGGAACACCCCTATCATGTGGTATGTTGGTGTACAGACTGACGATGTCAGCTGTACATAACCAACATTCCCCAGATGGTACATTCACACTATTCAATTTCTCTAGAAATGAAAAAGTATCTTTTAAATATGTACTCTGATTTTGAATGACAGGTTGTAAATAATAATCTAGATATCTAGATACTTGATAAAATAACGAGTTGCGGGCAGCAATGATCGGGCGACCAGGTGGATGGGTCGCACTTTTATGCAGTTTTGGGATCAAATAAAAAACAGGTATGGCTGGTGTTTTATTCATTAAAGCTGCAACTGTATCAGAGTCAATCAGACCATCCCTGTCCGCACCCTGCAATACATAGCTTAAATCACTAATAAATTCATCAGTAGGGTCACGCATCAGTTTGATGTAAACATTAATATCAGATAATTGACGATCAGCTTCACTGATATAATCCTTCAGATCTTGAATCACTATCCCACCCCCCTTATCGGCGGGGCGGATAGTGATATCTTTGCGACCCGAAAGATTAGTCAGAGCTTTACGTTCAGAATAAGTTAAATTACCCTTAACTTTAACAGGATTAGAGGTCAATTTATCAATTTCATTATGCATGGTTCTGGTGTATGAACGAATAGCTGCATTGGAAGACATAGGATCAAAATGTGATTTTAAACGTATAGGGCAATCGCTAATAGAATTCTCTTTTGAGTCTTTATTAGAAAAGAACTCTTTCAATCGTAACTGTCTATTAAAGCGTGCCAAGTCCACCTTGCTCTCAAAACTTTGATGTTTAGTTGTAGGGATGAAACTCAGTCCTCGTTGAAGTACATGTACTTCAATATCTGATAAAGGGACAGATGATAAATTATAAATCACTTCTTTGTTCTTCCCGTTTTTTTTGCACTCTCTTTCACACTGCCTTCCCCTTCTGGTTCGTCCTCTGGTAGGGCGTCCCTCTGTGCCCTGGTCTTTATCCCTAAAGGGACTTTTGCTTTGTTATATCTCCTACTAGTAGTTGGTTTGTCCGTGTCACTTTGAGATGTCCCACTGGAAGCATCAGTCTCCAATGGGAATTGTCTGGGATTTCCACGAAATCTAGGACGATACGGCTTAGATCTATTAAATTGTGGGTTGGAAAAGTTGTATACTCGATTGTCCTCATAATCACGTGTAACAGCTGAAAATTTATTAGTTTTGAATGCTATCAAATCATCTCGATATTTCTCCGACTGATTCTGTAGTTTTAACAGCCATCCATTATCCTTATCAGAGCTCAAACCTTCCAAACATGTTGCCTCTAAACATTTGATTTTTTCACGAACAATATTAAGCTCTCTGGTCGCCTCCTCAATTACGAGCAAGATCAAATCAAATGAGGCTTTGTTTAAAACAGCTGCCCACCTGCGGCAGAATTCAGCATTATTACGGCCAATTGTCGGTGCATTTTTGATACGGAAACCTCGTGGGATTTTCCGTTCCCGATAATAATCGGACAATGAAACGCCATGAAAATAAAAATCCGTTTCTTTTTTCTTTAATTTAAGCAACTGAAAAAAGTAGGATTCATTAGAATTTAGTCTAGAGGTGGTAGCCAGTTTATCCTTAATTAAAATGTGCTCCGCATCTATGTCAGACAATGATAAAAGTTCACCTTGGGGATATGTTGCAACATGTAACCCCATGCCATCATCTTTGCCACTTTCCATGATATACGACAAACGTGAAATAAAGTGCAGTCAACTTGTGCAGGTTAAAATCACTCCTTGAATAAGGAAAAATGTAAACATGCCACAAATCCTTGAGTGGGTGCCCTGGTCATTTAAGCATACTGCGATGCAAAATATAGACAGTTCCAGACCCGGCACTCCTAAGTTACTTCAAGATTAACGCCCGGTGCCTTCAAGAGCAAAAGCAATTGCATGTATAGTTACGAATATAGCGGCACTCTCAGGTCTTCATTCAAGAAAAACAGGACATCACCCCGTCAAGCAACGTTTCGGTTTTATTTCAAAAATCCGTCTTCAGGCTTACATAACAATACACAAACAAAGTTCTTACCTATATAGCAGCATATCACCATGTCTAAATCGTGCCAGGTGTGCACAGCGTCCATTTCCGCCAAAGCGTCAATTTCCGCTGACATCACCTGGAACGCAAAACTAACACTGTGTATTAACCCTTCACCAAAAAATCAATTTCAAGGGACAAAGACATGAACACATATATCTCAAAAGTCAATAAACACATCAGTGCAGATTAACTAATTCATTATGACTATATGCAAAGTCAGACATATAAAAATGTTTATGCAACTGTAATTATTGTTTATAGTTGAAAACTAGAACATAAATCATTACAACCAACTTTTAAAACAAAAAACTAGAGAAAGACAATGTTTCGTTTAATCCATGTGGGGCTATGGTATTTAAAAAATAGATCCACCTGGTTTCACAACGCAACAACGCTTTATTACGATCACCCCCCCTGCGTCCTTCAGGGATGTGATCGATCATTTTGTACCTTAAGCTGGATAAATTATGACCCTTAGCTTTGAAGTGCTTGGCAACAGGTTGTTCCGAAACCCTGCCTTCTAGGGCTAATTTAATGGCACTCCTGTGTTGTGCCATCCTCTCTTTAAAGGCACAAGAGGTTTTACCTACATAAAGAAGTCCACATGGACACTTTATGTAGTATACTACAAAACGAGTGGTACAAGTTAGGCAATGTGTTATTTTAATTGCTTTACCTGAATGCGGGTGATAACACGTATCACCCGTTTCCAGGTAAAAAAGTACCACTCGTTTTGTAGTATACTACATAAAGTGTCCATGTGGACTTCTTTATGTAGGTAAAACCTCTTGTACCTTTAAAGAGAGGATGGCACAACACAGGAGTGCCATTAAATTAGCCCTAGAAGGCAGGGTTTCGGAACAACCTGTTGCCAAGCACTTCAAAGCTAAGGGTCATAATTTATCCAGCTTAAGGTACAAAATGATCGATCACATCCCTGAAGGACGCAGGGGGGGTGATCGTAATAAAGCGTTGTTGCGTTGTGAAACCAGGTGGATCTATTTTTTAAATACCATAGCCCCACATGGATTAAACGAAACATTGTCTTTCTCTAGTTTTTTGTTTTAAAAGTTGGTTGTAATGATTTATGTTCCAGTTTTCAACTATAAACAATAATTACAGTTGCATAAACATTTTTATATGTCTGACTTTGCATATAGTCATAATGAATTAGTTAATCTGCACTGATGTGTTTATTGACTTTTGAGATATATGTGTCCATGTCTTTGTCCCTTGAAATTGATTTTTTGGTGAAGGGTTAATACACAGTGTTAGTTTTGCGTTCCAGGTGATGTCAGCGGAAATTGACGCTTTGGCGGAAATGGACGCTGTGCACACCTGGCACGATTTAGACATGGTGATATGCTGCTATATAGGTAAGAACTTTGTTTGTGTATTGTTATGTAAGCCTGAAGACGGTTTTTTGAAATAAAACCGAAACGTTGCTTGACGGGGTGATGTCCTGTTTTTCTTGAATGAAGACCTGAGAGTGCCGCTATATTCGTAACTATACATGCAATTGCTTTTGCTCTTGAAGGCACCGGGCGTTTATCTTGAAGTATCTTAGGAGTGCCGGGTCTGGAACTGTCTATATTTTGCATCGCAGTATGCTTAAATGACCAGGGCACCCACTCAAGGATTTGTGGCATGTTTACATTTTTCCTTATTCAAGGAGTGATTTTAACCTGCACAAGTTGACTGCACTTTATTTCACGTTTGTCGTATATCATGGAAAGTGGCAAAGATGATGGCATGGGGTTACATGTTGCAACATATCCCCAAGGTGAACTTTTATCATTGTCTGACATAGATGCGGAGCGCATTTTAATTAAGGATAAACTGGCTACCACCTCTAGACTGAATTCTAATGAATCCTACTTTTTTCAGTTGCTTAAATTAAAGAAAAAAGAAACGGATTTTTATTTTCATGGCGTTTCATTGTCCGATTATTATCGGGAACGGAAAATCCCACGAGGTTTCCGTATCAAAAATGCACCGACAATTGGCCGTAATAATGCTGAATTCTGCCGCAGGTGGGCAGCTGTTTTAAACAAAGCCTCATTTGATTTGATCTTGCTCGTAATTGAAGAGGCGACCAGAGAGCTTAATATTGTTCGTGAAAAAATCAAATGTTTAGAGGCAACATGTTTGGAAGGTTTGAGCTCTGATAAGGATAATGGATGGCTGTTAAAACTACAGAATCAGTCGGAGAAATATCGAGATGATTTGATAGCATTCAAAACTAATAAATTTTCAGCTGTTACACGTGATTATGAGGACAATCGAGTATACAACTTTTCCAACCCACAATTTAATAGATCTAAGCCGTATCGTCCTAGATTTCATGGAAATCCCAGACAATTCCCATTGGAGACTGATGCTTCCAGTGGGACATCTCAAAGTGACACGGACAAACCAACTACTAGTAGGAGATATAACAAAGCAAAAGTCCCTTTAGGGATAAAGACCAGGGCACAGAGGGACGCCCTACCAGAGGACGAACCAGAAGGGGAAGGCAGTGTGAAAGAGAGTGCAAAAAAAACGGGAAGAACAAAGAAGTGATTTATAATTTATCATCTGTCCCTTTATCAGATATTGAAGTACGTGTACTTCAACGAGGACTGAGTTTCATCCCTACAACTAAACATCAAAGTTTTGAGAGCAAGGTGGACTTGGCACGCTTTAATAGACAGTTACGATTGAAAGAGTTCTTTTCTAATAAAGACTCAAAAGAGAATTCTATTAGCGATTGCCCTATACGTTTAAAATCACATTTTGATCCTATGTCTTCCAATGCAGCTATTCGTTCATACACCAGAACCATGCATAATGAAATTGATAAATTGACCTCTAATCCTGTTAAAGTTAAGGGTAATTTAACTTATTCTGAACGTAAAGCTCTGACTAATCTTTCGGGTCGCAAAGATATCACTATCCGCCCCGCCGATAAGGGGGGTGGGATAGTGATTCAAGATCTGAAGGATTATATCAGTGAAGCTGATCGTCAATTATCTGATATTAATGTTTACATCAAACTGATGCGTGACCCTACTGATGAATTTATTAGTGATTTAAGCTATGTATTGCAGGGTGCGGACAGGGATGGTCTGATTGACTCTGATACAGTTGCAGCTTTAATGAATAAAACACCAGCCATACCTGTTTTTTATTTGATCCCAAAACTGCATAAAAGTGCGACCCATCCACCTGGTCGCCCGATCATTGCTGCCCGCAACTCGTTATTTTATCAAGTATCTAGATATCTAGATTATTATTTACAACCTGTCATTCAAAATCAGAGTACATATTTAAAAGATACTTTTTCATTTCTAGAGAAATTGAATAGTGTGAATGTACCATCTGGGGAATGTTGGTTATGTACAGCTGACATCGTCAGTCTGTACACCAACATACCACATGATAGGGGTGTTCCTGCGGTCAGAAAATTGATCGAGGATAATCCGCAATTATATCATGGACCAGACGTTAATGTTTTCATTGACCTTCTTAACTTGGTTCTCACACGCAATTATTTTTTATTCAATAAGAGTTATTACCTGCAAGTGCTTGGCTGCGCGATGGGGTCCCCTGTGGCCCCCGCGTACGCGAACGCATTTATGTTTGACCTTGAGAAACAACTTTTTTTTGCTAAAGAGGAATACAAGAGGTATATTCCGTTTTTTCTTAGGTACATAGACGATGTGTTTTTATTATGGACTGGCACTCGGGAGTCCTTTGTTCTAATGATGACAGAGATTAATATGAGAGATCCTAACATTAAATTTACATTTAACATTCAGAAAGACAATATCCATTTCCTTGATGTCAGTATTAATAGATCTACTACTGGCTTTATCACCTCTGTTTTCAGAAAACCAACAGATTGCAACAATTATTTACTAGCTTCCAGTTTTCACCCAGAACCCCTAAAAAGGGGACTTCCTTATTCTCAATTGCTCAGAGTGCATCGCATCTGTAGCAATGAACAAGATAAGTTGAATCAAATGGATTTGATGATCCAGAGATTCTTACAACGGGGCTATCCAAATAAGTTGTTACAACAAGCTAAAATGAAGGTACTAGCTACCCCCAAGTGTAAATCAACAAGTAAGAGTAAGGGTGACCAAGAAGCATTGGTATATGTAAGTAAATTTACTACTGCAAGCAAAAATCTGACCACTAAGGCAAAAAGGATCTGGCCGATATTGCAAGCTGACCCCGATTTAAAATCTTTATCCAATACCAAGTTGTTACCTTGTTATCGGAGGGGTAGGAATCTGCGTGACATGCTTGTTCATTCGGATATCTCAGATTTTTCATCTCCACAATCCAGTAATTTTTTGAGCAAAAAGCCTGGCAATTATAGATGCCTAGGCTGCACAACATGTATTTACCTGGAAACGGGTGATACGTGTTATCACCCGCATTCAGGTAAAGCAATTAAAATAACACATTGCCTAACTTGTACCACTCGTTTTGTAGTATACTACATAAAGTGTCCATGTGGACTTCTTTATGTAGGTAAAACCTCTTGTACCTTTAAAGAGAGGATGGCACAACACAGGAGTGCCATTAAATTAGCCCTAGAAGGCAGGGTTTCGGAACAACCTGTTGCCAAGCACTTCAAAGCTAAGGGTCATAATTTATCCAGCTTAAGGTACAAAATGATCGATCACATCCCTGAAGGACGCAGGGGGGGTGATCGTAATAAAGCGTTGTTGCGTTGTGAAACCAGGTGGATCTATTTTTTAAATACCATAGCCCCACATGGATTAAACGAAACATTGTCTTTCTCTAGTTTTTTGTTTTAAAAGTTGGTTGTAATGATTTATGTTCTAGTTTTCAACTATAAACAATAATTACAGTTGCATAAACATTTTTATATGTCTGACTTTGCATATAGTCATAATGAATTAGTTAATCTGCACTGATGTGTTTATTGACTTTTGAGATATATGTGTCCATGTCTTTGTCCCTTGAAATTGATTTTTTGGTGAAGGGTTAATACACAGTGTTAGTTTTGCGTTCCAGGTGATGTCAGCGGAAATTGACGCTTTGGCGGAAATGGACGCTGTGCACACCTGGCACGATTTAGACATGGTGATATGCTGCTATATAGGTAAGAACTTTGTTTGTGTATTGTTATGTAAGCCTGAAGACGGTTTTTTGAAATAAAACCGAAACGTTGCTTGACGGGGTGATGTCCTGTTTTTCTTGAATGAAGACCTGAGAGTGCCGCTATATTCGTAACTATACATGCAATTGCTTTTGCTCTTGAAGGCACCGGGCGTTTATCTTGAAGTATCTTAGGAGTGCCGGGTCTGGAACTTTCTATATATATATATATATATATATATGTAACACCCACCAATACGCTGCCGAAAACTTAACCTAATTGTGGGGATGCTAATATAAAACAGTATCAGGTTCGGGTGATCAGAGTGGCAGACCTGCTTTGCCCCTCAGACACAATGACAAACACATATATAGGATCCAACTCTATTTTATTATTTTAACAACATTTACAGGATTCGCAGCAGGTATAATGCAGGGACAGGTAAGCAAGCTGGTTATTAAATGAAGCACAGTCTCGTACAACCAGCATGAACAGTTCAGCAAGTATGATGCAGGGACAGGTAAGCAAGCTGGTTATTAAATGAAGCACAGTCTCGTACAACCAGCGTGAACAGTTTGGCAGGTATGATGCAAGGACAGGTAAGCAAGCTGGTTACTAAATAAGCACAGTCTGGGCGAAGCTTGCATAACAGAACTATCAGTACCAGCATTCCTTAGTAGCAGATAAATGCATCAACATTAGCTATCACACTGCTGGGCGGAGATTGCATAAGAGAACTATAAGTGCCAGCATACCTCAATAGCATATAAATACATTCACATACGCTTTAGAACTGCTGGGCGGAGCTTGCATAAGAGAACTATAAGTGCCAGCATACCTCAATAGCAGATATATACATTCACATTAACTTTAAAACTGCTGGGCGGAGCTTGCATAAGAGAACTATAAGTGCCAGCATACCTCAATAGCAGATAAATACATTCACATTAACTTTAAAACTGCTGGGCAGAACTTGCATAAGAGAACTATAAGTGCCAGCATACCTCAATAGCAGATAAATACATTCACATTAACTTTAAGGGAACCTACCCCTATTCTTCAGTATGCAGAGGCACCAGCACTTTAGATAGCCATCCCCTAAACCCTCTAAACCTGCGGGGCACAGCAGTAATGAGGGGAGTCTACCCCTTTTTAAATGTTTCCCTATTGCAGAGTTAAGGCAGCGGAAGGTGGATAGCAGGGCAGAGTCTTGCAGCGAATGGGAATGGAGTGATCTCACCCTTGATGCTGCGGCGCTTCTGCCACCTTGGAACTGCTCCTCGTCTTCGGCGTCCGGGATGCCAAACACCGCACT
Source organism: Pseudophryne corroboree (assembly GCF_028390025.1). Lineage (NCBI taxonomy): Eukaryota > Metazoa > Chordata > Amphibia > Anura > Myobatrachidae > Pseudophryne > Pseudophryne corroboree. Next base: position 468,979,106 of record NC_086448.1, read on the forward strand.
GGGGATGCGCCCTTTACCAGATGTCCGCTGCTCGGTCTCCGCTCTGCAATGTCCTCGCCACCAGGGTCTTCTCCGTCTGCAGCCATCACCGGGTCCTCCTCTCTGTGCCGTCCTCCGCACCGCGCTGTCCTCTCTCACCGCTGGCGTCTTCTTCTTGCCGCAGGCTCCGGTCTGCACCATCATCTCCCAGCCACCAGGGGTCCTCGCCGGGGGTCTTCTTTCCTGGGACGTCCTCCGCGATGCTTGCGCTCCCACCACCTGACCTCAGCTGCCACTACTTGGGATCCAGGGGACGGAGGTCATCGCTGCTGCACTGGACGGGCTGCGGTCTCTCTGGCTCAGCGCTCCAGTCTTTAGCCAGCGGCGGCTCTTCTCCGCTGCAGCAGGGTCTCCGGTCCTCTTCAGCGCCAATGATCTCCATGGCGTGGCAGGCAGCTCCTCTTCTTCCCCAGGCAGGTCATCACGTCGGATCCCGGTGGCGGCTAGGCTGGGTAACAGGCTCACTTTAGCGGAGGCTCCTCACTTCAGGCTCCTGGATACTACATGGCTACACTTCCCCAGGTACACTTTCCCATCCTCCAGGTCTCTCCTCCTGTGCTGTGAGGCTTCTTTTAAGGGTCCTGGTGCTCCTCCACCTCCCCTCTCCTCTATGATGACTGGCTCCCGGGGCCCCAGCAACAGACCACCCCCTGGTCACTCTGCCCTACAACCCAGGGGACCCAATCAGCTGGGGCCATACTTTCCCAGACTTTTTATGTTGCTGGGTAAGAGGTGACACACCAGAGAATTGGCGGCAAAATCCCTGTCCCAATCTGACAGGGAACATCACAGTTCAGACCATGATCTACTCTGGAACTTGTAGTTCCACAATGTAAATATAATAAAAAAAACAAGGGGGTCCCCATTTTTAAAAAAAAACTTCAGGGTATTACATATATATATATATATATATATATATCTTTGAAAATGAACTTTATAGAGAAAAATACCAACCAAATTGTGACGAGACCTGAATAATTATTCAAATGATAATAAAAGATAAACACATAGATTTAGGAATCAATCAAAACATGGAGGACCCTAAATATTTTCATGGAATAGTATTGGATCTCAAACCCCAAAATCTTAGTGATTTTCATATAGAAGAACATATACCCCCGTTATATAATAAATTGGAGTAGAGAGGACCTGTGGATAATCTCTGGACAAAGGTTAAACCCCATTAGAGAGTGAATTAATCATATATATCCACACAAATTCTATAATATAGAAGCCAGGAGCTCATCACAGGAATGAGATATCAGAACAGAACTACTGTACTGTACAAAAAGTTCTGTGCAGGCCAAAATTGTTACCATTTACTTCATAACTTTAAACTGGAGATGTGCGGCAGACACTTTTTCGGGATTTGTGTTTTGGTTTTGGATCTGAATCTCTGTTCATGTTTTGGATCTGGATTGGCTTTGCCAAAAGCACCCCTTCGGGTTTGGTTTTGGATCTGGATTATTTTTTTTTTAAAACCCATAAAAACAGATAAAATCTCAGAATTTTGTTCCTACGGTATTATTAACCTCAATAACATGCATTTCCACTCTTTTCCAGTCTATTCTGAACAACTCAAACCTCCCAATATTGATTTTAGGCCAAAAGTTGCACCGATGTAGCTGTATGACTAACCTAAGCAACACAAGTGGGTGAAACAACCACTTGGCCCATCTAGGAGTGGCACTGCAGGGACAGACAGGATGTCAGTTTTAAAAACTATGCCCCAAAGAGCACATAATGCACAGAAAAAAATAAGAGGAGCATGATGGAGATGTACTTGGGCCCCCCACCCACCCTTATGTTGTATAAACAGGACATGCACACTTTAACAAACCAATAATTTCAGCGACAGGGTCTGCCACATGACTGTGTATGAAATGATTGGTTTGTTTGGGCCCCCACCAAATAAGAAGCAATAAATCTCTCTTTGCAGAAACTGGCTCTACAGAGGCAAGATGTTGTCTTCATCCTCATACCCCGATTCCTCACTCCTTTCAGTGTTTACAGCCTCACAGAGTATTAATTTGTCCCCACTGGAATCCACCATCACAGGTCCCTGTGTACTTTCTGGAGGCAATTGCTGGTAAAGGTCTTCCTGGAGGAATTTATAATTAATTTTGATGAACATCATCTTCTCCACATTTTGTGGAAGTAACCTCCTATGCTGATCGCTGACAAGGTTACCGGCTGAACTAAACACTCTTTTGGAGTGCACACTGAAGGGGGAACAACTTAGGTAAAATAAAGCCAGTTTGTGCAAGGGCATCCAAATTGCCTCTTTTTCCTGCCAGTATACACTTGGATGCTGTCACCGATATAATCCTCCAGCATTCTTTCAATGGTGACAGCATCATATGCAGTGACAATAGAAATGTCAGTAATTGTTGGTAGCTCCTTCATTCTGAACCAGATGTCAACACTTGCTCCTGACTGCCCTGCATCACCGCCAGCGGGTTGGCTACTAAATTGTATTATTTTCCTCGCATTCCCAGTTGCGGGAGAAAATGAAGGAGAAGCTGTTGACGGGTCATGTTCCGCTTGAGCTGACAATTTTCTCACAAGCAGGTTTTTGCACCACTGCAGACTTGTGTCCACCAGAAAGAGAGATAAAATGAAAATGTAGTGCTCTGATTTCAACATATTGACCACCCTTGAATCCTGGCAAAGCAAATTAAGGGCTTTATTCACTAGTCCCACATACTTAGAAGAATCGCTCTGTCTTAGCTCCTCCTTCAATTTTTCTCGCTGCTTCTGCAAAAGCCTGATGAGGGAAATGATCTGACACAAGCTGGTAGTGTCTAAACTGACTTCACGTGCAGTGAGTTCAAAGGGTTGGAGAACCTTGCACAACATGGAAATCATTCTCCACTGCGCTTGAGTCAGGTGCATTCCCCCTACTTTGCCTATATCATACGTGGATGTATAGGCTTTAATGGCCTTTTGCTGCTCCTCCATTCCACCTCATTACCACCTCTTGCTTTAGGTGATGGCAGGGCAGGTTCAAGAGTGTTTGCTGGTGCTGGTCTTTGGCACGAAGTCACTGAATGTCGAAAGTGTGCCACATTTTTTCGGGCCCCTGGCAACATCTCCTGCATGCCTTTGTCGCTTTTCAAAAAATTCTGCACCACCAAATTAATTGTGTGTGCAAAACATAGGACATGCTGGAATTTGCCCAGATGTAATACATGAATTAAAGGAAAAAATTACTCTGCACTTAAAATACTTTATATCTAAATGTGCGATCTGTCAGATCTACAGTATCGCTCAAGGTCACCTACGTTCCCGGTTTTCATTGGAGGTTTTCCTCGTTGCCCGCCGGCTGATCCCCGCCTGACCTGAGCTGTGAGGCTTTACATCTACCAGCCGCATAGTTACCACTGGCGGCTCCATTGGACACAAGCGGCCAGCATTTATCATCTAACACGGAGACGTGCTGTGTCTCCCAGCGGGGTGGACAGCCTTCAGAGCTACTCAGGCTGCAGCATTACAGTGTACAACTCATACTACGTGTGCTCTACTGCTAAAAGGACCCTGACTGCATTTTAATCAGGATCTAGCACGTGGGTAATTATAACAGACTACATGCCAACATTAATTTACTAACGTGATTGTGAAGTGTTTCTTGCGGGACAACTATTTATACTAATACACTGGGACGCCAGTCCTATAGCCATATATACCCCCTGAGAGAGTTTTATACTAATTGGTTTTAACTCATGTTTCTTAACCATTTGCATACTAACATTATATGCTTGAATTAAATAATCATTTTTTTTTCTTTTATGTTTATTTGTGTTACTTATAAATTTTGATAAAATATTTTATTGATATTAAGTCCCACTGAGTCAATTGTGTTTTCTGACAGATCACACATTTAGATATAAAGGGGGTCATTCCGAGTTGATCGCTAGATAAAAATGTTTGCTGCACAACAATTAAGTGAAAAAGCGGCACTTCTACGCATGCGGCACAGTGCGCATGCGCGACGTACTTTCACAACGGCCAAAGTATTTTTACACAAGGTCTAGCGAAGCTTTTCAGTCGCAATGGCAGCCGCAGAGTGATTGACAGGAAAAGGGCGTTTCTGGGTGTCAACTGACCGTTTTCAGGGAGTGTTTGAAAAAATGCAGGCGTGCCAGAAAAAACGCAGGCGTGGCTGAGAGAACGCAGGGCGTGTTTGTGACGTCAAATCCGAAACTGATTGGTCTGAAGTGATCGCAAGCTAGGAGTAGGTCTGGAGCTACTCTGAAACTGCACAAATTTTTTTTAGTCGCTCTGCGATCCTTTCGTTTGCACTCCTGCTAAGCTAAGATACACTCCCAGAGGGCAGCGGCTTAGCGTTTGCACGACTGCTAAAAACAGCTAGCGAGCGAACAACTCGGAATGACCCCCAAAGTGTTTTAAGTGCAGAGTAATTTTTTCCTTTTATTCAGTTTATGACCATTATTACAGCCTTGCAAGCAGTATTTACTCAGCAACTATTAACACAATTAGATTGTAAGTACTTTAATAGCGCCGGGTCACAACAGTTTGTAATGGAAGTCCCAAACTTATTTGTCATTTCTTCATATGTAATACATGCACAATATTGGTGGCGTTGTCAGGTATGACAAATCCCCAGGAGAGTCTAAGTGGGGTAAGCCATTGTGTGATGATGTCCCTCAGTTTCCGTAAGAGGTTGTCAGTGGTGTGCCCCTTACGGAAACTGGTGATACATAGCGTAGCCTGCCTAGGAATGAGTTGGTGTTTGTGAGATGCTGCTACTGGTGCCGCTACTGTTGTTGCTGCGGAAGGCAATACATCTACCCAGTGGACTGTCACAGTCATGTAGTCCTTAGTTTGCCCTGCTCCACTTGCCACCATGTCCGTGGTTTAGTGGACAGTGGGTACAACTGCATTTTTCAGGACACTGAGGACACTTTTCTTAATGTCCCTGTACATTCCGGGAATTGCTTGCCTAGTTAAGTGGAATCTAGATGGAATTTGGTACCGGAGACACAGTACGTCCATCAACTATCTATATCTCACTGCACTAATGGCGGATACCGGATGCACATCTAACACCAGCATAGTTGTTATGGCTTTGCAACAGGGTGACTGCTGTGATATTTCATCTTCCTCACAAAGGACTGTTGGACAGTTAATTGCTTAGTTGAAGTAGTACAAGTGGTCTTCCGATTTCCCCTCTGGGATGATGATTCACTCCCAGCAGCAACAACAGCAGCAGCGGTGACAGCAGTATGCGTACCAGTCAAGGATCCTCCGGAGAAATCCCATTTAGGAGAGGACTCGTCAGTCATGCCAGTGAAAAGCTTAATAAGGGAAGCTTCTCAATTACCCCTATATGCCAATTACTGTGCCTTCCACTGAAGGTCACTGAGGGTACGCATGCTAAGTCATTTTAATTGGAAACGTGTCCAAATAAACTTGTATAAGTCTGCACTATGATTCCCCATTATTTGTTTTACATGTACCATATTTGAGGACACTGACAAAGAATTGAAAATGGTGGGGCCGACTGAGTACAAGTTTTATCACGTTTACCATTTCTAATTGGTTGGAGGACCCAGGATGAGACCAGATAAGAGAGTTTATTCTTGACTGTCAAATTCTACTGGGACATTGCTTCAATTCTCTGATCTTCTATAATTACGAGAGATCAGCACAAGTATTGACTGTAAAATCTCTGAATACTGATTGTTTTTGCAATTGACTTTACTGGGACTTCTCTGGATTTACTCTAAGAGATAATCACAGATAGGTTTTACACCCACAGACATCTAACACGGAGTGTCTTATACCCTTGATCAGTGCGCAGGAATTCTTTCTTTGTTTATGCCAGTGACATGGCCTGCAGGACTACCTACATTCCTGACTGAGGAGGAAATTGCTGTTGAGGGAGTTGGTGGTGTGGATTGCATGAGCTTAGGTACAACAGGAAGAAGGGATTTAGGTGTCAGTGGACTGCTTATGCTCTTACCCAAAGTTTCTAAACTTGACAATGACGTCTGATGAATTCGCTGCAGGTGACGTATAAGGGATGATGTTCCTGGGTGATTAACGTCCTTACCCCTACTTATTATGGATTGACAAAGGCAACACACAGCTTGATAACTGCTGTCCGGATTTGTGGAGAAATAATTCCACACAGAAGAGGTGGCATTTTTTGGTATTTTGCCCATGCATGACAATAGGATTTCTCATCCCACGGACATCAACTGTCTCCACTGGTGCCTTATTTAAACAAACCGCATCACCATCAGAATCCACATCATCAACTTCCTCTTCAGCGACAGCTACACCAATATCCTCCTCATCCTGCTGTACGTTTACAGTGACATCCTCAATCTCAATATCAGCAACTGGACTGGCGGTGCTCTTCCCAGCACTTCAGGCTATGTGCAAATGGTGGTAGAAGCCTCCTCTTTCCATACAGTCTTGGGAAGGTAAGGCCTAGACATCACAACCGCAGACACACTTGGACTCTTCTTGTGGATTTGTGATATCTCTGAATGCACAGTTGTTTTTTCATGTGCTTTAACATGCTTATTTTTTTAAAGTGTTTTGAGAGGGAGGAGGGCTCCCATCCCCATGAGAAGCCGAGCCACCAGTCATGAACATAGGCCAAGGCCTTAGCCTTTCTCTGCCACTTCGCATCGTGAATGGCATATTGCCAATTTTACATTTCTCATCAGATCATTTCTTTTTTTTTCTGATTATTAATTTTTGCTTCTTGGATTTTACATGCCCTCTATGACATTAGGCATCGGCCTTAGCAAACGACGTTGATGGAATTGCATTGTCAATGTCATGACTGGTGGCAGCAGCAGCTTTAGCACTAGTACTAGAAACTGGAAGTGGTTTCTGATCTTTCACAATTTTTTCCTCCAAATTGTTGTTCTCCATTTCATAGGACAGCACCCCTTTATTATTACAGCACACAGAACATTGTCCCTTTATTTTTCACAGCACCCCTGAATTTTTTTTACAGCATACAGGGCCAGTGTAATATTACTTTAACAGCAGCACCCCTATATTTTTATATTTTTACAGCATACATGACCAGTGTGCTTTTAATTTTTTACGAACTGCCCCCTTGAATTTTTACAGCATACAGGGCCAGTGTAATGTTATTTTAACAGCAGCACCCATATATATTTTTACAGCATACAGGACCAGTGTGCTTTTAATTTTTAGCAACTGCACCCTTGAATTTTTACAGCATACAGGTCCAGTGTAATGTGATTTTAACAGCAGCATCCTTATATTTTACAGCATACAGGAGGACAGTGCCCCTGCCTCCTGTACAACACAGTGACAGCCAGGACAGCAACACAAATTTTTAGAGATAATAACACTTGTTATCAAGGGAGCGCAAAAATAAAATATACAAGCTCTTTACTTTTAAAAATTATTATATAAACAGAAAAAACCACATTCAATAAAATACAATGGAGTCAACATACATAAGCACCACTATCCATATCTATATGAGATCAGTCTCTATTTCATATTGCCCTTGATGACAACGGAAAATGTCTATTAAAGTGTCCAAGAAATCCTCATGGATACAGCTGTTGTAAATTGTATCGTTACTTTCCAATTGTAATTGATACTTTAAATTCTCTCTTGTAGATGAACAGCAACAATTGTAACCACCACCTCTATTAACTTTTTCTGCAGTTAAAGTTCATATGCAACTCACGTGAGTATTGAAGGAATGCAGGGGGAGGACGCTGTGGTAGTTGGTGAATCACAGCGGTATGCTACGACCCCCGCTATCCGTGGCTGGATCTTAATGACACTCGCGGTTAGGATATTTCTCCCTGGAGTGGGGTAGAGACCTCCTTTTGCTCGGCCTCAGATTGCTTTTTTCCCCCTCACCGCTGTCTTAGCAAATAGACGTCCACCGCAGTGTAGCTTGTTCGTGAACGGGCTTAAAACCTCAGCATTCAGAGTGTCCGGTAAACACCTTCCTTATGCGTTTCTCCGCTGTTATCCAAGAGCGGTTTCATCAGAGGATGACAGCAACACCCATGTACAGCTGCAGCACCCATAACAGCACATGAAACACCAGTGACAGCCAGGAGAGCCAGGACAGTACCCCTAACACAGCACAGGTATACCACAGTGACTGCAGCAGCACCCCTACAGAGCACACACTAACCCTACCCAATGCCACCACCCCCAGAGAGGCAGAGGTCTGTCTCCCTCACTCTCCAAATCGGGAGTGTAAATGGCAGCGATGATCGGCTGTTTATATGAAATCCAAAACACTCAAGATTCGGACAGTGGGATGATGACATTTTGCCTTGTTCTGTTTTCCGAGTCTAGCGGGAAGTCCCAAGCTGGACTCAGATCCGGGCTCGGCAAGAGAAGTTCGGGAAGGTTTGGCTCTCTGTGAACCAAACCTGCTCTTCTCTAATTGTAATGTTGTATTAAACTAACTGGAGGGAATTGTGATTTTACATAATAAGAACTAGGGCATTGCAATGTGGCCCAATATGAAGTAGAGGCACTTTAAAGTGGCATAAAATGAACTGGGGACACTGTATGTCATAATTTAAAATGGGGGTACTGTGTTGCAAAATGGGTACAGGCAGGCCTACAAAGTGACATAATGTGAACTAGGGCCTACTATGGTTCATATAATAAACTAGGGCAATACTGTGGAGCATAAAATAAACAACTTCTGCAGAGAAGTGTTTCTTTAGAAGCACTGGGACAGGGGCCCCTTGAAAATGTTGCTATGGGCCCCATAAAGTTATGTCAATGACCCTGATTAAAACACCACACTAGAGTTAGTACATACAGATGTGTGGGTTCCAATGAAAGTCAAGAAGTGAGTAGAGATTAGAGATGAGCTAGTCCAGTTCTCCGAGAACTGTACCCACCCAAACATTAAGTTCCGAGCTGGGATACGAGTCCAGCTTGGGTTTTCCTGCCAGACTCAGATTCCAAAGAGAGGCCAAACATCATCTTCCTGCTATCAGATTCTTGCGGGGTTTGAATTGTTTATAAGTCCCCAGTGATCTGTGCCATCTTCACTCCGGCTGTGTCCGTCTAAGTACTGTGTTGTCTGGTGTGGGGCAGGTGCTCTATCTGCTGTATCTGATAGGGGTGCTATCTCTGTCTGTTGTATCTGAAAAAGGATTGCTCTGTCCGTCTGCTGTATCTGAAAAAGGAGTGCTCTCTTTGTCTGCTGTATCTGAAAGGGGCGCTCTCTCTGTCTTCTCTATCTGAAAAAAAGGTGCTCTCTCTGGGTGTCATTCTACAGTAAGTTGATTGCATGGCAGCAGTTTTTTGCAGCCGTGCGATCAGATAGTTGCCGCCTATGGGGGAGTGTATATTAGCATAGCAATTGTGCAATCGTTTGTGCGGGGGAGCTGTGCAAAAAGTTTTTGTGCAGTTTCTGAGTAGCTCTGAACTTACTCACTTCAGCCTGTCAGGTCCCAGAATTGACATCAGACACCTGCCCTGCAAACACCTGGACATGCCTGCGTTTTCCACGGCACTCTCAGAAAATGGTCAGTTGCCTCCCAGAAACGCCTTCTTGCTGTCAATCACCTTGCGATCGCCGCTGCGATTGCTTTCTTCGTACGGTCCCATGCTGCCCGGCATTTCCCATCACTGGGCAGCATCACGCCTGCACATTGCTGTTGCAGCACATGTGCAGTTCAGACCCGATCGCACCGCTGCAAAAAATTGCAGCATACGATTGGGTCGGAATGACCCCCTCTGTCTGCTGTATCTGAAAGGGTTGCTGTCTCTGTCTGTTGTATCTGAAAAAGGGGTGCTCGGTTTGCTGTATCTGAGAGGTGTGATCTGTCCATCCATCCAAGGGCTCCGCCTAGTGTAAATTTAAAATAATAAATGCTAAAAACAAAAAGCCTAAAATTATAATTATAATTTTTTTTTTTTTGTACTGTTTGTGCTGTAACCTAGTGCACTATACAATTTTTATTTTATTTTCATAAGTACTGAGACAATGACGGTCAGGCCGTAGTTTATTATTTCCTACTCATACACGTATTGTGTGAAGCGGTTGGTGAAGCTAAACAGCAGTGTGTAGTAATATATTTTTTTCTGATTCATTTGTGTGACACTGTAACTGCTGGTGTGTGATATAAAAAAATAATACATATTTTGACTCAGTAGTGCAACACTGTAACCGCAGTGTGTGATATAAAAAATTATATATATATATTTATATATATATATATATATATACATATCATACAGTCGGCGGCACTCAGGAAAAAATGGCAAGACACACAGCTGTGTGATAGATCAAAGTTTTGAAGCTGCTTTATTGCCTCGTCATCAGGATAAAGAATATGCACCAATTCACATTGCTTTATAACACCACCTATCCAACGTGTCACTACCTCATTAATTGGGAGCAGGTGCAGTGGCTACCTAATGAGATAACTCCATCCACACATGCCTCCAAAATCTGAGGTACATCAAGCAAGTAAAGCAGCTTCAAAACGACAGCATTCAACCAACGCGGCACAGGGGGGGGGGGGGGGACAGAACAAGAAGTCGAGGAAGAGGCCGCCCAGGGAGACCTCCACTAGCCAGGAGGAAATAGTTATAAATCTGTCATCCCATCCTTTGACTGAGCCGAAAAATAAGGTACTGAGCAAAGGTTTATCCTTTGTACCAACTGTGAACTTTGATGGACTTAAATGGGAAGTAGAAAAATATAAACTTCATCATAAGCTGGAATTGCATGACTATTACAAGGGATCTAAGTCTGTTTCTAGAGACTCGGTGAGGGTTAATAACGACATCCCGTTACAGTTGTGCATATTACAGCATAAGTTTAATTTTGACCCTTTGTCTAATAACGCAGCAATTAAGACGTTTACCCGCATGTTGAATAGTGATGTGACCAATTAATTATGTTGTGCTTCAGCTAGTGTAACGTTTGGTAATTTAACCAAACAGGAGTCTGATTCATTATGTGATCTTTCTAGTTACACAGTATTGTGATTCGCCCCGCGGATAAAGGCGGGGCGATTGTGATTAAAGATCTGCATAATTACAAAGCAGAATTGATGCGACAATTGAGTGATGAATTAGTGTATGGGTTATTATCTTGTGATCCAACTCCAGTGTTCAAACGACAATTGGTGGAACTTGTGCAAAGTGCGGTTGATAGAAGTTGCATTACATCAGAGCTGCAGCTTGCATTAATTACACAACATCCTGTAGCGCCGCTTCTATACTCATTACCCAAGATCCACAAATCCTTGGAGTCCCCTCCAGGACATTCAATTATTGCAGCCCGGGGTAGCCTTTTCCAACCAGTAGCCACATATTTGGATGTTGTTTTGCAGCTATGTGTAGTGCAACACAATAATTACACTTTGGATACCACTTCATTTTTAAATAATTTGTCTAAGGTAGGTGATGTACCTGAGAATTCATTTTTGTGTAGTATAGATGTTTCTAGCCTATACAAAATAATTCCTAATTGTGAAGGTTTGGAGGCAGTCAGCAGATTGATAATGGGTAATCTGTTATATAAAGGTCCTGAAACTGAATGATTTATCAAATTATTGGAAATGGTACTTACACACAACTATTTTTACTTTGACGGTAAATTCTACTTGCAGCGCATTGGCTGTGTGATGGGGTCGAATGTGGCCCCATCGTACGCCAATGCATATATCTTTGAAGTAGAGAAGAATATCTTTTTGGATGTGGGAACAGTAGCCAATAAGATTACATTTTACGTGAGGTATAAAGACAATCTGTTCGTCATATGGACAGGCAGTAAGGATGAATTTGTCACTTTTATAGAACTGCATAATAATACCAGTCACCCGGTTAACTTCAATTATTCTATTGATCAAAGTGTGGTGCATTTTCTGGATGTTGAAATTAGGCTGGCACATTGCGGACTGGGTAGAAAGATTGTTGGGAAGGGCCGGGAATGACCCGGCGGTCTTGGTGCACGTAGGCACCAACGACAAAGTTAGTGGAAGGTTGGATGTCATTGAAAGATTATAGGGACCTAGGACAAAAATTAAAGGCAAGGACATCTAAGGTAATATTCTCTGAAATATTACCTGTGCCACGCGCTAGTCCAGGAAGGCAGAGGGAGATCAGGGAGGTAAATGTGTGGCTTAGAGACTGGTGTAGGAAGGAAGTGTTTGTGTTCTTAGAACACTGGGTGGATTTCTTAGTCAGGCACCATCTTTTTGGATGCGATGGATGGCAGTTGAATGAGGAGGAGGCAGCGGTGCTGGGGGGAAGGATGGTTAGAAGGTTGGAGAAGATTTTAAATTAGGTGCCTGGGGGGAGGGATTAGAAAGAATTAGTGGGACAACTAGAGAGCAAAGAATAGTGGGATGTATAAAGTATAATGGGGGTGGAGAGGGGGGGAAGAAGTGAAAGAGTCAGCAATGGTAATTTAAGGGATACCATGGTTCCTAAGGAAATGTCATGTACACCAGAACTTGCGGATCAGGGAATTAATAAACTTAAGTGTATGATTGCAAATGCAAGAAGCCTAACAAATAAAATGGGGGAATTAGAGGCAATTGCACATAATGACCATTATGACATAATAGGCATTACTGAGACATGGTGGGATGATTCTCACGACTGGACGGCAAACATCGAGGGATACACTCTCTTCAGGAGAGATAGGTTTAATAAAAAGGGAGAGGCTGTTTGTCTCTATGTTAAACCATTCTTAAAACCATATTTAAAGGAGGTCAGTTACGAGGGGACAGGAGATAACGTAGAGTCATTATGGGTTGAGATTTCGAGTGGGGGTAAAGATACAAAAAAACTTTTAATAGGGACATGCTATAAACCGCCAGATATTAGTGTGGCTGGCAAATTACTACTCTTGCAGCAAATCAAAAAAGCTGCAGGTATGGGGGACGTCGTTATTGTTGGGGACTTCAATTACCCGGACATAAACTGGAACACCAAAACAGTAAATACATCTAGGGGTAACAGGTTATGCTAAAAGATCAATACTTGTCCCAGATAATTGAGGAGCCAACTAGGCAAGGGGCTATACTGGACCTAGTACTAACAAATAATGAGGAAATTATAACAAATACTAAAGTAGGGGAGACCCTAGGAAATAGCGATCACAATATGATCACATTCAATATCAGCTTTCAAAAACAACAATATAAGGGTTTAACCAAGATTTTTAACTTTAGGAAAGCAAATTTCACATTGCTGAAACAAGCAATGAAGGAGATTAATTGGGAAATTGTATGTCATGGTAAGAATACTGCTGAAATGTGGAACATTTTTACAACTGCGCTCAATAAGTACACTAATTTATTTATTCCCAAAGTCAACAAAAACAGAAGTAGGAAATCCAAACCGATGTGGCTTAATAAAAAGGTTAAGGAACAAATGGATAAAAAGAAGCGTGCTTTCAAAGCATTTAAATCTGACTGAAAGATGGAATCATTCCAGTTCTACAAGGAATGTAACAATAAATGCAAAAAAGCGATTAGAGCAGCTAAATTAGAAAATGAAAAACAAATCGCAAAGGAGAGTAAAACAAATCCGAAAAAGTTCTTTAAGTATATAAATGGTAAAAGGTTGAAAAGGGAAAATATTGGGCCCTTAAAGGGTAAGCTGGATGTCTTGATTAATGATGATAGGGAAAAAGCAGATTTATTTAATAAATTATTTTCATCAGTATTCACGAAAGAAAACAAGTTGACAAGAATAGAGCGTAACATAAATAATAATAATGACCCACTGCTTGGTACTTGCTTAAATGAGGGAGTAATCTGGGAGAGACTGACTAAAATTAAATCTCCTGGGCCGGATGGACTCGGGGTTCTTATGGAACTCAATGTAGAGATAGCCAAACCTCTAGATTTGATCTTCATCGAGTCAATTAGATCAGGAATGATACCAAAGGACTGGCCTATAGCAGAGGTAGGCCCAATATTTAAAAAAGGTATTAAAACACTCCCCAGGAACTATAGACCGGTTAGCTTGACATCTATAGTGGGGAAAATACTAGAAGGTATATTAAGGGATAGCATTCTAGAGTACTTGGATACCTCCAAGGTTATTACTAGGAATCAACATGGATTTGTGAAGGACAGGTCATGTCAAACTAACTTAATAAGCTTCTATGAGAAAGTGAGCAATAGTATTGATAAGGGTCAAGCAGTGGATTTGATATTTTTAGACTTCTCTAAGGCTTTTGACAAAGTTCCACACAGGAGACTAATCCTCAAACTAAGAGAGCTTGGGGTGGGAAATACTATCTGTACTTGGGTGAGTAACTGGCTGTTTAATAGGGAACAGCGAGTCGAGGTTAATGGGATGTACTCTGAATGGGCTTCAGTACTCAGTGGAATACCGCAGGGCTCAGTACTCGGCCATTGCTGTTTAATATATTCATTAATGACCTAGGTGAGGGACTGGAAAGCACAATGTCAATTTTCGCAGATGACACTAAATTATGTAGAATAATTAATTCAGACAAGGATGTTGAGTCTCTACAGAATGACTTAACTGGACTGGAGGGCTGGACAGACAAATGGGGAATGAGGTTCAATATAGACAAATGTAAAGTTATGCACCTTGGGACTAAGAACAATCAGGCAGCCAATAAACTAAATGGGGAAAATGTAGGGATAATGGTAGTTGAAAAGGATCTGGGTGTGCTCATTGATAATAAACTTGGTAGCAGTTTGCAATGTCAAAATGCAGCAGCAAAGGCTAATAAGGTGTTATCATGCATAAAACGGGGTATGGAGACAAGGGATGAGAGTGTAATCCTGCCACTGTATAAATCATTGGTGCGGCCACACCTGGAATATTGTGTACAGTTTTGGGCACCATACTATAAAAAATATATCTTGGAACTCAAAAGGGTTCAGAGTCGAGCCAGCAAACTGGTTAAGGGGTTAGAGGCACTGGATTATGAGGAAAGACTTAAAAGGCTTGATATGTTCACACTGAAAAAGAGGCGTCTGAGAGGGGACATCATTAATATTTATAAATACATTAATGGACAATACAAGGATCTATCAAACGATTTGTTTACCCAAAAAAACACTACATAGGACACGAGGACACCCACTGAGGTTAGAAGAGAAAAAATTCCATACCCAATGGAGAAAAGGGTTCTTCACAGTAAGAGCAGTAAGGATTTGGAATTCTCTGCCAGAGAAGGTAGTAATGGTGGACTCAATCAATAAGTTTAAAAATGGATTAGATAAATTCCTTGCTGAAAAAAATATCCAGGGATAGAGCATTTAATTAATAGTTAAAGAAAAAATAATAAAAGAAAATAATGTAATGTACAATAGGTTGAACTCGATGGGCATTTGTCTTTTTTCAACCTCAACAACTATGTAACTATCTCTACTTCTCTATTTAGGAAGGACACTGATAGGAACACAATTCTGCATGCTAACTGCTTTCACCCAAAATCCTTGAAGTATGGTCTTCCATACTCACAATTCTTGCGGGCTCACAGACTTTGTACAGACAAGATGGTAGCTGAAAAACATATTGACACCATGGTAAGACAAGTTATGGATAAAGGGTATGATCATACTCTAATGCTGAAAGCTAAGATTAAAGCCATGTCAATTGACAGAGAGAGTTTGTTAAAACCGAAAACTGCCAGTATATGCGTGAAAAGAATGCCATGGGTTAATCACTATTCTACTGCTGGTAAGGCAATCAGTGGGGCTGTTAAAAAGCTATGGCCCATAGTATCTACTGATGAGGAATTGAATCTTAATGAGGTGTCCATTATGCCATGCTATACTCGTGGCAGGAACATCACAGGACTACACCTGAAAAATACACTACACACTTTTTTGACAGTAAAAAATGGTTGTTATAAGTGTCTTGGTTGTCTAACATGTAGGTGTATGACATCTGGTATGTACTTCTTGCACCCTTTGAGTGGCAGTAAGTATTGGATCAGACATCGTGTAATGCGTACAACTCGCTTCATTATTTATATGATGACATGTCCATGTGGCTTATCATATATTGGGAAAACTGAGAGAACATTACGTCAACATATGGCAATGCATAGGTCTGCCATAAAGGCAGCCATGGTGATCAACCTGTGGCCCGGCATTATACCATTCATGGCCACAGCTTGGCAACCATGCGCTATATTATAATTGACCACATTCCTATGTCAGTTAGAGGTCGTAATAGAGCATTGAAGTTACTACAATGTGAAGTGTCTTGGATACACAGACTAGGCACTTTGGTGCCAAATGGGTTAAATGAACAATGGTGGATTACACAGCTTTTTATAACTGTGGCTGTATCAATATGAGATTTGTTAACCATTAATATTAAATAAACCTTTCTGATAGTTATGATTCAGCATGAGAATGTTTCTCTTAAAATGAATGATATTTGGTTGCAATTTGATATAGCTATGTGCTCTCTTGATACAAAGCTATTACTTGTATATTACTGCCAATAGATGTATGTCATGCTGTGACTAATAATGCTACCAGGAGCTTTCGTGCATTTTTCATTCTTTTAAATTTTAGTAATTTTGTAATATGTATTTTTTGTAACATATAGAAAAAGGTGTACTGGCGCTATTAGAAGTTTCTCCATCACCATGGGTAACACCAGCTGTATTTAAACTACATTATTCCCCAGGGAACTTTATTTCTCAGTCCGGGATAACATGTGGATGCATACTAGCAGCTATTCTTATTTTGATTCTCAGCTTCAATCTATGCCCAATCTTATTTGTTTTTAAGTGATATTTTAACTGTTTAGTGAATAAATTATTTACTTGTTTCAATTCATCCATGTTTCTGTTATTAATATTGGAGAAACTTCTAATAGTGCCAGTACACCTTTTTCTATATTTTATGTATATTTGGGACTGACAATCCCCTACTGGCAGCAGTGACAGCGCGTCTGGTTTTTGCTTTTCTATTTGATTTTTTGTAACATGTATTTTGATATGTGGTGTTTGTGTATTGTACTGTTTTGTTATTTTCGATGCTTTTGTTAAATTAACACTTATTTGATGTACCTCAGATTTTGGAGGCATGTGTGGATGGAGTTATCTCATTAGGTAGCCACTGCACCTGCTCCCAATTAATGAGGTTGTGACATGTGGGATAGGTGGTGTTATAAAGCAATGTGATGTGGTGCATATTCTTTATCCTGATGATGAGGCAATAAAACAGCTTTGAAACATTGATCTATCACACAGTAGCGTGTCTTGCCATTTTTTCTTGAGTGCCGTCGACAGTATGGTGTATCGTGGACCCTGCACGGGTTTCTAGGCAGGCACCGGCATTTATACTTTGAAAAGATAATTTCTGCACCTGCCGTGCTTGCGCACAAAAGCAGCAAAGGGAATGGGTGTTCAAATGGGTATTATCCTTACCCCACAATATACAATAGCACTTTCACATATAGGACACCCTTCCCTTTGCACTTCTTACAACAATTTCAACAGTGATTATAGATAAGGGCTCCACTTAGCTTAAAGCCGATGTTTCCAATCACTATAAAAAGGTCTTCACAAGAAATATGTCTTGCACATGAATGTTATAACATATGTCCAGATGGTGGTACATGTAAGAAAACACAAAGATGATCTAGTGCAATATGTTCACCAAATGTGTATCTCATATAGACATTCTCTATTATTCCAATAAGGAGAAATTGATCCAATGGACATAAAAACAAATAAATTTAATAAAAGAAGCACAATAAAAAATGTCAGTTTCTTCATAAAAGGACAATATACATTCTCTGATGTTATAATCTAAACTTATGAGGGTGGCTTCCTACCAGAATCCAGATTAATGAAGTGCACATAGGAGATTCTATAGATGTAACGTATCCCCGGGGAAGAATCCACTCCAAATATGGGCACCCCATTTCCTCCTCGTCTGGTTAGTCAGCCGCTTCACCCTCTTTTCTCAGCCAACGCGTTTCAATCAGTTCATTGATCTTTGTCAAGGCATGTGTGGCTGTGTCCCCTCCTAGTCCTTATATATGTGACTAAATTGGTTTTCCTGATTACTGGGAGGAGCCACTCTCATTTACAATCACTTAGGTGTTTAGAAATCAACATTCTCATTATTTTCCTTCTAAATTGTCATAATCCATGGTAACAATATTAATTTGTCCAAAAATGTAAAAATTGCTTTGTTTATATCAATAAAACATGAGAAAAAGCTTAAAATCAAAGGATTTCGGACACAGGAAGTGACTAGTGTCCTCTAATTCCATCCCTGTTTTCCCCTATATTTTGGTTCCACATCACAAGATAGAGACAATTCCTTTCTAGTCTATCTGGTCACATGATCTCCCCAACCTGTGTCCTCTAATTCCGTCCCCATTTTCCCCTGTATTTTGGTTCCACATCACAAGATAGAGACAATTCATTCCTAGTCTATCCGGTCACATGATCTCCATGATCATGTGAACGCAGCTCCAGCCCTCACACTCATTTACCCTAAACACAGCATAGCCCTCAGCCACCCGATCACATGATTATATATATCTCATCTAGTCACATGACCATGCCCATTCCATAGCCATACTTGGGAAGTGCTCTTTCCCATTAACAAAATGCGTCAGCGGCCATATTGCATGAGGGCATAATACAATCCCTGCCAATACACAGATATTAATGCATAGACAAATTAAAAATAGATAAAAAACTGAAAATAGAGATACTATCAGCCAAATGGACATTTTTTCTTTCCTCAGATTTCATAGAGAGTGCAGGGTTCGTTTCTTTCTTCTTTTGAGTACATGATGTTGCATGATAATTAAATGTCCCGAAGCAGGATCTTTATTCAGTCACTGTGCAATATCTCAGGACAAAAGATACACACAGTCCCATTTTGATTGCCGAAAATGGACCTTTTCAGACAAATATAAATTAAAACTATGAATATCATATTCCATTCATTTTTCTAGAATAAACATCCTAATAGACACATTGGGGTATATTTACTAAGGTCCCGATTTTGACCGAGATGACGTTTTTTCTTCAAAGTGTCATCTCGGGAATTTACTAAGCAAAAATCTCGGCAGTGATGAGGGCATTCGTATTATTTTGGAAGTCCTAGGAAAAAATTACGAATCAATACACCATCGGTCAAATACGCCTGCAATTTGGAAGAAATCGGTCATTTACTAAAAAGTGCAAATCACAAACACTGCCGACAATAGCCAAACACTGCCAGGCTGAAATACAATTTGTGAAAAAGTGCTAAAAAAAACCAGAGCTGCTTTTTTTCCCCGTGTTCGGATAGGCATGCACGGATCCATGAGATCCGTGCATATTTTTCAGTGGGAAGGGGTGGGAAAGTGTTATTTAAAAAAAAAATGTGTGGGGTCCCCCCTCCTAAGCAAAACCAGCCTCGGGCTCTTTGAGCCAGCCCTGGTTGAAAAAATATGGGGAAAAAAATGATAGGGGTTCCCCCATATTTAAACAACCAGCACCTGGCTCTGCGCCTGGTCCTGGTTCCAAAAATACGGGTGACAAAAAGCGTAGGGGTCCCCCGTATTTTTGAAACCAGCACCGGGCTCCACTAGCCAGATACATAATGCCACAGCCGGGGGACACTTTTATATTGGTCCCTGCGGCCCTGGCATTACATAACCAACTAGTCACCCCTGGCCGGGGTATCCTGGAGGAGTGGGGACCCCTTCAATCAAGGGGTCCCCCCCCTCCAGCCACCCAAGGACCAGGGGTGAAGCCCGAGGCTGTCCCCCCCATCCAAGGGCTGCAGATGGGAGGCTGATAGCCTTTTTGACAAAAAATTAATATCGTTTTTAGTAGCAGTACTACAAGTCCCAGCAAGCCTCCCCCGCAAGCTGGTACTTGGAGAACCACAAGTACCAGCATGCGGTGGAAACCCAGGCCCGCTGGTACCTGTAGTACTACTACTAAAAAAATACCCCAATAAAAACATAACACACACACCTTGAAAGTAAAACTTTAATACATACATCCACACCTCCATATACACATACTTACCTATGTTCACACGAGGGTCGATCCTCTTCTCCATGTAGAATCCATGGTGTACCTGTGGGAAAAATTATACTCACAAAATCCAGTGTAGATGGCTCCTCTTTTAATCCATTTGTAATCCTGGTACTTTGCAAAATAACAAAACGGACACCCGACCTCGCACTGAAAGGGGCCCCATGTTTTCACATGGGACCCCTTTCCCCGAATGCCAGAAACCCCCCCTGACTTTTGTCTAAGAGGGTTCCATCAGCCAATCAGGGAGCGCCACATTGTGGCACCCTCCTGATTAGCTGTGTGCTCCTGTAGTGTATGACAGGCAGCACACGGCAGTGTTACAATGTAGCGCCTATGCGCTCCATTGTAACCAATGGTGGGAACTTTGTGGTCAGCGGTTGACCGAAAGTAACCTCACCGCTAACCACAAAGTTCCCACCATTGGTTACAATGGAGCGCATAGGCGCTACATTGTAACACTGCCGTGTGCTGCCTGTCATACACTACAGGAGCACACAGCCAATCAGGAGGGTGCCACAATGTGGCGCTCCCTGATTGGCTGATGGAACCCTCTTAGACAAAAGTCAGGGGGGGTTTCTGGCATTCGGGGAAAGGGGTCCCATGTGAAAACATGGGGCCCCTTTCAGTGCGAGGTCGGGTGTCAAATTTTGTTATTTTGCAAAGTACCAGGATTACAAATGGATTAAAAGAGGAGCCATCTACACTGGATTTTGTGAGTATAATTTTTCCCACAGGTACACCATGGATTCTACATGGAGAAGAGGACCGACCCTCGTGTGAACATAGGTAAGTATGTGTATATGGAGGTGTGGATGTATGTATTAAAGTTTTACTTTCAAGGTGTGTGTGTTATGTTTTTATTGGGTTATTTTTTTAGTAGTAGTACTACAGGTACCAGCGGGCCCGGTTTTCCACCGCATGCTGGTACTTGTGGTTCTCCAAGTACCAGCTTGCGGGGGAGGCTTGCTGGGACTTGTAGTACTGCTACTAAAAACAATATTACTTTTTTGTCAAAAAGGCTATCAGCCTCCCATCCGCAGCCCTTGGATGGGGGGGACAGCCTCGGGCTTCACCCCTGGTCCTTGGGTGGCTGGAGGGGGGGACCCCTTGATTGAAGGGGTCCCCACTCCTCCAGGGTACCCCGGCCAGGGGTGACTAGTTGGGTATGTAATGCCAGGGCCACAGGGACCTAGATAAAAGTGTCCCCCGGCTGTGGCATTATGTATCTGGCTAGTGGAGCCCGGTGCTGGTTTCAAAAATACGGGAAACCCCTACGCTTTTTGTCCCCCGTATTTTTGGAACCAGGACCAGGCGCAGAGCCCGGTGCTAGTTGTTTAAATATGGGGGAACCCCTATCATTTTTTTTCCCCATATTTTTTCAACCAGGACCGGCTCAAAGAGCCCGAGGCTGGTTTTGCTTAGGAGGGGGGACCCCACGCAATTTTTTTTTTTAAATTTAACACTGATTTCTATTTTAATAAAGGAGCACAATGAAGTCAGCAGTGTTTTACAAGTCACTCACGTAAAACACTGCAAAAAAAACCGAATGACATCGACATCGGTAAATATGAAAATGCTGAATACGAAAGCTTAGTAAATTAGTCGTAATAAATTCAAAAAGTTGCATCTTTACACTTTCGATGTCATTCGTGATTGAACTTTAACCTCAGTCGGGAAATTACGATTTTTAGTAAATATACCCCATTATCTGAGTGTACATCCTAGTCTAAAAACCACTTCACCTCGAAATCTTTATTCAGACCCCTTGGCACCAATGTTTTAAGAGAGTATATATGCTGCATTTCTGTTCTTGCAAGTATTGTGGCTACATTATTACATGTCCAATTTCCCTTTATATGTTTCAGGGACCCAAATGATGTCACACTTTTTATATTTTGACTGTGTACATTCTTAAAATGGGATGAAAGAGCGTGTGTCTCAACACCATTTCTTATGTTGCGCAAATGTTCGGCAAACCTTACTTTTACATTTCTACTAGTCCTTCCAATATAGAAGAGTCCACAGCTGCACCCGAGAAAATAAATGACATTCCTCATGGTGCAAGTTATGAACTCGACTATCATGTTAGTCTGGCCATTTAAGATGACTTCTGTACATTTATTGGCTCCACTCACATTTTTGCACATACAACATACCCCGCATCTATAAAACCCCTTAGAGAGGACGCGGATATTCGATTTGGTGGAGATAGGGCACTTTTCACTAATTTATCTTTGATGTTTCTGGCTTTCCGATATATAAAGTGTGGTCGCTCGGGTACTAAGTCCTTTAGTAGAGGATCACCCCTCAATATCGACCAGTGATTTCTAAATATGCCCTCTATTTGTTTGTGTTGTACATTGAAGCCTGTAATAAATGCCATGGAGTAATCTTTCTTCTTACTTATGTTCTGTCCAACCTTATTAGGATTCAAAAGATTATCTCTCTCCAACTGGCCACATGTTTGTTTTGCTTTTTCGATACTCCTAGCACTATACCCACTCTTTTTAAATGTTTCTACCATAATTTCAGTCTGTTCTTCATAGACCTTAGTGTCTGTACAATTCCTTCTTAGTCTTTGTAGCTGACTATTCGGTATCGAATCTAACCAATTGTCATGATGACAACTGGTGGTGTGAATGTATTCTCCTGAGTCAGTTGGTTTCGTGTAATTACGGGTTTTCATAATGCCATCTTCCACATATATTTATACTTTGTCTACATGTGAGTGCTGCCTATTCGATGTATATATATATATATATATATATATATTTATTTTTGTATTTAAATAAATATTTTGTGCTATGCCATCCCAGTATACATCCAGGGACTGCAGGTGGTCCATCCATCTAGGGGTGTTCTGTCAGTTTACCAAAAATAAAATACTTTTTAAAAAAATATATTTTGTGCTGTATCTTCCCAGTATACATCCAGGCATGCTCATATTCTTATGTTATAACTTATTTCCTATTTTCATAATTCTTCTAATCACCACATTGTGATTAATTCAAATTAATATTATTAATTATAATTATAAATGTTGTCAATTTAAATTAAATTAATATAGCTAACCTTCTGCATGTCAAATATATATTTGAGGAACAGAATAACATGTTCAGAATAGACTGGAAATGAGTGGGAATGAATGTTATTGAGGTTAATAATACTGTAGGAACAAAAACACCTCCAAATTCTGTTATATTAGCTGTTTTTATGATTTAAAAAAAAATCCAGATCCAAAACCATAACTAAAGCTCGCAAGGATGGTTTTGGCAAAACCAATACGGATCCAAAACACAAAGATGATCCAGATCTGAAACCGAAACACAAAACACAAAAAATTGCCCAGCACTTACCCTTAGTAGAGATATTTCATAACATTCATTGATGTCTTCACAAAAATAACGCACATTAACTTCATCAAAGTGAAGATAGAAATAGTAAAGAAATTCATGAACTACAAAAAACTTGTAGAAAATCAAAAAAGTCACAGACTCAAGGCCCAGAGATCTGATAGTGGTGGAGAATATCTAAACAGAGAGGTGTAGTTCTTCTTAAAGAAATATGGAATGAACATCAATTAACTATTGCCTGCACTCCTTAACAAAAGGTGTTATGAGCAAGCATACAACATACCTGTATTAGTGGAGAAAGCAAGATGTATGCTAAAGGATGTAGGCCTAGACAAACAGTTTTGGTAAAAGCCATGTCCAAAGCAGTTCACCTAAAAAAAAATTCTTCCACAGTTGCCTTAAAAGATAAAACACCAATTGAAGTGTGTTCAGGAAGATAACCAATTTAAAGCATCTCAGAACTTTGGAAGTATACTAGTGAACAGCCCTTTCAGGTATACCATAAGAAAGAAAACGCTGGATGCAAAATCCATGAAGAATATCATAGTTGGCTAATGACATGAAAGTAAAGGTCAAATTAAAAGAAACAGCACAGATTACTGAAAAATGTAAATTTGAAATTAAAAGCCAAATACTGTACCGTCATTACATGTGCCATAAACTAGAGACGTATCTGAACCAGAAGCTACCAGTGTGGACATTCAACCATGGAATAAAGGGACAGATGTTTTAAGCCTGGAAAAGTGATAAAGCAGTGATAAGTGCAAGTTGATAATGCACCAGCCAATCAGCTCCAGTATGTCAATTTACAGTTAGGAGCTGATTGGCTGGTGCATTATCACCTTGCACTTATCACTGCTTTATCACTTCTCCCGACTTAATACATCTGCTCCAGATATTGTAAGACAACCAAAGTGATACAGTGAGGAATTTGCAAATATCTTGTTTAGTGCACCTCTAGATATTTGACAACCAAAGTCACAGTACAACTGGTGTGAGTGGAAGTCCAAAATAAGCAAAATATACTTTGCATAAATTGTGTGTCACAGGTCTAATAGACATTGACAACCGTGAAATTGACAACAGTTGTTAGTCTATGAAGAAAGAAACTGTTAACATAGTCCATGCAATCAGTGAGAGGAGTCTTGGTGATGCTACTTCCAAGAAAAGTGGACTACTGCATACTCATTTGAAATATGGATGTTTCTTGATTGTCTAACCCTAAGTGTTTTTACAAGTTGCTAAGAGAAAACTTTAAGTAAATGTTTGTGTAACATAGAGAATCTTGTACAAGGAGGGTTTTAACACTAGAGAATGCTAATGCACATATGCATATTAGTTCCTCCAGGGAGGCTTCAGTCCCTTACCAAGATGTCCACAGTCTGTAGTTCTGAACATGCGCATTGCCATCTTGTCACTATGTTAGAGCATAGTGTGAAATGGATGTTTTCCATTTAGCTACTTAGAGACCCTGCGATTGCTTTGGATACACCATGCTAGAGACACTGGTATGCTTACATCCTGCACCACTAACCATATAGATTCACTGGCTGGTGACACTTACAGTACACACTTCCAATACTGTGTAATAATAATAGTGTTGGATTTTTTTAGAAAGTATTTTTTATTATTAATATCAGCATGTTACATATTTGAATAAATAATGTATGCAGTTTGCAGAATAAATAATAATAATAATAATAATAATAATAATAAGAGTAACAACAACAACAACAACAACATAATAATAGTAATCACCATGCCACATGTTTACACAGAATACCTAACAAAAATTCCATTACAAGAGTTTCTATTTTTTAACTGCAATATGAATATCTAAAAACAGCAAACACTAATATCTGTGCTGTAAGCAAGTTATGCATGGCAGATTTTGGAGCTACGTGTACAGAACCTCTGGCATGTACTGTAGAAACATATTGCAGTCTGTTAATGACATTTTCTTTCTGCTAAATTCACTGGTTTTGCCAGTTACAATGGCAGAAATTTTTATGTTTTGGCTCATTTCATTTTCCTTTGCAGGTGGTGGGAAGTGTGTTGCTGTTTCACAAGTGAAATGAAAGTTCTAGATTTAGTTTTTTTATTGATTTGCTTCTTCATTTTTCAAATCCTTCCATATTGCTGAAAAATAGAAAGCAATTGATTTCTGAAACTCCTTTTCCATCTGACACTTTATTAGAGAAAAATGTCCAATATTTGCAGTATGTTAGAAATATTATAAATGATAACAAAGAGCAGTAAAAAAAAGTACACATTTATTTGCTTTAAAAACATTTACATGAAATTCTGTTTTATATTGAGGTTATTGACTTTTCAGAGTATTTTAATAGCTGGAGACAGAATGACAAACATGCTTTTTAGCACTCAACTTTGTATATAAGTAAGTGATGCTAGAACTAATGACTTTGAAAACTATTACTTTACAAATAACATAAATAAATAAATAAATAAATAAGTGTTTGTGTTGGACAAATAATTCAATGTTTATATGTATATATATATATATATATATATATATATATATATGGTAGAAATAAAGTAGCAGCATTTATAGGCTGTAGTGGTCAAAGATGTATTCCACAAAGAAACCAACGTTTCGGGGTACTTAACGTCCCCATTGTCAAGGTGAACAATAAAGTGACAAAGCATAAAACATTTGATGACGTGTACCGGCAACAGTGCTCCCATCACCATGGCAACTACATATACAAAAAGAGTACTACGCTGTAATATGCATACGTTAAACATGTCACTGATTACCTTAGAAAAAACAATCACATATAGGAAGTAATAAGAATAATAGAGTACACCAATTTGCATACGAAAAACAAAGCATCACAAAGAGTATAGATGGCTGTAATTAGTCCGCTGGGCTAAACTATTTTACAAAAATCATGTCAGTGACAGAGTTTCATTTAGGCCATATGGAGCCACCGTATATAAGCGGTAGATCTAGTGGTACTCTTTTTGGACTCTTTTTGTAATAGAATTTTATCCCTGTCTCCGCCCCGCTTGGTGAATGGGACCTGATGGAGTATTTTGATAATAAGGTAGATGTTAATATCAAGAGTGTTGATTGTTCAGTTACAGTTAAATCATCTTTTGATCCCTATTATTATTATTTTCCTTTATATGGCGCCACGAGGGTTCCGCATAGCCCAATTGCAGAGTACATATACACATAATCAAATCAGGAAAACACTGACTTACAGTTGAAGACAATACAGGAGAAGTACAGGTAACTAAGCATAACTACATCAGTAGACGACACTGAGATAAGTAGCAAGGTGGCCGAGAACTGCAGGATTTGGGCAGTTGAAGATTATTAAAGTAAGAAAAGGATAATCACAAGAGGACCCTACTTGTGAGAACTTACATTCTAAAGGGGAGGGGCAGACAGGGGTGACGCAGATGGGCTAGACATTATAACAATTCTAACTATTCTTAACAATTCTGCCATTAGATCTTTCACGAAAACGCTTTCTAAATGTATAGTGAATGTGAGTCTAAATCCTGTGAGGTGATACCTAACATTTCTAAAGTTGAGCATTCAGCTTTGTGAGATTTGTCACTGTACATTGACATCACTGTGTGCCCAGCCAAGAAGAAGGGTGGCAAAGTGATTCAGGATATGGTTGACTATAAAACAGAGGCTTACCAGCAATTAAATTATGTAAATGTGTATATTAAGTTACCTGTTGATCCTACTAAGGAATATGTAAATGAGTTGACCAATGTACTTAGTGACACGGTTGAGAGAGGTATTATTTCTAAATACACAATGACAGAATTACCCATTGAAGCACATCAGGTGCCATTGTTTTATATTATTACCAAGCTGCGTAAGGATCCTATTCGGCTGCCTGGTTGTCTGATCATTATTATACTCTCAAGTCTCCAAGTATATCGATCATTATCTGCAACCAGTGATTCAAAATGATGCTACATACCTCAAAGATACTACTACTTTTTTACAAAAATTAAGAGATGTTGATGTCATTCCGGAGCAGAGTTGGTTGTGTACGGCTGACGTTGTCAGCTTGTACATGAGTATCCCACACTCTCATGATATGCAAGCTGTAAGAACGCTTATTGATAACAACACAAATTATGTTGATCCTGAGATCGATTTCTCCATGTCTTTAATTTTTTGGACATTGCACAGAAATTATTTTCTCTTTAATTATGAGTTTTTTCAACAATCCCAAGGCTGTGCAATGGGTTCTTGTGCTGCACCTGCGTAAGTCAATGCCTTTATGTTTGGTGTAGAGCAGACGTTGTTTTTTTATCACGAGCAGAACAGGTCTCACGTAGAAAAATAGACAAAACACATACACAAATTACATAGATGACGTGTTCATGCTTTGGATAGGATCCCATGAGAGATTTGTGCATATGATGGAACAGGCTAATTTGATGGATGAGTCCATCAAGTTTACATTTGACATACAACCAAATACCATTCATTTTTTTAGATCTGAACATCAAGTTCAGCATAGACTTGTCAATTCTATCTACAGTAAACCCACTGATGTGAATTTTTTGTTGCTTTCCTCGAGCGATCATCCTGGCCCTTTAAGAATGGTTTGCCTTACTCGCTATACCTTCGGGTACACCATATTTGTAGTAATGTAGAAGATGAAAGAGCCCAAATGGAACATATGACACAAAAATTCCTTCAACGAGGTTATTCTAATAAATTACTACAGCAAGCTATGTTACGAGCATTACAATCAAATTATCAAGCAAGAAAGCTGACAATGTGATGATTTGTGTTACTAATTATACCACAGCTAACCAGAAGATGACAGCCACTGCGAAACGCATTTGGCCAGTTATTCAATCAGATCCAGATCTGTCTTCTCTTTCATCCCATATCTTTTTGCCATGTTATAAAAGAGGGAAGAATATCCGCGATATGGTGGTACACACTGATATTTCACAATTTCCTTCCAAGAGTGGTAATATCTTTCTGTCAAGAAAACCTTGTAATCATAAATGTACCGGTTGTACTACCTGTCTGTATCTTGAAATCGGAGACTATATAACACATCCTCATTCAGGTCACAAAATCAAAATTAAACTGGTGTTAACCTGCACTAGCAGATTTGTTATTTACTAAGGGCAAGGTAGTTGACCAACCTGTCGCTAAACAATTTAAACACAATTTTTCCACATTACGGTATAAGTGCTCGATCAGGTCCCATTCACTAAGCGGGGCGGCAACAGGGGTAACATTCTATTACAAAAAGAGTCCTGCTGGATCCACCGCTTAAATACGGTGGCCCCATACAGCCTCAATGAAACCCTATCACTGATGTGCTTTTTGTAAAATAGTTTAGCCCAGTGGACTAATTACAGCCATCTATACTCTTTGTGATGCTTTGTTTTTCGTATGCAAGTTGGTGTCCTCTATTATTCTTATTACTTCCTGTACGTGATTGTTTTTTCTAAGTTAATCAGTGACATGTTTAATGTATGCATATTACATCGTAGTACTCTTTTTGTATATGTAGTTGCCATGGTGATGGGAGCACTGTTGCCGGTACACGTCATCAACTGGGCAAGGTTGTCTGTGTGTGATGATGCTTACAGAAGTTCGTCTTCAGGGCTCCAAGGATGCTACACATGTGGTGATTTATGACTGTATAAAGGTAAGATCATGTTTGTTATACTTGTTGCTTCTAATGACGGTTGTATTAAACTGAAACGTTAAGCTTAAAGATGGACTGATCTCCGTTCTTTAATTGTTGTATGTCCGGGAGTGCCGCCTATCTTCAGTACGTGTATATATATATATATATATATATCAGTGGCCAGGGAACAGGGGTAAATAGACAGTCGCGCTGTTGAGACACAGCCCCGTCCAGCACCGGCTGGCTAACGATGTGACGTGCTTACACCGCGCTCCCTCCTGCCCGCCCTGTGCTGTGCTCCTTGCCACCATGTACTGTGATCCTGGTCACGGTGTGACTTGCTGACATCACACTGTTCTCCCTCATGCCTGCCCATCCTGCGCTGTCCTGTCCTCCCGCCCACAGCCGCCAACCCACACACAGTACTTGAAGTGTTCTGTGGCTGACCGCTGATGGAGTTCGGCAGGATCAGACAGTGGCCAACGTAACAGTGGGAATTCCCACTGACATTACTGAGGTGAGGATGTGACCATCTGTATCCTAAAAGTCATGTCCCCCATCCTTCCCCCGTCATCCATCTTTCTTACATTAATTCTTGTGTTTTGGGGAGAAAGTGTTAATTAACCCATTCATTGTCAAAAAATAATTGGCGGAAATAATAAAAAAAAAATACAAAAATATATATTTATATGTATATATATATATATATATATATATATATATATATTCCATAGACAAAAAACCTTACGGTTTCACATGTCCCATTAAGGCTTCTTACACATGATCTGGCATTTCAGAAACCTGTTGTAACTCTCACTCAAACTCCAAAAAGCAATGAAATTCCGATCATTAAGGCTGATGCCTTAATGGACGTGTTCCTTGCGCAATACAGATATGGTATGCCATCACAGCCTGTGGGTAAGTGCAGATTCAGCACTCTCACAGAGTGAGATTGCTGTCACTCACACAATGATGGAGCTGCTATTTCACAGATTTGTGTGCTCATTGGAATACACACATGCAGTCTAAGCAACTGAAGGTCTGAGCAGTTATGTGGTGCTCCCATCCCACACAGTGCCCACAACCATCCCATTCAGTCACCACAACAGCCTTCTCACTCCATACATCGATATCACTTAGTATACACATTTAGCTCCCTCAAACATCTTGGTTACTTGCTAAAACTATAATACCCCATCTACGGTCTATGCATCTACACTTACTTCCCCTATACACCCCCATGCTGCTCTGTCTTCCCCAATCCCTACTGCTGTGTTCTCCCATCTGTGCTAGTCTGTATAACTTATCTGCACCATCTAACTTTCCGCACCTGTGCCTTGTCTGTACCACCGTTTCCTTCTCTCTGTGCTGCTCAGTGTTTCCCTCTTCAGTGTCACTCTGCCTCCTCCAATACATGGCACACTGTCTTGTCTCCCATCTGTACCAGTTTTCTACCCATCCGTGCCAGTGTTTTCAACCCATCTGCATCATTTCCCCCATCCACACCACTCTGCCTCACTTCCCATACGTGCTGCTTAATCTACCGACTATCCACACCACTCTTACCCTATTCATGTAGCCGACATGCTGAAGGTAAGTTTCGTGGGTCACTATTGGGGGGAAGAAGTTGCCCTATCCAACCCACCCAAGGATTAGGCCTAGCTGCCACCACCCAAGGGAAGGTAAAAATACTTATCCCCTCCGATGTTGGGACTGTATTCCCCTCATCCATGCTGCTCTGCCTTCCTCATCCACACCGTTTCTTTCCATATGTACTGCTCTTACCCCTCCCACATCTGTGCTGCTCTTTCCCCCTCATCCAACGGCAGTGCCCAACCATCCACACAGCTCTGTCTCTCCACCATCTGTGCCACTGTCTTTCCCCCCACCTGTCTTACCTCCCCCATCTGTGGGGGTAATTCAGAGTTAATCGTAGATGTGCTAAATTTAGCACATCTACGATCATTTACTCTGACATGCAGGGGGACGCCAAGCACAGGGATAGTCTGCCCCACATGTCAGGCTCTCCCCCTCCCCCCACTGGGCTCCCGGGGTATGCACGCGCAGTGCAGCCATTGCACGTGCGCACCCCTCAATCTAATTCAGACTGCGATCGCTGCCGCTGCAGTTTACATTATCCCGTGTTTCTTTGTCACCCCCCTATCAATGCTGCTTAGTCTTCCCTCTTTCCACACACTTCTGTCCCCTCATCCACACTGCTCTGTCTCCTCCCCCCATCCACGCCACTCTTACCTCGTCTGAGCAGCTTAGTCTTCCGCTCAGACCTTCAGTTGCATAGACTGCATGTGAGTATTCCAATGAGAGAACAGAGAGAAGGAAACGGTGGTACAGACAAGGCACAGGTGCGGAAAGTTAGATGGTTTAGATAAGTTATGCAGACTAGCACAGATGGGAGAACACAGCAGTAGGGATTGCGGAAGACAGAGCAGCATGGGGGTGTATAGGGGAAGCAAGTGTAGATGCATAGACCGTAGATGGGGTATTATAGTTTTAGCAATTAACCAAGATGTTTGAGGGAGCTAAATGTGTATACTAAGTGATATCGATGTATGGAGTGAGAAGGCTGTTGTGGTGACTGAATGGGATGGTTGTGGGCACAATGTGGGATGGGAGCACCACATAACTGCTCAGACCTTCAGTTGCTTAGACTGCATGTGTGTATTCCAATGAGCACACAAATCTGTGAATTAGCAGCTCCACCATTGTGTGAGTGACAGCAATCTCACTCTGTGAGAGTGCTGAATCTGCACTTACCCACAGGCTGTGATGGCATACCATATCTGTATTGCGCAAGGAACACGTCCATTAAGGCATCAGCCTTAATGATCGGAATTTCATTGCTTTTTGGAGTTTGAGTGAAAGAGTTACAACAGGTTTCTGATATGCCAGATCATGTGTAAGAAGCCTTAATGGGTCATGTGAAACCGTAAGGTTTTTTGTCTATGGAATTTCATAGCTTTTTTTCAATTTTTTTTTATTATTCAGAAATGTAAAATTTCACTGTAAGAATAAACATTTGATTTTTTTTAAATATTTAACGATAACACACCCCTGGTAACGAGCATTACCCCTGGCCACAAGCATTACAAACCCCTGGCAAAGAGTATGTAACCCGTCCCAGACATGAAACCCCTGGCAACGAGCATGACACCCAGCGTGTAGAAGCTTTACTGTAGGGCATATTGTATCACGGGCATTGCAGTATGGGGCATATGGTACAGGAGACATTACTGTATGAGGCCTAATATGGTGACATTTTTTTTTCTCCCTGTGGTGGCCATGGTCTGTTGGTGCAGGGCAAAAACTGGGGTATAAGGTAGTCTTTTTCGGTGAGGCCATGCCCATTTTAATTAGACCACGCCCCTTGCCTGGGTCAGAGCATTCTGCAGCTTTTACATTTCCCCAATGGCTGCTGAGAGGAACAGCCAATGGGAATACACTGGGGGCAGCTCATTGTATATTTACATTTCCCAGGTGGCTGCTTCTCTTTTTAACAGCAGCAGAGTGCAGGGTGGAGAGGGGGCGACTCCATTTCCACTGGGCTGCCCGATCACTGAGATCAGGGACACACTGGGAGAGAAGCCATGGGTGCAGAGGGACCAGAGGTTCCTCTAAGATTGGCGGATGCTGGAAGATATACTTCCAGCAGCAGTATAGTTTTCTGGTTTAAGTGATATTCAGTAGTTTTCAAAATCGGACATGTGCATCCATTCTATAAATACACCAAAACAAGGGTGTAACTAGGGTATTTGGTGCCCAGGGCAAGTTAAAGAATGCTCCCCTCCCTCCTACCAAAAAAAAAAATCACGCACTTCCGAAAAAGGGACACGGTCAGCTGGGGATAGGTATAATCACTGTTTTGGTGAGTAACTGAAAGAGACACATGGGGCAGAGAGAGAGAGTGAGACAACGGAAAGAGAATGAGAAACCAGGGGCAGAGAGAGATGGAGATAGAGAGAGGGAAGGATCAGGAGCAAAGAGAGAGAGAGACCATGGGCAGTGAGAGGGGCACATGGGAGAGAGGGAGACAGAGACCAGGGCCAGACAGAGAGAGGGAGATATGGGGAAGAGAGAGAGAGACAGTGGCGGAACTAGAGAATGGTGGGCCCCGGTGCAACAATATGCATTGGGCCCCTCTCCCTTATTAAAAATAGGGATAGCACGTGCCACAGAAAAAACTGTAAGTGGGTGACTGAGGCAGGGGTGACAGGGAGAGAGTGGGTGACTGAGGCAAGGGTGACAGGGAGAGAGTGGGTGACTGAGGCAGGGGTGACAGGGAGAGAGTGGGTGACTGAAGCAGGGATGACAGGTAGATAGTGAGTGACTGAAGCAGGGGTGACAGGGAAATAGTGGGTGACTGAGGCAGGGGTGACAGGGAGAGAGTGGGTGACTGAGGCAGGGCTGACAGGGAGAGAGCGGGTGACTGAGGCAGGGCCGACAGGGAGAGAGCGGGTGACTGAGGCAGGGCTGACAGGGAGAGAGCGGGTGACTGAGGCAGGGCTGAAAGGGAGAGAGCGGGTGACTGAGGCAGGGCTGACAGGGAGAGAGCGGGTGACTGAGGCAGGGCTGACAGGGAGAGAGCGGGTGACTGGGGCAGAGCTGACAGGGAGAGAGCGGGTGACTGAGGCAGAGCTGACTGGGAGATAGCGGTTGACTGAAGCAGAGCTGACTGGGAGATAGCGGGTGACTGAAACAGGGGTGACAGGGAGATAGCGGGTGACTGAAGCAGGGGTGACAGGGAGATAGTGGGTGACTGAGGCATGTCAGGCCTCGGAGCCTCACCTCCAGTGGGTGCTCCCGCGGGTTACCATCCCGCTGGTTGGCGCAGCAGCGGCGGCAGGGAGCTGCTGGCAGCGGGTCCTCCTGGACGGATGTGCGGCTGCAAAGGGCCAGGGGCCGATGGTCTGGAGAGTTGGGCGCTGCGGTGGGGATCGCTGCTTTAATGTCCTCTAGTGGTGACACAGTATAGTGTGTCAGAGACAGAAGCTGGCTAAAGCTGTGTGCCAACAGCTATGAATGTCTCCTGTGCTGGGGACAGTCATGTTGGAGACCAGAGTATTACCAATGAAGTTCCCAATCTGTGTCCAGCCAATCCTGCGTGTTCTCCCCTTACAAAAGGGGCCTGGTTCAGAGGGAGAGTGCCAGTGCTTCAAGTTACCTCCTTGTGAAAGGTTCTCCAGCTCTGTGCTCCCAGGTTACTTCTGGTTCCCTGGTCCTGGTTGCTATCATCTATCGGTTACCTAAACGCTGCTGCAGTCCTGCTGTCTAAGTCCATTGCCACTCGTGGAAGCGCTCACGGGGTCCCAGGTCATAGAGGAGCTCCAGGTGCTAACGTCGGTTCCCACAGACGTCTTCATTTCTTCCAAGTTCTTCAGCCTCGTCTTTCAGTCACAAACCACAGTCTTCATTTCTTCAAAGTCCAAGTTCTTCAGCCTCATCTTTCAATCACAAACCACATCTTCATTTCTTCAAAGTCCAAGAACTACAGCCCCATCTTTTAATCATAAAACACAGTCTTCAGTTCTTCTTTACCGGAGTTCTTCAACTTCACTCTTCAAGTCATTTAACCATAGACTCTAATTCTTCCAGTTTCTTCTATTTCTCCAATACTCGTGTACAGCCTGATTATTCATTAAAACTACAGTTATTTTCCTACGAAGTCCTCTTTATCTTTACGCCCTCCGGCCAATGTTAACACTTCGTTTGGCTTCCACCCCATGAGGAGGAATTACATTCAGCCACCTCGTTTACTCTCCTCAAAGGTAGCTGTCCCTTCAGCCAAAACTCGGTTGTCAAAACCCCAACTTACGCCGAGCGTGACAAGGCAGGGCTGACAGGGAGAGAGTGGGAAACTGATGAGGCAGGGGAGACAGGGAGAGAGTGGGTGATTGGTGAGGCCGGGGTGACAGGGAGAGAGTGGGCGACTGGTGAGGCAGGGGTGACAGGGAGAGAGTGGGCAACTGGTGAGGCAGGGGTGACAGGGAGAGAGTGGGCGACTGGTGAGGCAGGGGTGACAGGGAGAGAGTGGGCGACTGATGAGGCAGGGGTGACAGGGACATACTGGGCGACTGGTGAGGCAGGGGTGACAGGGAGAGAGTGGGCGACTGATGAGGCAGGGGTGACAGGGACATACTGGGCGACTGGTGAGGCAGGGGTGACAGGGAGAGAGTGGGCAACTGGTGAGGCAGGGGTGACAGGGAGAGAGTGGGTGAATGATGCAGGGGTGACAGGGAGATAGTGGGTGACTGAAGCAGGGGTTACAGGGAGAGAGTGGATGACTGAGGCAGGGGTGACAGGGAGATAGTGGGTGAATGATGCAGGGGTGACAGGAGGATAGTGGGTGACTGAGGCAGGGGTGACAGGAGGATAGTGGGTGACTGAGGCAGGGGTGACAGGAGGATAGTGGGTGACTGAGGCAGGGGTGACAGGAGAATAGTGGGTGACTGAGGCAGTGGTGACAGGGAGAGAGTGGGTGACAGGGAGAGAGTGGGTGACTGAGGCAGGGCTGACAGGGAGAGAGTGGGTGACTGAGGCAGGGCTGACAGGGAGAGAGTGGGTGACTGAGGCAGGGCTGACAGGGAGAGAGTGGGTGACTGAGGCAGGGCTGACAGGGAGAGAGTGGGCGACTGGTGAAGCAGGGCTGACAGGGAGAGAGTGGGTGACTGGTGAGACAGGGCTGAAAGGGAGGTAGTGGGTGTCTAGTGAGGCAGGTGTGACATGGAGATAGTGGGTGACTGAGGCAGGTGTGATAGGAAAATAGTGGGTGACTGAGGCAGGTGTGACAGGGAGAGAGTGGGTGAATGATGCAGGGGTGACAGAGAGAAAGTGGGTGACTGAAGCAGGGGTGACAGGGAGAGAGTGGGTGACTGAGGAAGGGGTGACAGGGAGAGAGTGGGTGACTGAGGCAGGGGTGACAGGAGGATAGTGGGTGACTGGTGAGGCAGGGGTGTCAGGGAGGTAGTGGGCGACTGGTAAGGCAGGGGTGACAGGGAGGTAGTGGGCGACTGGTGAGGCAGGGGTGACAGGGAGGTAGTGGGTGACTAGTGAGGCAGGTGTGACATGGAGATAGTGGGTAACTGAGGCAGGTGTGATAGGAGATAGTGGGTGACTGAGGCAGGTGTGACAAGGAGATAGTGGCTGAATGATGCAGGGGTGACAGGGAGATAGTGGGTGAATGATGCAGGGGTGACAGGGAGATAGTGGGTGAATGATGCAGGGGTGACAGGAGGATAGTGGGTGACTGAGGCAGGGGTGACAGGAGGAGAGTGAGTGACTGAGGCAGGGGTGACAGGGAGAGAGTGGGTGACAGGGAGAGAGTGGGTGACTGAGGCAGGGCTGACAGGGAGAGAGTGGGTGTCTGAGGCATGGCTTACAGGGAGAGAGTGGGTGACTGAGGCAGGGCTTACAGGGACAGAGTGGGCGACTGGTGAGGAAGCGCTGACAGGGAGAGAGTGGGCGATTGGTGAGGCAGGGCTGACAGAGAGGTAGTGGGTGACTAGTGAGGCAGGTGTGACATGGAGATAGTGGGTGACTGAGGCAGGTGTGACAGGGAAATAGTGGGTGAATGATGCAGGGGTGACAGGGAAATAGTGGGTGACTGAAGCAGGGGTGACAGGGAGAGAGTGGGTGACTGAGTCAGGGGTGACAGGGAGAGAGTGGGTGACTGAGGCAGGGGTGACAGGAGGATAGTGGGGGACTGGTGAGGCAGGGGTGACAGGGAGGTAGTGGGCGACTGGTGAGGCAGGGGTGACAGGGAGGTAGTGGGTGACTGGTGAGGCAGGGGTGATAGTGAGGTAGTGGGCGACTGGTGAGGCAGGGGTGACAGGGAGGTAGTGGGTGACTGGTGAGGCAGGGTTGACAGGGACATAGTGGGCGACTGGTGAGGCAGGGGTGACAGTGAGGTAGTGGGTGACTAGTGAGGCAGGGGTGACATGGAGATAGTGGGTGACTGAGGCAGGTGTGATAGGGAGATAGTGGGTGACTAAGGCAGGTGTGAAAGGGAGATAGTGGGTGAATTATGCAGGGGTGACAGGGAGATAGTGGCTGAATGAAGCAGGGGTGACAGGGAGAGAGTGGGTGACTGAGGCAGGAGTGACAGGGAGAGAGTGGGTGACTGAGGCAGGTGTGACAGGGAGATAGTGGGTGAATGATGCAGGGGTGACAGAGAAATAGTGGGTGACTGAAGCAGGGGTGATAGGGAGATAGTGGGTGACTGAGTCAGGGGTGACAGGGAGAGAGTGGGTGACTGAGGCAGGGGTGACAGGAGGATAGTGGTGGACTGGTGAGGCAGGGGTGACAGAGAGGTAGTGGGCGACTGGTGAGGCAGGGGTGACAGGGAGGTAGTGGGCGACTGGTGAGGCAGGGGTGACAGGGAGGTAGTGGGCGACTGGAGAGGCAGGGGTGACAGGGAGGTAGTGGGCGACTGGTGAGGCAGGGGTGACAGGGACATAGTGGGAGACTGGTGAGGCAGGTGTGACAGGGAGGTAGTGGGTGACTAGTGAGGCAGGGGTGACATGGAGATAGTGGGTGACTGAGGCAGGTGTGATATGGAGATAGTGGGTGACTGAGGCAGGTGTGAAAGGGAGATAGTGGGTGAATGATGCAGGGGTGACAGGGAGATAGTGGCTGACTGAAGCAGGGGTGACAGGAAGAGAGTGGGTGACTGAGGCAGGGGTGACAGGGAGAGAGTGGGTGACTGAGGCAGGGGTGACAGGGAGAGAGTGGGTGACTGGTGAGGCAGGGGTGACAGGGAGGTAGTGGGCGACTGGTGAGGCAGGGGTGACAGGGAGGTAGTGGGCGACTGGTGAGGCAGGGGTGACAGGGAGGTAGTGGGCGACTGGTGAGGCAGGGGTGACAGGGAGGTAGTGGGCGACTGGTGAGGCAGGGGTGACAGGGACATAGTGGGCGACTGGTGAGGCAGGGGTTACAGGGACATAGTGGGCGACTGGTGAGTCAGGGGTGACAGGGACATAGTGGGCGACTGGTTAGGCAGGTGTGACAGGGATAGAGTGGGCGACCGGTGAGGCAGGAGTGACAGGGAGAAAGTGGGTGACTGAGGCAGGGGTGACAGGGAGAGAGTGGGTGACTGAGGCAGGGGTGACAGGAAGAGAGTGGGTGACTGAGGCAGGGGTGACAGGGAGAAAGTGGGTGACTGAGGCAGGGGTGACAAGGAGATAGTGGGTGACTGGTGAGGCAGGGGTTACAGGGAGATAGTGGGTGACTGGTGAGGCAGGGGTGACAGTGAGGTAGTGGGTGACTGGTGAGACAGGGGTGACAGGGAGATAGTGGGTGACTGAAGCAGGGGTAACAGGAGGATAGTGGGTGAATGAGGCAGGGGTGAAAGAAGGATAGTGAGTGACTGAGGCAGGGATGACAGGGACATAGTGGGTGACTGAAGCAGCTATGACAGGGATAGAGTGGGTGACTGAGGCAGGGGTGTCAAGAAGAGAGTGGGTGGCTGAAGCAGGGGTAACAGGGAGATATGGATGACTGAAGCAGGGGTGACAGGGAGATAGTGGGTGACTGAAGCAGGGGTGACAGTGAGATAGTAGGTGACTGAAGCAGGGGTGACAGGGAGATAGTGGGTAACAGAAGCAGGGGTGACAGAGAGTGGGTGACTGAAGCAGGGCTGACAGGGAGAAAGTGGATGACCGGTAGACAGTGGTTGACTGAAGCAGGGGTGACAGGGAGAGAGTGGGTGACTTGTTAGGCAGGGGTGACAGGGAGAGAGTGGGTGGCTGGTGAGGCAGGGGTGACAGGGAGGTAGTGGGTGACTGGTGAGGCAGGGGTGACGGAGGTAGTGGGCGACTGGTGAGACAGGGGTGACAGGGAGGTAGTGGGCGACTGGTGAGGCAGGGGTGACAGGGAGGTAGTGTGCGACTGGTGAGGCAGGGGTGACAGGGACATAGTGGGCGACTTGTGAGTCAGGGGTGACAGGGACATAGTGGGCGACTGGTTAGGCAGATGTGACAGGGAGAGAGTGGGCGACTGGTGAGGCAGGAGTGACAGGGAGAAAGTGGGTGACTGATGCAGGGGTGACAGGGAGAGAGAGGGTAACTGAGGCAGGGGTGAAAGGGAGATTGTGGGTGACTGAGGCAGGGGTGACAGGGAGGTAGTGGGTGACTGGTGAGGCAGGGGTGACAGGGAGATAGTGGGTGACTGGTGAGGCAGGGGTGACAGGGAGGTAGTGGGTGACTGGTGAGGCAGGGGTGACAGGGAGGTAGTGGGTGACTGGTGAGACAGGGGTGACAGGGAGATAGTGGTTGACTGAGGCAGGGGTAACAGGAGGATAGTGGGTGACTAAAGCAGGGGTGACAGAAGGATAGTGGGTGATTGAGGCAGGGGTGACAGTGACATAGTGGGTGACTGAAACAGGTGTGACTGAGGCAGGGGTGTCAGGAAGAGAGTGGGTGACTGAAGCAGGGGTGACAGGGAGATAGTGGGTGACTGAGGCAGGGGTGACAGTGAGATAGTAGGTGACTGAAGCAGGGGTGACAGGGAGATAGTGGGTGACTGAGGCAGGGGTGACAGGGAGATAGTGGGTTACTGAAGCAAGGGTGACAGGGAGATAGTGGGTGACTGGTGAGGCAGGGGTGACAGAGAGATAGTAGGTAACAGAAGCAGGGGTGACAGAGAGTTGGTGACTGAAGCAGGGGTGACAGGGTGATAGTGGATGACCGGTAGACAGTGGGTGACTGAAGCAGGGGTGACAGGGAGAGAGTGGGCGACTAGTTAGGCAGGGGTGACAGGAAGAGAGTGGGTGACTGGTGAGGCAGGGGTGACGGAGGTAGTGGGCGACTGGTGAGACAGGGGTGACAGGGAGGTAGTGGGCGACTGGTGAGGCAGGGGTGACAGGGAGGTAGTGGGTGACTGGTGAGGCAGGGGTGACAGGGACATACTAGGTGACTGGTGAGGCAGGGGTGAGAGGGACATACAGGGTGACTGGTGAGGCAGGGGTGACAGGGACATACTGGGCGACTGGTGAGGCAGGGGTGACAGGGAAGTAGTGGGTGACTGGTGAGGCGGAGTGACGGAGGTAGTGGGCGACTGGTGAGGCAGGGGTGACAGGGAGGTAGTGGGCGACTAGTGAGGCAGGGGTGACAGGGACATACTGGGTGACTTGTGAGTCAGGGGTGACAGGGACATAGTGGGCGACTGGTGAGGCAGGGGTGACAGGGAGAGAGTGGGCAACTGGTGAGGCAGGGGTGACAGGGAGATAGTTGGTGACTGAAGCAGGGGTGACAGGGAGATAGTGGGTGACTGAAGCAGGGGTGACAGGGAGATAGTGGGTGACTGAAGCAAGGGTGACAGGGAGATAGTGGGTGACTGGTGAGTCAGGGGAAACAGGGACATAGTGGGCGACTGGTGAGGCAGGGGTGACAGGGAGAGAGTGGGCAACTGGTGAGGCAGGGGTGACAGGGAGATAGTGGGTGACTGAAGCAGGGGTGACAGGGAGAGAGTGGGTGACTGGTGAGGCAGGGTTGACAGGGAGGTAGTGGGCGACTGGTGAGGCAGGGGTGACAGAGAGATAGTGGGCGACTGGTGAGGCAGGGGTGACAGGGAGGTAGTGGGCGACTGGTGAGGCAGGGGTGACAGGGACATAGTGGGCGATTGGTGAGGCAGGGGTTTCAGGGACATTGTGGGCGACTGGTGAGTCAGGTGTGACAAGGACATAGTTTGCGACTGGTTAGGCAGGTGTGACAGGGATAAAGTGGCGAATGGTGAGGCAGGGGTTTCAGGGACATTGTGGGCGACTGGTGAGTCAGGGGTGACAGGGACATAGTGGGCGACTGGTTAGGCAGGTGTGATAGGGATAGAGTGGGCGACTGGTGAGGCAGAAGTGACAGGGAGAAAGTGGGTGACTGAGGCAGGGGTGACAAGGAGAGAGTGGGTGACTGAGGCAGGGGTGACAGGAAGAGAGTGGG
Source organism: Pseudophryne corroboree (assembly GCF_028390025.1). Classification (NCBI taxonomy): domain Eukaryota; kingdom Metazoa; phylum Chordata; class Amphibia; order Anura; family Myobatrachidae; genus Pseudophryne; species Pseudophryne corroboree. The sequence goes on from NC_086448.1 coordinate 469,020,129, forward strand.
TGACTGAGGCAGCGGTGACAGGGAGAAAGTGGGTGACTGAGGCAGGGGTGACAGGGAGATAGTGGGTGACTGGTGAGGCAGGGGTGACAGGGAGGAAGTGGGTGACTGGTGAGGCAGGGGTGACAGTAAGGTAGTGGGTGACTGGTGAGACAGGGGTGACAGGGAGATAGTGGGTGACTGAGGCAGGGGTAACAGGAGGATAGTGGGTGACTGAGGCAGGGGTGACAGAAGGATAGTGGGTGACTGAGGCAGGGATGACAGGGACATAGTGGGTGACTGAAGCAGGTGTGACAGGGAGAGAGTGGGTGACTGAGGCAGGGGTGTCAAGAAGATAGTGGGTGACTGAAGCAAGGGTGAAAGGGAGATAGTGGGTGACTGGTGAGTCAGGGAGACAGGGAAATAGTGGGCGACTGGTGAGGCAGGGGTGACAGGGAGATAGTGGGTGACTGAAGCAGGGGAGACAGGGAGAGAGTGGGTGACTGGTGAGGCAGGGTTGACAGGGAGGTAGTGGGCGACTGGTGAGGCAGGGGTGACAGGGAGGTAGTCGGCGACTGGTGAGGCAGGGGTGAAAGGGAGGTAGTGGGCGACTGGTGAGGCAGGGGTGACAGGAACATAGTGGGCGACTGGTGAGGCAGGGGTGACAGGGAGATAGTTGGTGACTGAAGCAGGGGTGACAGGGAGATAGTGGGTGACTGAAGCAGGGGTGACAGGGAGATAGTGGGTGACTGAAGCAAGGGTGACAGGGAGATAGTGGGTGACTGGTGAGTCAGGGGAAACAGGGACATAGTGGGCGACTGGTGAGGCAGGGGTGACAGGGAGAGAGTGGGCAACTGGTGAGGCAGGGGTGACAGGGAGATAGTGGGTGACTGAAGCAGGGGTGACAGGGAGAGAGTGGGTGACTGGTGAGGCAGGGTTGACAGGGAGGTAGTGGGCGACTGGTGAGGCAGGGGTGACAGAGAGATAGTGGGCGACTGGTGAGGCAGGGGTGACAGGGAGGTAGTGGGCGACTGGTGAGGCAGGGGTGACAGGGACATAGTGGGCGATTGGTGAGGCAGGGGTTTCAGGGACATTGTGGGCGACTGGTGAGTCAGGGGTGACAAGGACATAGTTTGCGACTGGTTAGGCAGGTGTGACAGGGATAAAGTGGCGAATGGTGAGGCAGGGGTTTCAGGGACATTGTGGGCGACTGGTGAGTCAGGGGTGACAGGGACATAGTGGGCGACTGGTTAGGCAGGTGTGATAGGGATAGAGTGGGCGACTGGTGAGGCAGAAGTGACAGGGAGAAAGTGGGTGACTGAGGCAGGGGTGACAAGGAGAGAGTGGGTGACTGAGGCAGGGGTGACAGGAAGAGAGTGGGTGACTGAGGCAGCGGTGACAGGGAGAAAGTGGGTGACTGAGGCAGGGGTGACAGGGAGATAGTGGGTGACTGGTGAGGCAGGGGTGACAGGGAGGAAGTGGGTGACTGGTGAGGCAGGGGTGACAGTAAGGTAGTGGGTGACTGGTGAGACAGGGGTGACAGGGAGATAGTGGGTGACTGAGGCAGGGGTAACAGGAGGATAGTGGGTGACTGAGGCAGGGGTGACAGAAGGATAGTGGGTGACTGAGGCAGGGATGACAGGGACATAGTGGGTGACTGAAGCAGGTGTGACAGGGAGAGAGTGGGTGACTGAGGCAGGGGTGTCAAGAAGATAGTGGGTGACTGAAGCAAGGGTGAAAGGGAGATAGTGGGTGACTGGTGAGTCAGGGAGACAGGGAAATAGTTGGCGACTGGTGAGGCAGGGGTGACAGGGAGATAGTGGGTGACTGAAGCAGGGGTGACAGGGAGAGAGTGGGTGACTGGTGAGGCAGGTTTGACAGGGAGGTAGTGGGCGACTGGTGAGGCAGGGGTGACAGGGAGGTAGTGGGCGACTGGTGAGGCAGGGGTGACAGGGAGGTAGTCGGCGACTGGTGAGGCAGGGGTGAAAGGGAGGTAGTGGGCGACTGGTGAGGCAGGGGTGACAGGAACATAGTGGGCGACTGGTGAGGCAGGGGTTTCAGGGACATAGTGGGCGACTGGTGAGTCAGGGGTGACAGGGACATAGTGGGCGACTGGTTAGGCATATGTGACAGGGATAGAGTGGGCGACTGGTGAGGCAGGAGTGACAGGGAGAAAGTGGGTGACTGAGGCAGGGGTGACAGGGAGAGAGTGGGTGAATGATGCAGGGGTGACAGGGAGATAGTGGGTGAATGATGCAGGGGTGACAGGAGGATAGTGGGTGACTGAGGCAGGGGTGACAGGAAGAGAGAGTGAGTGACTGAGGAAGGGGTGACAGGGAGAGAGTGGGTGACAGGGAGAGAGTGGGTGACTGAGGCAGGGCTGACAGGGAGAGAGTGGGTGACTGAGGCATGGCTTACAGGGAGAGAGTGGGTGACTGAGGCAGGGCTTACAGGGACAGAGTGGGCGACTGGTGAGGAAGGGCTGACAGGGAGAGAGTGGGCGATTGGTGAGGCAGGGCTGACAGGGAGGTAGTGGGTGACTAGTGAGGCAGGTGTGACATGGAGATAGTGGGTGACTGAGGCAGGTGTGACAGGGAAATAGTGGGTGAATGATGCAGGGGTGACAGGGAAATAGTGGGTGACTGAAGCAGGGGTGACAGGGAGAGAGTGGGTGACTGAGTCAGGGGTGACAGGGAGAGAGTGGGTGACTGAGGCAGGGGTGACAGGAGGATAGTGGGGTACTGGTGAGGCAGGGGTGACAGGGAGGTAGTGGGCGACTGGTGAGGCAGGGGTGACAGGGAGGTAGTGGGCGACTGGAGAGGCAGGGGTGACAGGGAGCTAGTTGGCGACTGGTGAGGCAGGGGTGACAGGGACATAGTGGGAGACTGAGGCAGGTGTGATAGGGAGATAGTGGGTGACTAAGGCAGGTGTGAAAGGGAGATAGTGGGTGAATTATGCAGGGGTGACAGGGAGATAGTGGCTGAATGAAGCAGGGGTGACAGGGAGAGAGTGGGTGACTGAGGCAGGGGTGACAGGGAGAGAGTGGGTGACTGAGGCAATTGTGACAGGGAGATAGTGGGTGAATGATGCAGGGGTGACAGAGAAATAGTGGGTGACTGAAGCAGGGGTGATAGGGAGAGAGTGGGTGACTGAGTCAGGGGTGACAGGGAGAGAGTGGGTGACTGAGGCAGGGGTGACAGGAGGATAGTGGTGGACTGGTGAGGCAGGGGTGACAGGGAGGTAGTGGGTGACTGGTGAGGCAGGGGTGACAGGGAGGTAGTGGGCGACTGGTGAGGCAGGGGTGACAGGGAGGTAGTGGGCGACTGGAGAGGCAGGGGTGACAGGGAGCTAGTGGGCGACTGGTGAGGCAGGGGTGACAGGGACATAGTGGGAGACTGGTGAGGCAGGTGTGACAGGGAGGTAGTGGGTGACTAGTGAGGCAGGGGTTACATGGAGATAGTGGGTGACTGAGGCAGGTGAGATATGGAGATAGTGGGTGACTGAGGCAGGTGTGAAAGGGAGATAGTGGGTGAATGATGCAGGGGTGACAAGGAGAGAGTGGGTGACTGAGGCAGGGGTGACAGGGAGAGAGAGGGTGACTGAGGCAGGGGTGACAGGGAGAGAGTGGGTGACTGGTGAGGCAGGGGTGACAGGGAGGTAGTGGGCGACTGGTGAGGCAGGGGTGACAGGGAGGTAGTGGGCGACTGGTGAGGCAGGGGTGACAGGGAGGTAGTGGGCGACTGGTGAGGCAGGGGTGACAGGGAGGTAGTGGGCGACTGGAGAGGCAGGGGAGACAGGGAGGTAGTGGGCGACTGGTGAGGCAGGGGTGACAGGGACATAGTAGGAGACTGGTGAGGCAGGTGTGACAGGGAGGTAGTGGGTGACTAGTGAGGCAGGGGTGACATGGAGATAGTGGGTGACTGAGGCAGGTGTGATATGGAGATAGTGGGTGACTGAGGCAGGTGTGAAAGGGAGATAGTGGGTGAATGATGCAGGGGTGACAGGGAGATAATGGCTGACTGAAGCAGGGGTGACAGGGAGAGAGTGGGTGACTGAGGCAGGGGTGACAGGGAGAGAGTGGGTGACTGAGGCAGGGGTGACAGGGAGAGAGTGGGTGACTGGTGAGGCAGGGGTGACAGGGAGGTAGTGGGCGACTGGTGAGGCAGGGGTGACAGGGAGGTAGTGGGCGACTGGTGAGGCAGGGGTGACAGGGAGGTAGTGGGCGACTGGTGAGGCAGGGGCGACAGGGAGGTAGTGGGCGACTGGTGAGGCAGGGGTGACAGGGACATAGTGGGCGACTGGTGAGGCAGGGGTTACAGGGACATAGTGGGCGACTGGTGAGTCAGGGGTGACAGGGACATAGTGGGCGACTGGTTAGGCAGGTGTGACAGGGATAGAGTGGGCGACCGGTGAGGCAGGAGTGACAGGGAGAAAGTGGGTGACTGAGGCAGGGGTGACAGGGAGAGAGTGGGTGACTGAGGCAGGGGTGACAGGAAGAGAGTGGGTGACTGAGGCAGGGGTGACAGGGAGAAAGTGGGTGACTGAGGCAGGGGTGACAAGGAGATAGTGGGTGACTGGTGAGGCAGGGGTTACAGGGAGGTAGTGGGTGACTGGTGAGGCAGGGGTGACAGTGAGGTAGTGGGTGACTGGTGAGACAGGGGTGACAGGGAGATAGTGGGTGACTTGTTAGGCAGGGGTAACAGGGAGAGAGTGGGTGGCTGGTGAGGCAGGGGTGACAGGGAGGTAGTGGGTGACTGGTGAGGCAGGGGTGACGGAGGTAGTGGGCGACTGGTGAGACAGGGGTGACAGGGAGGTAGTGGGCGACTGGTGAGGCAGGGGTGACAGGGAGGTAGTGTGCGACTGGTGAGGCAGGGGTGACAGGGACATAGTGGGCGACTTGTGAGTCAGGGGTGACAGGGACATAGTGGGCGACTGGTTAGGCAGATGTGACAGGGAGAGAGTGGGCGACTGGTGAGGCAGGAGTGACAGGGAGAAAGTGGGTGACTGATGCAGGGGTGACAGGGAGAGAGTGGGTAACTGAGGCAGGGGTGAAAGGGAGATTGTGGGTGACTGAGGCAGGGGTGACAGGGAGGTAGTGGGTGACTGAAGCAGGTGTGACAGGGATAGAGTGGGTGACTGAGGCAGGGGTGTCAAGAAGAGAGTGGGTGGCTGAAGCAGGGGTAACAGGGAGATATGGATGACTGAAGCAGGGGTGACAGGGAGATAGTGGGTGACTGAAGCAGGGGTGACAGTGAGATAGTAGGTGACTGAAGCAGGGGTGACAGGGAGATAGTGGGTAACAGAAGCAGGGGTGACAGAGAGTGGGTGACTGAAGCAGGGCTGACAGGGAGAAAGTGGATGACCGGTAGACAGTGGTTGACTGAAGCAGGGGTGACAGGGAGAGAGTGGGTGACTTGTTAGGCAGGGGTAACAGGGAGAGAGTGGGTGGCTGGTGAGGCAGGGGTGACAGGGAGGTAGTGGGTGACTGGTGAGGCAGGGGTGACGGAGGTAGTGGGCGACTGGTGAGACAGGGGTGACAGGGAGGTAGTGGGCGACTGGTGAGGCAGGGGTGACAGGGAGGTAGTGTGCGACTGGTGAGGCAGGGGTGACAGGGACATAGTGGGCGACTTGTGAGTCAGGGGTGACAGGGACATAGTGGGCGACTGGTTAGGCAGATGTGACAGGGAGAGAGTGGGCGACTGGTGAGGCAGGAGTGACAAGGAGAAAGTGGGTGACTGATGCAGGGGTGACAGGGAGAGAGTGGGTAACTGAGGCAGGGGTGAAAGGGAGATTGTGGGTGACTGAGGCAGGGGTGACAGGGAGGTAGTGGGTGACTGGTGAGGCAGGGGTGACAGGGAGATAGTGGGTGACTGGTGAGGCAGGGGTGACAGGGAGGTAGTGGGTGACTGGTGAGGCAGGGGTGACAGGGAGGTAGTGGGTGACTGGTGAGACAGGGGTGACAGGGAGATAGTGGTTGACTGAGGCAGGGGTAACAGGAGGATAGTGGGTGACTAAAGCAGGGGTGACAGAAGGATAGTGGGTGATTGAGGCAGGGGTGACAGTGACATAGTGGGTGACTGAAACAGGTGTGACTGAGGCAGGGGTGTCAGGAAGAGAGTGGGTGACTGAAGCAGGGGTGACAGGGAGATAGTGGGTGACTGAGGCAGGGGTGACAGTGAGATAGTAGGTGACTGAAGCAGGGGTGACAGGGAGATAGTGGGTGACTGAGGCAGGGGTTACAGGGAGATAGTGGGTTACTGAAGCAAGGGTGACAGGGAGATAGTGGGTGACTGGTGAGGCAGGGGTGACAGAGAGATAGTAGGTAACAGAAGCAGGGGTGACAGAGAGTGGGTGACTGAAGCAGGGGTGACAGGGAGATAGTGGATGACCGGTAGACAGTGGGTGACTGAAGCAGGGGTGACAGGGAGAGAGTGGGCGACTAGTTAGGCAGGGGTGACAGGGAGAGAGTGGGTGACTGGTGAGGCAGGGGTGACGGAGGTAGTGGGCGACTGGTGAGAAAGGGGTGACAGGGAGGTAGTGGGCGACTGGTGAGGCAGGGGTGACAGGGAGGTAGTGGGTGACTGGTGAGGCAGGGGTGACAGGGACATACTAGGTGACTGGTGAGGCAGGGGTGAGAGGGACATACAGGGTGACTGGTGAGGCAGGGGTGACAGGGACATACTGGGCGACTGGTGAGGCAGGGGTGACAGGGAAGTAGTGGGTGACTGGTGAGGCGGAGTGACGGAGGTAGTGGGCGACTGGTGAGGCAGGGGTGACAGGGAGGTAGTGGGCGACTAGTGAGGCAGGGGTGACAGGGACATACTGGGTGACTTGTGAGTCAGGGGTGACAGGGACATAGTGGGCGACTGGTGAGGCAGGGGTGACAGGGAGAGAGTGGGCAACTGGTGAGGCAGGGGTGACAGGGAGATAGTTGGTGACTGAAGCAGGGGTGACAGGGAGATAGTGGGTGACTGAAGCAGGGGTGACAGGGAGATAGTGGGTGACTGAAGCAAGGGTGACAGGGAGATAGTGGGTGACTGGTGAGTCAGGGGAAACAGGGACATAGTGGGCGACTGGTGAGGCAGGGGTGACAGGGAGAGAGTGGGCAACTGGTGAGGCAGGGGTGACAGGGAGATAGTGGGTGACTGAAGCAGGGGTGACAGGGAGAGAGTGGGTGACTGGTGAGGCAGGGTTGACAGGGAGGTAGCGGGCGACTGGTGAGGCAGGGGTGACAGTGAGATAGTGGGCGACTGGTGAGGCAGGGGTGACAGGGAGGTAGTGGGCGACTGGTGAGGCAGGGGTGACAGGGACATAGTGGGCGATTGGTGAGGCAGGGGTTTCAGGGACATTGTGGGCGACTGGTGAGTCAGGGGTGACAAGGACATAGTTTGCGACTGGTTAGGCAGGTGTGACAGGGATAAAGTGGCGACTGGTGAGGCAGGGGTTTCAGGGACATTGTGGGCGACTGGTGAGTCAGGGGTGACAGGGACATAGTGGGCGACTGGTTAGGCAGGTGTGATAGGGATAGAGTGGGCGACTGGTGAGGCAGAAGTGACAGGGAGAAAGTGGGTGACTGAGGCAGGGGTGACAAGGAGAGAGTGGGTGACTGAGGCAGGGGTGACAGGAAGAGAGTGGGTGACTGAGGCAGCGGTGACAGGGAGAAAGTGGGTGACTGAGGCAGGGGTGACAGGGAGATAGTGGGTGACTGGTGAGGCAGGGGTGACAGGGAGGAAGTGGGTGACTGGTGAGGCAGGGGTGACAGTAAGGTAGTGGGTGACTGGTGAGACAGGGGTGACAGGGAGATAGTGGGTGACTGAGGCAGGGGTAACAGGAGGATAGTGGGTGACTGAGGCAGGGGTGACAGAAGGATAGTGGGTGACTGAGGCAGGGATGACAGGGACATAGTGGGTGACTGAAGCAGGTGTGACAGGGAGAGAGTGGGTGACTGAGGCAGGGGTGTCAAGAAGATAGTGGGTGACTGAAGCAAGGGTGAAAGGGAGATAGTGGGTGACTGGTGAGTCAGGGAGACAGGGAAATAGTGGGCGACTGGTGAGGCAGGGGTGACAGGGAGATAGTGGGTGACTGAAGCAGGGGTGACAGGGAGAGAGTGGGTGACTGGTGAGGCAGGTTTGACAGGGAGGTAGTGGGCGACTGGTGAGGCAGGGGTGACAGGGAGGTAGTGGGCGACTGGTGAGGCAGGGGTGACAGGGAGGTAGTCGGCGACTGGTGAGGCAGGGGTGAAAGGGAGGTAGTGGGCGACTGGTGAGGCAGGGGTGACAGGAACATAGTGGGCGACTGGTGAGGCAGGGGTTTCAGGGACATAGTGGGCGACTGGTGAGTCAGGGGTGACAGGGACATAGTGGGCGACTGGTTAGGCATATGTGACAGGGATAGAGTGGGCGACTGGTGAGGCAGGAGTGACAGGGAGAAAGTGGGTGACTGAGGCAGGGGTGACAGGGAGGGAGTGGGTGAATGATGCAGGGGTGACAGGGAGATAGTGGGTGAATGATGCAGGGGTGACAGGAGGATAGTGGGTGACTGAGGCAGGGGTGACAGGAAGAGAGAGTGAGTGACTGAGGAAGGGGTGACATGGAGAGAGTGGGTGACAGGGAGAGAGTGGGTGACTGAGGCAGGGCTGACAGGGAGAGAGTGGGTGACTGAGGCATGGCTTACAGGGAGAGAGTGGGTGACTGAGGCAGGGCTTACAGGGACAGAGTGGGCGACTGGTGAGGAAGGGCTGACAGGGAGAGAGTGGGCGATTGGTGAGGCAGGGCTGACAGGGAGGTAGTGGGTGACTAGTGAGGCAGGTGTGACATGGAGATAGTGGGTGACTGAGGCAGGTGTGACAGGGAAATAGTGGGTGAATGATGCAGGGGTGACAGGGAAATAGTGGGTGACTGAAGCAGGGGTGACAGGGAGAGAGTGGGTGACTGAGTCAGGGGTGACAGGGAGAGAGTGGGTGACTGAGGCAGGGGTGACAGGGAGAGAGTGGGTGACTGAGTCAGGGGTGACAGGGAGAGAGTGGGTGACTGAGGCAGGGGTGACAGGAGGATAGTGGGGTACTGGTGAGGCAGGGGTGACAGGGAGGTAGTGGGCGACTGGTGAGGCAGGGGTGACAGGGAGGTAGTGGGCGACTGGAGAGGCAGGGGTGACAGGGAGCTAGTGGGTGACTGGTGAGGCAGGGGTGACAGGGATATAGTGGGAGACTGAGGCAGGTGTGATAGGGAGATAGTGGGTGACTAAGGCAGGTGTGAAAGGGAGATAGTGGGTGAATTATGCAGGGGTGACAGGGAGATAGTGGCTGAATGAAGCAGGGGTGACAGGGAGAGAGTGGGTGACTGAGGCAGGGGTGACAGGGAGAGAGTGGGTGACTGAGGCAATTGTGACAGGGAGATAGTGGGTGAATGATGCAGGGGTGACAGAGAAATAGTGGGTGACTGAAGCAGGGGTGATAGGGAGAGAGTGGGTGACTGAGTCAGGGGTGACAGGGAGAGAGTGGGTGACTGAGGCAGGGGTGACAGGAGGATAGTGGTGGACTGGTGAGGCAGGGGTGACAGGGAGGTAGTGGGCGACTGGTGAGGCAGGGGTGACAGGGAGGTAGTGGGCGACTGGTGAGGCAGGGGTGACAGGGAGGTAGTGGGCGACTGGAGAGGCAGGGGTGACAGGGAGCTAGTGGGCGACAGGTGAGGCAGGGGTGACAGGGACATAGTGGGAGACTGGTGAGGCAGGTGTGACAGGGAGGTAGAGGGTGACTAGTGAGGCAGGGGTTACATGGAGATAGTGGGTGACTGAGGCAGGTGTGATATGGAGATAGTGGGTGACTGAGGCAGGTGTGAAAGGGAGATAGTGGGTGAATGATGCAGGGGTGACAGGGAGAGAGTGGGTGACTGAGGCAGGGGTGACAGGGAGAGAGTGGGTGACTGAGGCAGGGGTGACAGGGAGAGAGTGGGTGACAGGGAGAGAGTGGGTGACTGAGGCAGGGCTGACAGGGAGAGAGTGGGTGACTGAGGCATGGCTTACAGGGAGAGAGTGGGTGACTGAGGCAGGGCTTACAGGGACAGAGTGGGTGACTGGTGAGGAAGGGCTGACAGGGAGAGAGTGGGCGATTGGTGAGGCAGGGCTGACAGGGAGGTAGTGGGTGACTAGTGAGGCAGGTGTGACATGGAGATAGTGGGTGACTGAGGCAGGTGTGACAGGGAAATAGTGGGTGAATGATGCAAGGGTGACAGGGAAATAGTGGGTGACTGAAGCAGGGGTGACAGGGAGAGAGTGGGTGACTGAGTCAGGGGTGACAGGGAGAGAGTGGGTGACTGAGGCAGGGGTGACAGGAGGATAGTGGGGTACTGGTGAGGCAGGGGTGACAGGGAGGTAGTGGGCGACTGGTGAGGCAGGGGTGACAGGGAGGTAGTGGGCGACTGGAGAGGCAGGGGTGACAGGGAGCTAGTGGGCGACTGGTGAGGCAGGGGTGACAGGGACATAGTGGGAGACTGAGGCAGGTGTGATAGGGAGATAGTGGGTGACTAAGGCAGGTGTGAAAGGGAGATAGTGGGTGAATTATGCAGGGGTGACAGGGAGATAGTGGCTGAATGAAGCAGGGGTGACAGGGAGAGAGTGGGTGACTGAGGCAGGGGTGACAGGGAGAGAGTGGGTGACTGAGGCAATTGTGACAGGGAGATAGTGGGTGAATGATGCAGGGGTGACAGAGAAATAGTGGGTGACTGAAGCAGGGGTGATAGGGAGAGAGTGGGTGACTGAGTCAGGGGTGACAGGGAGAGAGTGGGTGACTGAGGCAGGGGTGACAGGAGGATAGTGGTGGACTGGTGAGGCAGGGGTGACAGGGAGGTAGTGGGTGACTGGTGAGGCAGGGGTGACAGGGAGGTAGTGGGCGACTGGTGAGGCAGGGGTGACAGGGAGGTAGTGGGCGACTGGAGAGGCAGGGGTGACAGGGAGCTAGTGGGCGACTGGTGAGGCAGGGGTGACAGGGACATAGTGGGAGACTGGTGAGGCAGGTGTGACAGGGAGGTAGTGGGTGACTAGTGAGGCAGGGGTTACATGGAGATAGTGGGTGACTGAGGCAGGTGAGATATGGAGATAGTGGGTGACTGAGGCAGGTGTGAAAGGGAGATAGTGGGTGAATGATGCAGGGGTGACAAGGAGAGAGTGGGTGACTGAGGCAGGGGTGACAGGGAGAGAGAGGGTGACTGAGGCAGGGGTGACAGGGAGAGAGTGGGTGACTGGTGAGGCAGGGGTGACAGGGAGGTAGTGGGCGACTGGTGAGGCAGGGGTGACAGGGAGGTAGTGGGCGACTGGTGAGGCAGGGGTGACAGGGAGGTAGTGGGCGACTGGTGAGGCAGGGGTGACAGGGAGGTAGTGGGCGACTGGAGAGGCAGGGGTGACAGGGAGGTAGTGGGCGACTGGTGAGGCAGGGGTGACAGGGACATAGTAGGAGACTGGTGAGGCAGGTGTGACAGGGAGGTAGTGGGTGACTAGTGAGGCAGGGGTGACATGGAGATAGTGGGTGACTGAGGCAGGTGTGATATGGAGATAGTGGGTGACTGAGGCAGGTGTGAAAGGGAGATAGTGGGTGAATGATGCAGGGGTGACAGGGAGATAATGGCTGACTGAAGCAGGGGTGACAGGGAGAGAGTGGGTGACTGAGGCAGGGGTGACAGGGAGAGAGTGGGTGACTGAGGCAGGGGTGACAGGGAGAGAGTGGGTGACTGGTGAGGCAGGGGTGACAGGGAGGTAGTGGGCGACTGGTGAGGCAGGGGTGACAGGGAGGTAGTGGGCGACTGGTGAGGCAGGGGTGACAGGGAGGTAGTGGGCGACTGGTGAGGCAGGGGCGACAGGGAGGTAGTGGGCGACTGGTGAGGCAGGGGTGACAGGGACATAGTGGGCGACTGGTGAGGCAGGGGTTACAGGGACATAGTGGGCGACTGGTGAGTCAGGGGTGACAGGGACATAGTGGGCGACTGGTTAGGCAGGTGTGACAGGGATAGAGTGGGCGACCGGTGAGGCAGGAGTGACAGGGAGAAAGTGGGTGACTGAGGCAGGGGTGACAGGGAGAGAGTGGGTGACTGAGGCAGGGGTGACAGGAAGAGAGTGGGTGACTGAGGCAGGGGTGACAGGGAGAAAGTGGGTGACTGAGGCAGGGGTGACAAGGAGATAGTGGGTGACTGGTGAGGCAGGGGTTACAGGGAGGTAGTGGGTGACTGGTGAGGCAGGGGTGACAGTGAGGTAGTGGGTGACTGGTGAGACAGGGGTGACAGGGAGATAGTGGGTGACTTGTTAGGCAGGGGTAACAGGGAGAGAGTGGGTGGCTGGTGAGGCAGGGGTGACAGGGAGGTAGTGGGTGACTGGTGAGGCAGGGGTGACGGAGGTAGTGGGCGACTGGTGAGACAGGGGTGACAGGGAGGTAGTGGGCGACTGGTGAGGCAGGGGTGACAGGGAGGTAGTGTGCGACTGGTGAGGCAGGGGTGACAGGGACATAGTGGGCGACTTGTGAGTCAGGGGTGACAGGGACATAGTGGGCGACTGGTTAGGCAGATGTGACAGGGAGAGAGTGGGCGACTGGTGAGGCAGGAGTGACAGGGAGAAAGTGGGTGACTGATGCAGGGGTGACAGGGAGAGAGTGGGTGACTGAGGCAGGGGTGAAAGGGAGATTGTGGGTGACTGAGGCAGGGGTGACAGGGAGGTAGTGGGTGACTGAAGCAGGTGTGACAGGGATAGAGTGGGTGACTGAGGCAGGGGTGTCAAGAAGAGAGTGGGTGGCTGAAGCAGGGGTAACAGGGAGATATGGATGACTGAAGCAGGGGTGACAGGGAGATAGTGGGTGACTGAAGCAGGGGTGACAGTGAGATAGTAGGTGACTGAAGCAGGGGTGACAGGGAGATAGTGGGTAACAGAAGCAGGGGTGACAGAGAGTGGGTGACTGAAGCAGGGCTGACAGGGAGAAAGTGGATGACCGGTAGACAGTGGTTGACTGAAGCAGGGGTGACAGGGAGAGAGTGGGTGACTTGTTAGGCAGGGGTAACAGGGAGAGAGTGGGTGGCTGGTGAGGCAGGGGTGACAGGGAGGTAGTGGGTGACTGGTGAGGCAGGGGTGACGGAGGTAGTGGGCGACTGGTGAGACAGGGGTGACAGGGAGGTAGTGGGCGACTGGTGAGGCAGGGGTGACAGGGAGGTAGTGTGCGACTGGTGAGGCAGGGGTGACAGGGACATAGTGGGCGACTTGTGAGTCAGGGGTGACAGGGACATAGTGGGCGACTGGTTAGGCAGATGTGACAGGGAGAGAGTGGGCGACTGGTGAGGCAGGAGTGACAAGGAGAAAGTGGGTGACTGATGCAGGGGTGACAGGGAGAGAGTGGGTAACTGAGGCAGGGGTGAAAGGGAGATTGTGGGTGACTGAGGCAGGGGTGACAGGGAGGTAGTGGGTGACTGGTGAGGCAGGGGTGACAGGGAGATAGTGGGTGACTGGTGAGGCAGGGGTGACAGGGAGGTAGTGGGTGACTGGTGAGGCAGGGGTGACAGGGAGGTAGTGGGTGACTGGTGAGACAGGGGTGACAGGGAGATAGTGGTTGACTGAGGCAGGGGTAACAGGAGGATAGTGGGTGACTAAAGCAGGGGTGACAGAAGGATAGTGGGTGATTGAGGCAGGGGTGACAGTGACATAGTGGGTGACTGAAACAGGTGTGACTGAGGCAGGGGTGTCAGGAAGAGAGTGGGTGACTGAAGCAGGGGTGACAGGGAGATAGTGGGTGACTGAGGCAGGGGTGACAGTGAGATAGTAGGTGACTGAAGCAGGGGTGACAGGGAGATAGTGGGTGACTGAGGCAGGGGTTACAGGGAGATAGTGGGTTACTGAAGCAAGGGTGACAGGGAGATAGTGGGTGACTGGTGAGGCAGGGGTGACAGAGAGATAGTAGGTAACAGAAGCAGGGGTGACAGAGAGTGGGTGACTGAAGCAGGGGTGACAGGGAGATAGTGGATGACCGGTAGACAGTGGGTGACTGAAGCAGGGGTGACAGGGAGAGAGTGGGCGACTAGTTAGGCAGGGGTGACAGGGAGAGAGTGGGTGACTGGTGAGGCAGGGGTGACGGAGGTAGTGGGCGACTGGTGAGAAAGGGGTGACAGGGAGGTAGTGGGCGACTGGTGAGGCAGGGGTGACAGGGAGGTAGTGGGTGACTGGTGAGGCAGGGGTGACAGGGACATACTAGGTGACTGGTGAGGCAGGGGTGAGAGGGACATACAGGGTGACTGGTGAGGCAGGGGTGACAGGGACATACTGGGCGACTGGTGAGGCAGGGGTGACAGGGAAGTAGTGGGTGACTGGTGAGGCGGAGTGACGGAGGTAGTGGGCGACTGGTGAGGCAGGGGTGACAGGGAGGTAGTGGGCGACTAGTGAGGCAGGGGTGACAGGGACATACTGGGTGACTTGTGAGTCAGGGGTGACAGGGACATAGTGGGCGACTGGTGAGGCAGGGGTGACAGGGAGAGAGTGGGCAACTGGTGAGGCAGGGGTGACAGGGAGATAGTTGGTGACTGAAGCAGGGGTGACAGGGAGATAGTGGGTGACTGAAGCAGGGGTGACAGGGAGATAGTGGGTGACTGAAGCAAGGGTGACAGGGAGATAGTGGGTGACTGGTGAGTCAGGGGAAACAGGGACATAGTGGGCGACTGGTGAGGCAGGGGTGACAGGGAGAGAGTGGGCAACTGGTGAGGCAGGGGTGACAGGGAGATAGTGGGTGACTGAAGCAGGGGTGACAGGGAGAGAGTGGGTGACTGGTGAGGCAGGGTTGACAGGGAGGTAGCGGGCGACTGGTGAGGCAGGGGTGACAGTGAGATAGTGGGCGACTGGTGAGGCAGGGGTGACAGGGAGGTAGTGGGCGACTGGTGAGGCAGGGGTGACAGGGACATAGTGGGCGATTGGTGAGGCAGGGGTTTCAGGGACATTGTGGGCGACTGGTGAGTCAGGGGTGACAAGGACATAGTTTGCGACTGGTTAGGCAGGTGTGACAGGGATAAAGTGGCGACTGGTGAGGCAGGGGTTTCAGGGACATTGTGGGCGACTGGTGAGTCAGGGGTGACAGGGACATAGTGGGCGACTGGTTAGGCAGGTGTGATAGGGATAGAGTGGGCGACTGGTGAGGCAGAAGTGACAGGGAGAAAGTGGGTGACTGAGGCAGGGGTGACAAGGAGAGAGTGGGTGACTGAGGCAGGGGTGACAGGAAGAGAGTGGGTGACTGAGGCAGCGGTGACAGGGAGAAAGTGGGTGACTGAGGCAGGGGTGACAGGGAGATAGTGGGTGACTGGTGAGGCAGGGGTGACAGGGAGGAAGTGGGTGACTGGTGAGGCAGGGGTGACAGTAAGGTAGTGGGTGACTGGTGAGACAGGGGTGACAGGGAGATAGTGGGTGACTGAGGCAGGGGTAACAGGAGGATAGTGGGTGACTGAGGCAGGGGTGACAGAAGGATAGTGGGTGACTGAGGCAGGGATGACAGGGACATAGTGGGTGACTGAAGCAGGTGTGACAGGGAGAGAGTGGGTGACTGAGGCAGGGGTGTCAAGAAGATAGTGGGTGACTGAAGCAAGGGTGAAAGGGAGATAGTGGGTGACTGGTGAGTCAGGGAGACAGGGAAATAGTGGGCGACTGGTGAGGCAGGGGTGACAGGGAGATAGTGGGTGACTGAAGCAGGGGTGACAGGGAGAGAGTGGGTGACTGGTGAGGCAGGTTTGACAGGGAGGTAGTGGGCGACTGGTGAGGCAGGGGTGACAGGGAGGTAGTGGGCGACTGGTGAGGCAGGGGTGACAGGGAGGTAGTCGGCGACTGGTGAGGCAGGGGTGAAAGGGAGGTAGTGGGCGACTGGTGAGGCAGGGGTGACAGGAACATAGTGGGCGACTGGTGAGGCAGGGGTTTCAGGGACATAGTGGGCGACTGGTGAGTCAGGGGTGACAGGGACATAGTGGGCGACTGGTTAGGCATATGTGACAGGGATAGAGTGGGCGACTGGTGAGGCAGGAGTGACAGGGAGAAAGTGGGTGACTGAGGCAGGGGTGACAGGGAGGGAGTGGGTGAATGATGCAGGGGTGACAGGGAGATAGTGGGTGAATGATGCAGGGGTGACAGGAGGATAGTGGGTGACTGAGGCAGGGGTGACAGGAAGAGAGAGTGAGTGACTGAGGAAGGGGTGACATGGAGAGAGTGGGTGACAGGGAGAGAGTGGGTGACTGAGGCAGGGCTGACAGGGAGAGAGTGGGTGACTGAGGCATGGCTTACAGGGAGAGAGTGGGTGACTGAGGCAGGGCTTACAGGGACAGAGTGGGCGACTGGTGAGGAAGGGCTGACAGGGAGAGAGTGGGCGATTGGTGAGGCAGGGCAGACAGGGAGGTAGTGGGTGACTAGTGAGGCAGGTGTGACATGGAGATAGTGGGTGACTGAGGCAGGTGTGACAGGGAAATAGTGGGTGAATGATGCAGGGGTGACAGGGAAATAGTGGGTGACTGAAGCAGGGGTGACAGGGAGAGAGTGGGTGACTGAGTCAGGGGTGACAGGGAGAGAGTGGGTGACTGAGGCAGGGGTGACAGGGAGAGAGTGGGTGACTGAGTCAGGGGTGACAGGGAGAGAGTGGGTGACTGAGGCAGGGGTGACAGGAGGATAGTGGGGTACTGGTGAGGCAGGGGTGACAGGGAGGTAGTGGGCGACTGGTGAGGCAGGGGTGACAGGGAGGTAGTGGGCGACTGGAGAGGCAGGGGTGACAGGGAGCTAGTGGGTGACTGGTGAGGCAGGGGTGACAGGGATATAGTGGGAGACTGAGGCAGGTGTGATAGGGAGATAGTGGGTGACTAAGGCAGGTGTGAAAGGGAGATAGTGGGTGAATTATGCAGGGGTGACAGGGAGATAGTGGCTGAATGAAGCAGGGGTGACAGGGAGAGAGTGGGTGACTGAGGCAGGGGTGACAGGGAGAGAGTGGGTGACTGAGGCAATTGTGACAGGGAGATAGTGGGTGAATGATGCAGGGGTGACAGAGAAATAGTGGGTGACTGAAGCAGGGGTGATAGGGAGAGAGTGGGTGACTGAGTCAGGGGTGACAGGGAGAGAGTGGGTGACTGAGGCAGGGGTGACAGGAGGATAGTGGTGGACTGGTGAGGCAGGGGTGACAGGGAGGTAGTGGGCGACTGGTGAGGCAGGGGTGACAGGGAGGTAGTGGGCGACTGGTGAGGCAGGGGTGACAGGGAGGTAGTGGGCGACTGGAGAGGCAGGGGTGACAGGGAGCTAGTGGGCGACAGGTGAGGCAGGGGTGACAGGGACATAGTGGGAGACTGGTGAGGCAGGTGTGACAGGGAGGTAGAGGGTGACTAGTGAGGCAGGGGTTACATGGAGATAGTGGGTGACTGAGGCAGGTGTGATATGGAGATAGTGGGTGACTGAGGCAGGTGTGAAAGGGAGATAGTGGGTGAATGATGCAGGGGTGACAGGGAGAGAGTGGGTGACTGAGGCAGGGGTGACAGGGAGAGAGTGGGTGACTGAGGCAGGGGTGACAGGGAGAGAGTGGGTGACTGGTGAGGCAGGGGTGACAGGGAGGTAGTGGGCGACTGGTGAGGCAGGGGTGACAGGGAGGTAGTGGGCGACTGGTGAGGCAGGGGTGACAGGGAGGTAGTGGGCGACTGGTGAGGCAGGGGTGACAGGGAGGTAGTGGGCGACTGGAGAGGCAGGGGTGACAGGGAGGTAGTGGGCGACTGGTGAGGCAGGGGTGACAGGGACATAGTAGGAGACTGGTGAGGCAGGTGTGACAGGGAGGTAGTGGGTGACTAGTGAGGCAGGGGTGACATGGAGATAGTGGGTGACTGAGGCAGGTGTGATATGGAGATAGTGGGTGACTGAGGCAGGTGTGAAAGGGAGATAGTGGGTGAATGATGCAGGGGTGACAGGGAGATAGTGGCTGACTGAAGCAGGGGTGACAGGGAGAGAGTGGGTGACTGAGGCAGGGGTGACAGGGAGAGAGTGGGTGACTGAGGCAGGGGTGACAGGGAGAGAGTGGGTGACTGGTGAGGCAGGGGTGACAGGGAGGTAGTGGGCGACTGGTGAGGCAGGGGTGACAGGGAGGTAGTGGGCGACTGGTGAGGCAGGGGTGACAGGGAGGTAGTGGGCGACTGGTGGGGCAGGGGTGACAGGGAGGTAGTGGGCGACTGGTGAGGCGGGGGTGACAGGGACATAGTGGGCGACTGGTGAGGCAGGGGTTACAGGGACATAGTGGGCGACTGGTGAGTCAGGGGTGACAGGGACATAGTGGGCGACTGGTTAGGCAGGTGTGACAGGGATAGAGTGGGCGACCGGTGAGGCAGGAGTGACAGGGAGAAAGTGGGTGACTGAGGCAGGGGTGACAGGGAGAGAGTGGGTGACTGAGGCAGGGGTGACAGGAAGAGAGTGGGTGACTGAGGCAGGGGTGACAGGGAGAAAGTGGGTGACTGAGGCAGGGGTGACAGGGAGATAGTGGGTGACTGGTGAGGCAGGGGTTACAGGGATGTAGTGGGTGACTGGTGAGGCAGGGGTGACAGTGAGGTAGTGGGTGACTGGTGTGACAGGGGTGACAGGGAGATAGTGGGTGACTGAGGCAGGGGTAACAGGAGGATAGTGGGTGAATGAAGCAGGGGTGAAAGAAGGATAGTGAGTGACTGAGGCAGGGATGACAGGGACATAGTGGGTGACTGAAGCAGGTGTGACAGGGATAGAGTGGGTGACTGAGGCAGGGGTGTCAAGAAGAGAGTGGGTGGCTGAAGCAGGGGTAACAGGGAGATATGGATGACTGAAGCAGGGGTGACAGGGAGATAGTGGGTGACTGAAGCAGGGGTGACAGTGAGATAGTAGGTGAATGAAGCAGGGGTGACAGGGAGATAGTGGGTGACTGAAGCAGGGGTGACAGGGAGATAGTGGGTGACTGGTGAGGCAGGGGTGACAGGGAGATAGTGGGTAACTGAAGCAGGGGTGACAGAGAGTGGGTGACTGAAGCAGGGCTGACAGGGAGAAAGTGGATGACCGGTAGACAGTGGTTGACTGAAGCAGGGGTGACAGGGAGAGAGTGGGCGACTTGTTAGGCAGGGGTAATAGGGAGAGAGTGGGTGGCTGGTGAGGCAGGGGTGACAGGGAGGTAGTGGGTGACTGGTGAGGCAGGGGTGACGGAGGTAGTGGGCGACTGGTGAGACAGGGGTGACAGGGAGGTAGTGGGCGACTGGTGAGGCAGGGGTGACAGGGAGGTAGTGTGCGACTGGTGAGGCAGGGGTGACAGGGACATAGTGGGCGACTGGTGAGTCAGGGGTGACAGGGACATAATGGGCGACTGGTTAGGCAGATGTGACAGGGAGAGAGTGGGCGACTGGTGAGGCAGGAGTGACAGGGAGAAAGTGGGTGACTGATGCAGGGGGGACAGGGAGAGAGTGGGTAACTGAGGCAGGGGTGAAAGGGAGATTGTGGGTGACTGAGGCAGGGGTGACAGGGAGATAGTGGGTGACTGGTGAGGCAGGGGTGACAGGGAGATAGTGGGTGACTGGTGAGGCAGGGGGGACAGGGAGGTAGTGGGTGACTGGTGAGGCAGGGGTGACAGGGAGGTAGTGGGTGACTGGTGAGACAGGGGTGACAGGGAGATAGTGGTTGACTGAGGCAGGGGTAACAGGAGGATAGTGGGTGACTAAAGCAGGGGTGACAGAAGGATAGTGGGTGATTGAGGCAGGGGTGACAGTGACATAGTGGGTGACTGAAACAGGTGTGACTGAGGCAGGGGTGTCAGGAAGAGAGTGGGTGACTGAAGCAGGGGTGACAGGGAGATAGTGGGTGACTGAAGCAGGGGTGACAGTGAGATAGTAGGTGACTGAAGCAGGGGTGACAGGGAGATAGTGGGTGACTGAGGCAGGGGTGACAGGGAGATAGTGGGTTACTGAAGCAAGGGTGACAGGGAGATAGTGGGTGACTGGTGAGGCAGGGGTGACAGAGAGATAGTAGGTAACATTAGCAGGGGTGACAGAGAGTGGGTGACTGAAGCAGGGGTGACAGGGAGATAGTGGATGACCGGTAGACAGTGGGTGACTGAAGCAGGGGTGACAGGGAGAGAGTGGGCGACTAGTTAGGCAGGGGTGACAGGGAGAGAGTGGGTGACTGGTGAGGCAGGGGTGACGGAGGTAGTGGGCGACTGGTGAGACAGGGGTGACAGGGAGGTAGTGGGCGACTGGTGAGGCAGGGGTGACAGGGAGGTAGTGGGTGACTGGTGAGGCAGGGGTGACAGGGACATACTAGGTGACTGGTGAGGCAGGGGTGAGAGGGACATACAGGGTGACTGGTGAGGCAGGGGTGACAGGGACATACTGGGCGACTGGTGAGGCAGGGGTGACAGGGAAGTAGTGGGTGACTGGTGAGGCGGAGTGACGGAGGTAGTGGGCGACTGGTGAGGCAGGGGTGACAGGGAGGTAGTGGGCGCCTAGTGAGGCAGGGGTGACAGGGACATACTGGGTGACTTGTGAGTCAGGGGTGACAGGGACATAGTGGGCGACTGGTGAGGCAGGGGTGACAGGGAGAGAGTGGGCAACTGGTGAGGCAGGGGTGACAGGGAGATAGTTGGTGACTGAAGCAGGGGTGACAGGGAGATAGTGGGTGACTGAAGCAGGGGTGACAGGGAGATAGTGGGTGACTGAAGCAAGGGTGACAGGGAGATAGTGGGTGACTGGTGAGTCAGGGGTAACAGGGACATAGTGGGCGACTGGTGAGGCAGGGGTGACAGGGAGAGAGTGGGCAACTGGTGAGGCAGGGGTGACAGGGAGATAGTGGGTGACTGAAGCAGGGGTGACAGGGAGAGAGTGGGTGACTGGTGAGGCAGGGTTGACAGGGAGGTAGTGGGCGACTGGTGAGGCAGGGGTGACAGGGAGATAGTGGGCGACTGGTGAGGCAGGGGTGACAGGGAGGTAGTGGGCGACTGGTGAGGCAGGGGTGACAGGGACATAGTGGGCGACTGGTGAGGCAGGGGTTTCAGGGACATTGTGGGCGACTGGTGAGTCAGGGGTGACAGGGACATAGTGGGCGACTGGTTAGGCAGGTGTGACAGGGATAAAGTGGGCGACTGGTGAGGCAGAAGTGACAGGGAGAAAGTGGGTGACTGAGGCAGGGGTGACAAGGAGAGAGTGGGTGACTGAGGCAGGGGTGACAGGAAGAGAGTGGGTGACTGAGGCAGCGGTGACAGGGAGAAAGTGGGTGACTGAGGCAGGGGTGACAGGGAGATAGTGGGTGACTGGTGAGGCAGGGGTGACAGGGAGGAAGTGGGTGACTGGTGAGGCAGGGGTGACAGTAAGGTAGTGGGTGACTGGTGAGACAGGGGTGACAGGGAGATAGTGGGTGACTGAGGCAGGGGTAACAGGAGTATAGTGGGTGACTGAGGCAGGGGTGACAGAAGGATAGTGGGTGACTGAGGCAGGGATGACAGGGACATAGTGGGTGACTGAAGCAGGTGTGACAGGGAGAGAGTGGGTGACTGAGGCAGGGGTGTCAAGAAGATAGTGGGTGACTGAAGCAAGGGTGACAGGGAGATAGTGGGTGACTGGTGAGTCAGGGAGACAGGGAAATAGTGGGCGACTGGTGAGGCAGGGGTGACAGGGAGATAGTGGGTGACTGGTGAGGCAGGGGTGACAGGGACATACTAGGTGACTGGTGAGGCAGGGGTGAGAGGGACATACAGGGTGACTGGTGAGGCAGGGGAGACAGGGACATACTGGGCGACTGGTGAGGCAGGGGTGACAGGGAAGTAGTGGGTGACTGGTGAGGCGGAGTGACGGAGGTAGTGGGCGACTGGTGAGGCAGGGGTGACAGGGAGGTAGTGGGCGACTAGTGAGGCAGGGGTGACAGGGAGATAGTGGGCGACTGGTGAGGCAGGGGTGACAGGGAGGTAGTGGGCGACTGGTGAGGCAGGGGTGACAGGGACATAGTGGGCGACTGGTGAGGCAGGGGTTTCAGGGACATTGTGGGCGACTGGTGAGTCAGGGGTGACAGGGACATAGTGGGCGACTGGTTAGGCAGGTGTGACAGGGATAAAGTGGGCGACTGGTGAGGCAGAAGTGACAGGGAGAAAGTGGGTGACTGAGGCAGGGGTGACAAGGAGAGAGTGGGTGACTGAGGCAGGGGTGACAGGAAGAGAGTGGGTGACAGAGGCAGCGGTGACAGGGAGAAAGTGGGTGACTGAGGCAGGGGTGACAGGGAGATAGTGGGTGACTGGTGAGGCAGGGGTGACAGGGAGGAAGTGGGTGACTGGTGAGGCAGGGGTGACAGTAAGGTAGTGGGTGACTGGTGAGACAGGGGTGACAGGGAGATAGTTGGTGACTGAGGCAGGGGTAACAGGAGGATAGTGGGTGACTGAGGCAGGGGTGATAGAAGGATAGTGGGTGACTGAGGCAGGGATGACAGTGACATAGTGGGTGACTGAAGCAGGTGTGACAGGGAGAGAGTGGGTGACTGAGGCAGGGGTGTCAAGAAGATAGTGGGTGACTGAAGCAAGGGTGACAGGGAGATAGTGGGTGACTGGTGAGTCAGGGAGACAGGGAAATAGTGGGCGACTGGTGAGGCAGGGGTGACAGGGAGATAGTGGGTGACTGGTGAGGCAGGGGTGACAGGGACATACTAGGTGACTGGTGAGGCAGGGGTGAGAGGGACATACAGGGTGACTGGTGAGGCAGGGGTGACAGGGACATACTGGGCGACTGGTGAGGCAGGGGTGACAGGGAAGTAGTGGGTGACTGGTGAGGCGGAGTGACGGAGGTAGTGGGCGACTGGTGAGGCAGGGGTGACAGGGAGGTAGTGGGCGACTAGTGAGGCAGGGGTGACAGGGACATACTGGGTGACTTGTGAGTCAGGGGTGACAGGGAGAGAGTGGGCAACAGGTGAGGCAGGGGTGACAGGGAGATAGTGGGTGACTGAAGCAGGGGTGACAGGGAGAGAGTGGGTGACTGGTGAGGCAGGGTTGACAGGGAGGTAGTGGGCGACTGGTGAGGCAGGGGTGACAGGGAGATAGTGGGCGACTGGTGAGGCAGGGGTGACAGGGAGGTAGTGGGCGACTGGTGAGGCAGGGGTGACAGGGACATAGTGGGCGACTGGTGAGGCAGGGGTTTCAGGGACATTGTGGGCGACTGGTGAGTCAGGGGTGACAGGGACATAGTGGGCGACTGGTTAGGCAGGTGTGACAGGGATAAAGTGGGCGACTGGTGAGGCAGAAGTGACAGGGAGAAAGTGGGTGACTGAGGCAGGGGTGACAAGGAGAGAGTGGGTGACTGAGGCAGGGGTGACAGGAAGAGAGTGGGTGACTGAGGCAGCGGTGACAGGGAGAAAGTGGGTGACTGAGGCAGGGGTGACAGGGAGATAGTGGGTGACTGGTGAGGCAGGGGTGACAGGGAGGAAGTGGGTGACTGGTGAGGCAGGGGTGACAGTAAGGTAGTGGGTGACTGGTGAGACAGGGGTGACAGGGAGATAGTGGGTGACTGAGGCAGGGGTAACAGGAGGATAGTGGGTGACTGAGGCAGGGGTGACAGAAGGATAGTGGGTGACTGAGGCAGGGATGACAGGGACATAGTGGGTGACTGAAGCAGGTGTGACAGGGAGAGAGTGGGTGACTGAGGCAGGGGTGTCAAGAAGATAGTGGGTGACTGAAGCAAGGGTGACAGGGAGATAGTGGGTGACTGGTGAGTCAGGGAGACAGGGAAATAGTGGGCGACTGGTGAGGCAGGGGTGACAGGGAGATAGTGGGTGACTGGTGAGGCAGGGGTGACAGGGACATACTAGGTGACTGGTGAGGCAGGGGTGAGAGGGACATACAGGGTGACTGGTGAGGCAGGGGTGACAGGGACATACTGGGCGACTGGTGAGGCAGGGGTGACAGGGAAGTAGTGGGTGACTGGTGAGGCGGAGTGACGGAGGTAGTGGGCGACTGGTGAGGCAGGGGTGACAGGGAGGTAGTGGGCGACTAGTGAGGCAGGGGTGAAAGGGACATACTGGGTGACTTGTGAGTCAGGGGTGACAGGGACATAGTGGGCGACTGGTGAGGCAGGGGTGACAGGGAGAGAGTGGGCAACTGGTGAGGCAGGGGTGACAGGGAGATAGTTGGTGACTGAAGCAGGGGTGACAGGGAGATAGTGGGTGACTGAAGCAGGGGTGACAGGGAGATAGTGGGTGACTGAAGCAAGGGTGACAGGGAGATAGTGGGTGACTGGTGAGTCAGGGGTGACAGGGACATAGTGGGCGACTGGTGAGGCAGGGGTGACAGGGAGAGAGTGGGCAACTGGTGAGGCAGGGGTGACAGGGAGATAGTGGGTGACTGAAGCAGGGGTGACAGGGAGAGAGTGGGTGACTGGTGAGGCAGGGTTGACAGGGAGGTAGTGGGCGACTGGTGAGGCAGGGGTGACAGGGAGATAGTGGGCGACTGGTGAGGCAGGGGTGACAGGGAGGTAGTGGGCGACTGGTGAGGCAGGGGTGACAGGGACATAGTGGGCGACTGGTGAGGCAGGGGTTTCAGGGACATTGTGGGCGACTGGTGAGTCAGGGGTGACAGGGACATAGTGGGCGACTGGTTAGGCAGGTGTGACAGGGATAAAGTGGCGACTGGTGAGGCAGGGGTTTCAGGGACATTGTGGGCGACTGGTGAGTCAGGGGTGACAGGGACATAGTGGGCGACTGGTTAGGCAGGTGTGATAGGGATAGAGTGGGCGACTGGTGAGGCAGAAGTGACAGGGAGAAAGTGGGTGACTGAGGCAGGGGTGACAAGGAGAGAGTGGGTGACTGAGGCAGGGGTGACAGGAAGAGAGTGGGTGACTGAGGCAGCGGTGACAGGGAGAAAGTGGGTGACTGAGGCAGGGGTGACAGGGAGATAGTGGGTGACTGGTGAGGCAGGGGTGACAGGGAGGAAGTGGGTGACTGGTGAGGCAGGGGTGACAGTAAGGTAGTGGGTGACTGGTGAGACAGGGGTGACAGGGAGATAGTGGGTGACTGAGGCAGGGGTAACAGGAGGATAGTGGGTGACTGAGGCAGGGGTGACAGGGAGATAGTGGGTGACTGGTGAGTCAGGGAGACAGGGAAATAGTGGGCGACTGGTGAGGCAGGGGTGACAGGGAGATAGTGGGTGACTGAAGCAGGGGTGACAGGGAGAGAGTGGGTGACTGGTGAGGCAGGGTTGACAGGGAGGTAGTGGGCGACTGGTGAGGCAGGGGTGACAGGGAGGTAGTGGGCGACTGGTGAGGCAGGGGTGACAGGGAGGTAGTCGGCGACTGGTGAGGCAGGGGTGAAAGGGAGGTAGTGGGCGACTGGTGAGGCAGGGATGACAGGGACATAGTGGGCGACTGGTGAGGCAGGGGTTTCAAGGACATAGTGGGCGACTGGTGAGTCAGGGGTGACAGGGACATAGTGGGCGACTGGTTAGGCACATGTGACAGGGATAGAGTGGGCGACTGGTGAGGCAGGAGTGACAGGGAGAAAGTGGGTGACTGAGGCAGGGGTGACAGGGAGAGAGTGGGTGACTGAGGCAGGGGTGACAGGAAGAGAGTGGGTGACTGAGGCAGGGGTGACAGGGAGAAAGTGGGTGACTGAGGCAGGGGTGACAGGGAGATAGTGGGTGACTGGTGAGGCAGGGGTGACAGGGAGGTAGTGGGTGACTGGTGAGGCAGGGGTGAAGTGAGGTAGTGGGTGACTGGTGAGACAGGGGTGACAGGGAGATAGTGGGTGACTGAGGCAGGGGTAACAGGAGGATAGTGGGTGACTGAGGCAGGGGCGACAGAAGGATAGTGGGTGACTGAGGCAGGGATGACAGGGACATAGTGGGTGACTGAAGCAGGTGTGACAGGGAGAGAGTGGGTGACTGAGGCAGGGGTGTCAAGAAGAGAGTGGGTGGCTGAAGCAGGGGTAACAGGGAGATAGTGGGTGACTGAAGCAGGGGTGACAGGGAGATAGTGGGTGACTGAAGCAGAGGTGACAGGGAGATAGTGGGTGACTGAGGCAGGGGTGACAGGGAGATAGTGGGTGACTGAAGGAAGGGTGACAGGGAGATAGTGGGAGACTGGTGAGGCAGGGGTGACAGGGAGATAGTGGGTAACAGAAGCAGGGGTGACAGAGAGTGGGTGACTGAAGCAGGGGTGACAGGGAGAAAGTGGATGACCGGTAGACAGTGGGTGACTGAAGCAGGGGTGACAGGGAGAGAGTGGGCGACTTGTTAGGCAGGGTTGACAGGGAGAGAGTGGGTGGCTGGTGAGGCAGGGGTGACAGGGAGGTAGTGGGCGACTGGTGAGGAAGGGGTGACAGGGAGGTAGTGGGCGACTGGTGAGGCAGGGGTGACAGGGAGGTAGTGGGCGACTGGTAAGGCAGGGGTGACAGGGAGATAGTGGGCGACTGGTGAGGCAGGGGTGACAGGGACATAGTGGGCGACTGGTGAGGAAGGGGTTTCTGGGACATAGTGGGCGACTGGTGAGTCAGGGGTGACAGGGACATAGTGGGCGACTGGTTAGGCATATGTGACAGGGATAGAGTGGGCGACCGGTGAGGCAGGAGTGACAGGGAGAAAGTGGGTGACTGAGGCAGGGGTGACAGGGAGAGAGTGGGTGACTGAGGCAGGGGTGACAGGAAGAGAGTGGGTGACTGAGGCAGGGGTGACAGGGAGAAAGTGGGTGACTGAGGCAGGGGTGACAGGGAGATAGTGGGTGACTGGTGAGGCAGGGGTGACAGGGAGGTAGTGGGTGACTGGTGAGGCAGGGGTGACAATGATTTAGTGGGTGACTGGTGAGACAGGGGTGACAGGGAGATAGTGGGTGACTGAGGCAGGGGTAACAGGAGGATAGTGGGTGACTGAGACAGGGGTGACAGAAGGATAGTGGATGACTGAGGCAGGGATGACAGGGACATAGTGGGTGACTGAAGCAGGTGTGACAGGGAGAGAGTGGTTGACTGAGGCAGGGGTGTCAAGAAGAGAGTGGGTGGCTGAAGCAGGGGTAACAGGGAGATAGTGGGTGACTGAAGCAGGGGAGACAGGGAGATAGTGGGTGACTGAAGCAGGGGTGACAGTGAGATAGTAGGTGACTGAAGCAGGGGTGACAGGGAGATAGTGGGTGACTGAGGCAAGGGTGACAGGGAGATAGTGGGTGACTGAAGGAAGGGTGACAGGGATATAGTGGGTGACTGGTGAGGCAGGGGTGACAGGGATTTAGTGGGTAACAGATGCAGGGGTGACAGAGAGTGGGTGACTGAAGCAGGGGTGACAGGGAGAAAGTGGATGACCGGTAGACAGTTGGTGACTGAAGCAGGGGTGACAGGGAGAGAGTGTGCGACTTGTTAGGCAGGGGTGACAGGGAGAGAGTGGGTGGCTGGTGAGGCAAGGGTGACAGGGAGGTAAAGGGGACTGGTTTGGCAGGGGTGACGGAGGTAGTGGGCGACTGGTGAGACAGGGGTGACAGGGAGGTAGTAGGCGACTGGTGAGGCAGGGGTGACAGGGAGGTAGTGGGCGACTGGTGAGGCAGGGGTGACAGGGACATAGTGGGCGACTGATGAGGCAGGGGTGACAGGGACATAGTGGGCGACTGGTGAGTCAGGGGTGACAGGGACATAGTGGGCGACTGATGAGGCAGGGGTGACAGGGACATAGTGGGCGACTGGTGAGGCAGGAGTGACAGGGAGAAAGTGGGTGACTGAGGCAGGGGTGACAGGGAGAGAGTCGGTAACTGAGGCAGGGGTGAAAGGGAGAGAGTGGGTGACTGAGGCAGGGGTGACAGGGAGATAGTGGGTGACTGGTGAGGCAGGGGTGACAGGGAGGTAGTGGGTGACTGGTGAGGCAGGGGTGACAGGGAGGTAGTGGGTGACTGGTGAGACAGGGGTGACAGGGAGATAGTGGGTGACTGAGGCAGGGGTAACAGGAGGATAGTGGGTGACTAAAGCAGGGGTGAAAGAAGGATAGTGGGTGATTGAGGCAGGGGTGACAGGGACATAGTGGGTGACTAAAGCAGGTGTGACAGGGAGAGAGTGGGTGACTGAGGCAGGGGTGTCAGGAAGAGAGTAGGTGACTGAAGCAGGGGTGACATGGAGATAGTGGGTGACTGAAGCAGGGGTGACAGTGAGATAGTAGGTGACTGAAGCAGGGGTGACAGGGAGATAGTGGGTGACTGAGGCAGGGGTGACAGGGAGATAGTGGGTGACTGAAGCAAGGGTGACAGGGAGATAGTGGGTGACTGGTGAGGCAGGGGTGACAGGGAGATAGTAGGTAACAGAAGCAGGGGTGACAGAGTGTGGGTGACTGAAGCAGGGGTGACAGGGAGATAGTGGATGACCGGTAGACAGTGGGTGACTGAAGCAGGGGTGACAGGGAGAGAGTGGGCGACTAGTTAGGCAGGGGTAACAGGGAGAGAGTGGGTGACTGGTGAGGCAGGGGTGACAGGGAGGTAGTGGGCGACTGGTGAGGCAGGGGTGACGGAGGTAGTGGACGACTGGTGAGACTGGGGTGACAGGGAGGTAGTGGGCGACGGTGAGGCAGGGGTGACAGGGACATACTGGGCGACTGGTGAGGCAGGGGTGACAGGGAGGTAGTGGGTGACTGGTGAGGCGGGGTGACGGAGGTAGTGGGCGACTGGTGAGGCAGGGGTGACAGGGAAATAATGGGTGACTGGTGAGTCAGGGGTGACAGGGACATAGTGGGCGACTGGTGAGGCAGGGGTGACAGGGACATAGTGGGTGACTGGTGAGGCAGGGGTGACAGGGAGAGAGTGGGCAACTGGTGAGGCAGGGATGACAGGGAGGTAGTGGGTGACTGGTGAGGCGGGGTGATGGACATAGTGGGCGACTGGTGAGTCAGGGGTGACAGGGACATAGTGGGCGACTGGTGAGGCTGGGGTGACAGGGAGAGAGTGGGAAACTGGTGAGGCAGGGGTGACAGGGATATAGTTGGTGACTGAAGCAGGGGTGAAAGGGAGATAGTGGGTGACTGAAGCAAGGGTGACAGGGAGATAGTGGGTGACTGGTGAGTCAGGGGTGACAAGGACATAGTGGGCGACTGGTGAGGCAGGGGTGACAGGGAGAGAGTGGGCAACTGGTGAGGCAGGGGTGACAGGGAGATAGTGGGTGACTGAAGCAAGGGTGACAGGGAGATAGCGGGTGACTGAAGCTGGGGTGACAGGGAGATAGTGGGTGACTGAAGCAAGGGTGACAGGGAGATAGTGGGTGACTGGTGAGGCAGTGGTGACAGTGAGATAGTAGGTAACAGAAGCAGGGGTGACAGAGAGTTGGTGACTGAAGCAGGGGTGACAGGGAGTTAGTGGGTGACCGGTAGACAGTGGGTGACTAAAGCAGGGGTGACAGGGAGATAGTGGGTGAATGAAGCAGAGGTGACAGGGAGAGAGTGGGCGACTGGTGAGGCAGGAGTGACAGGGAGAGAGTGGGTGACTGGTGAGGCAGGGGTGACAGGAAGGTAGTGGGCGACTGGTGAGGCAGGGGTGACGGAGGTAGTAGGCGACTGGTGAGACAGGGGTGACAGGAAGGTAGTGGGCAACTGGTGAGGCAGGGGTGACAGGGAGGAAGTGGGTGACTGGTGAGGCAGGGGTGACAGGGACATACTGGGCGACTGGTGAGGCAGGGGTGACAGGGAGAGAGTGGGCGACTGGTGAGGCACGGGTGACAGGGAGAGAGTGGGCGACTGGTGAGGCAGGGGTGACAGGGAGAGAGTGGGTGACTGAGGCAGGTGTGACAGGGAGAGAGTGGGTGACTGAGGCCGGGGTGACAGGGATATAGTGGGTGACTGGTGAGGCAGGGGTGACAGGGAAGTAGTGGGTGAATGGTGAGGCAGGGCAAACAGGGAGGTAGTGGGTGACTGGTGAGGCAGGTGTGACAGGGAGATAGTGGGTGACTGGTGAGGCAGGTGTGACAGGGAGATAGTGGGTGACTGGTGAGGCATGTGTGACAGGGAGATAGTGGGTGACTGAAGCAGGAGTGATAGGGAGATAGTGGGTTACTGAGGCAGGGGTGACAGGAGGATAGTGGGTGACTGAGGCAGGGGTGACAGGAGGATAGTGAGTGACTGAGGCAGGGGTGACAGGGACATAGTGGTTGACTGAGGCAGGGGTGGCAGGGAGAGAGTGGGTGACTGAGGCAGGGGTGTCAGTGGGTGAATGAAGCAGGGGTATCAAGGAGAATGGGTGACTGAAGAAGTGGGTGACTGAAGCAAGGGTGACAGGGAGATAGTTGGTGACTGAAGCAGAGGTGACAGGGAGAGAGTGGGCGACTGGTGAGGCAGGGGTGACAGGGAGAGAGTGGGCGACTGGTGAGGCAGGGGTGACAGGGAGGTAGTGGGCGACTGGTGAAGCAGGGGTGACAGGGAGGTAGTGGGCGACTGGTGAGGCAGGGGTGACAGGGACATAGTGGGCGATTGGTGAGGCAGGGGTTTCAGGGACATAGTGGGCGACTGGTGAGTCAGGGGTGACAGGGACATAGTGGGCGACTGGTTAGGCAGGTGTGACAGGGAAAAAGTGGCGACTGGTGAGGCAGGGGTGACAGGGACATTGTGGGCGACAGGTGAGTCAGGGGTGACAGGGACATAGTGGGCGACTGGTGAGGCAGAAGTGACAGGGAGAAAGTGGGTGACTGAGGCAGGGGTGACAAGGAGAGAGTGGGTGACTGAGGCAGGGGTGACAGGAAGAGAGTGGGTGACTGAGGCAGCGGTGACAGGGAGAAAGTGGGTGACTGAGGCAGGGGTGACAGGGAGATAGTGGGTGACTGGTGCGGCAGGGGTGACAGGGAGGAAGTGGGTGACTGGTGAGGCAGGGGTGACAGTGAGGTAGTGGATGACTGGTGAGACAGGGGTGACAGGGAGATAGTGGGTGACTGAGGCAGGGGTAACAGGAGGATAGTGGGTGACTGAGGCAGGGGTGACAGAAGGATAGTGGGTGACTGAGGCAGGGATGACAGGGACATAGTGGGTGACTGAAGCAGGTGTGACAGTGAGAGAGTGGGTGACTGAGGCAGGGGTGTCAAGAAGATAGTGGGTGACTGAAGCAAGGGTGACAGGGAGATAGTGGGTGACTGGTGAGTCAGGGGTGACAGGGAAATAGTGGGCGACTGGTGAGGCAGGGGTGACAGGGAGATAGTGGGTGACTGAAGCAGGGGTGACAGGGAGAGAGTGGGTTACTGAGGCAGGGGTGACAGGAGGATAGTGGGTGACTGAGGCAGGGGTGACAGGAGGATAGTGTGTGACTGAGGCAGGGGTGACAGGGACATAGTGGTTGACTGAGGCAGGGGTGACAGGGAGAGAGTTGGTGACTGAGGCAGTGGTGTCAGGTAGAGAGTGGGTGACTGAAGTAGGGGTATCAAGGAGAATGGGTGACTGAAGAAGGGGTGACAGGGAGATAGTGGGTGACTGAAGCAAGGGTGACAGGGAGATAGTTGGTGACTGAAGCAGAGGTGACAGGGAGAAAGTGGGCGACTGGTGAGGCAGGGGTGACAGGGAGAGAGTGGGCGACTGGTGAGGCAGGGGTGACAGGGAGGTAGTGGGTGACTGGTGAGGCGGGGTGACAGAGGTAGTGGGCGACTGGTGAGGCAGGGGTGACAGGGAGGTAGTGGGCAACTGGTGAGGCAGGGGTGATAGGGAGGTAGTGGACAACTGGTGAGGCAGGGGTGACAGGGACATACTGGGTGACTGGTGAGGCAGGGGTGACAGGGACATAGTGGGCGACTGGTGAGGCAGGGGTGACAGGGAGAGAGTGGGCAACTGGTGAGGCAGGTGTGATAGGGAGAGAGTGGGTGACTGAAGCAGGGGTGACAGGGAGATAGTGGGTGACTGAAGCAGGGGTGACAGGGAGATAGTGGGTGACTGAAGCAGGGGTGACAGGGAGATAGTGGGTGACTGAGGAAGGGGTGACAGGGATATTGTAGGTGACTGAGACAGGGGTGAGAGGGAGATAGTGGGTAACAGGTATAGAGTGGGTGACTGAGGCAGAGGTGACAGAGAGAAAGTGTGCTTGCAGAAAGATGGCGGCCGCAGTGTGCGACCCTGTGCCATTGGTTTCCCTCCCTTGCTCTCCACTCACCTCACCCTGTGATCCAGGCTCACTTGGGGCAGTGCAGCAGGGGTGCGAGAACACCTCGGGAGGAGATGAGAAGGCAGCGGCAGCACCCTCCACATATGGTACTCTACGCAATGTAACGGTTAGCCGACCCTGTATATACACACACATCGTAAAAGACACACACATAGCAAAACACACATACACACGTATGACAAAACACACAAACAGCTAAACACACATAGCAAAACAATTGTACACACACAGATATAGCAAAATACGCACTCAGCTAAACACACACACTCTGGTACTTACATACTTTACCCCTACTGGCTGGCTCTCTGGTTCCGAGAAGGCCCTTCACGAATGACAGCAGCAGCAGTGCGGTGCCGGGTTGAAGGCAACTGCAACTGCCTTCTCATCCCGACTGCCACCTCTCACTCATACACTCTCTGGTCTCTCTCATATTACTTCACATCTCTTCTTTTTCTCTCTAATTCTTTCTCTCTTTTACACACATGCTATCTCGTTTTATTTCTGCCACACACACACTATCTCATTCTGTCTCTCATACAGTACATCCCTACACTGCCGCTCTCATACATTCATACATCCCGCACGCTGACGCACTCATACATCACGCACGCTGAC